>NC_058380.1:59207500-59565000 GCF_018350175.1 Felis catus
TTATTCAGGACTTGGTCTCACTGGTGAGTTATGGAGGGTGATGGAGCAAGTAGAAAGAGGATTCAGACTAGCAGGTAGCACCTGAAGTTTTGGCACTTACTAAACCTGAGCTTTTTGCAGGACATCTCTAATGAGTCTGTGATGATTATTGATTCATTGAGTAAAAGTTTATTGAATGTTACTGAACCCCAGGCTTTGGAGATCTAGTGGAGCACAAGAGAGGCAGGGTTCATATTCTAAGGAGTTTACCATCTAGTGGGTGAAAGACAGTAAACAAGAAAACACATATTAGTGGCTAGCATGTACTGAACACTTGCCATCTGCTAGGTACCATTCAGACAGAATAAGGAATTTAACCAGGGACACACAACTAGTAGTGGTGGTATGGGTCTAGAACCCATTCACTTAACTTTATTATACTGTCTCTTACTAAAGAACATAGCTGTTATTGACGCAAATTTTAAATATTGGTGAGGGAAATAAACAGGATCTTGGGACAGAGAAGGGAAGGGTCAATCATATTTAGATACAGTGACCAGAGAAGGCATCTCCAAAGAGAGGGAAACAGCTTTGTGAGGAGTGATGGGAAAAGTGTGCCAGGCAGAGGGAACAGCATGTGTGAATGCCTTGTGGTAGCAAAGACCTTGTGATAACACAGGGCCACTGTAGTGAATGAAGGAGAGGAATGTGGCATGGCAACTCTAATGGTTCAGCAGTAATTATCATTCCACCCTACCAGCCACTCTGAGACAGAGGCATCATTATCCATTTTTCAGGAAGAAACTGAGGTTCAGAAATGTTAGATTGATTTCCCAGTTGCAGAGCTGGGTAGGTGGTGGGATTCTGTCTGGTTAGCAGTTGAAAATGCAGACTCCAGCGAGAGTATGAATCCAGAGACCTTGAAGAGAGTCATAAGCTTCCAGTACATGGCTTCAGCCTTCCAAGAAACAAGAGAGGATGACTGTATGGATGTGCTGGAGCCCCGAAGAGAGGGGAGCGGTGGGTGTAGGGCCATGAGGGGTGATGAGAAGTCCCTTATGTAGCCTGGGAAGATTCAGCTGCCTGAGTTGGCAGTGGACCCAGCCAGCACAGGCTTTTTTCTCCCCAGCTGCACCGAGGGGCAGAGAAAAGGTCAAGGAGGTCCTCCCTGCTCTGTGCCTGAGCACGAGGGCCAGCCTGCTCTTTGGGTGACTCTTATGTCTCTCTGTGCCTGGCAGGACATCATCCTCACTGTGAAGGAGAAGCTGTCCATCCGAAGCATGGAGTACTTTGCACTGGCCCTGGAAGAGCAGTACAACATCTCACGGCTGCACCTACTGCATGAGGAGGAACTTATCCAGCAGGTATACCTGCTCCTTGTGAGGAGAGCCGGGCTGGGCAAGCTACACAACTCAGCCAGAATCTTTGGGATAGGGCTCAGCACATCAGCACTTTCTCATGCCCTCACTCAGCCTGGGGATAACAGGGCAAAAATCAGGACTGATTTTCATATGAAGTATGTGGGGTCCCATTTTGCAGATGTGGAGATAGTGACTTAGAAAGATAAGATGACTGGGGTACCTGGGTGGCTCACTCAGTTCAGCATCTGACTCAGTTTCGGCTCCAGTCATGATCTCCTGGTTTGTGAGTTCGAGCACAGCACTGGGCTCTGCTCTGACAGTGTGGAGCCTGCTTGGGATTCTCTCTCTCCCTCTCTCTTGGCCCATCCCCCATTTGCTCTCTCTGTCTTTCTTGAAATGAATAAATAAACTCAAAAAAGAAGATAAGGTGACTTACTCAAGGTAATGAAACCAATAGAGCCCCATCTTTTGCTTCCAGCTCTGATGATCTTTGAAAAGTCAGAGAAGCATTTCTTACTGGGTCTAAGCCCTTTTTCTGAGACTTACCCCTAAGCTGGTCCCTGATGGATTGGCAGGGCATAGTCTGTCTGTACCAATCAGTCTTTCAGCCTTTCAGTGATTTGTCATACCAACTTTTTAACATGTCTGTTCCATTAGCATTGAAAAAGAAAATCAAATGAAATCCCCAAGATAGTTGAAATAGAAAAAAACAGTGAGGTGCATAATATAACAATGTATACTATACTATTATTTGTGGAAAATAATACACATGTATAGAAACACACACACACACACACACACACACACACACACACACAGTCTCTGAAGGGGCGTGTAGGAGACTGGAAGTATATTTCTTTTGGAAAGGAGAACAATTTGATGGGGTCAGTGGGAAACTTTGTTCTTTTGAGCCTTTTACATTTTATACCCATGGGAAAGTCAAGAGCAAAGGTCTGCAGCTGTTTTGGGAAACACTAAAATTGAAATCTCTGAGGACTTTCATTATCTCCTTTTTTTTTTTTTTTTAAGTTACTTTGTGGAATAGCTGTGAGAACAAAGGCAGTTAGAGGATTAACTATGTCCCTTACCCATTGCAGGTGGTAGAAAGGGAGGAGTCACATGACTACCGCTGCCTCTTCAGGGTGTGTTTTGTTCCCAAGGACCCCCTGGACCTCCTGAAAGAAGATCCTGTGGCCTTTGAATACCTCTACCTGCAGGTGACTGGATCTGCCCTTCCTAAAATAACAGTGGTTTTTCTCAAAGATGGCACATTGGGTGATTTTGAACATGAGCTTAAGGCAGTTAAGCAACTCCCTGGTAGGGATTATCTTTATCTGAAGAATAGGCTTGATTATCCTTCAGAATAGTTGCTGTCTTAGGATATTTGCTGCGTATTAATGAAATTTAGGCTTAGCCCTCAATGTGGATGATACATTTTCTACTAACATTTAGAGCTACAGTTTTTTATTGCTTCGAGTGGCATTAGTGCTTCAAAGCCTTAGTTTTTTAAAATGTTTATTTATTTTTGAGAGGGAAAGTGAGTGTGCATGGGGGAGAGGCAGAGAGATGGGGGAGAGAGAGCATCCTAAGCAGGCTCTGTGCTGTCAGTACAGAGCCTAACACAGGGCTTGATCCCATTAACCGTGAGATCATGACCTGAGCCGAAATCAAGAGTTGGATGCTCAACTGACTGAGCCACCCAGGCTCCCCTTCAAAGCCTTATTTTAGAAACGATGAAAAGGAGTCTTGGGAAGCTCACATGATTTTCCCGGGCCATGCATTTGATGGCAGAGCCAAAAATTGGTTCCTTGACCCTTAGCCTGGTTTTCCCCCTACTTTGCCTGCTTGGGTGAGATGTATCATGTCATTTTTCTGCTGATGAAAAAAGAATCATTTCCAAGGTATTGCCATTGTACCAATGAGGTAACTCAAACTAGATGAATTAACTTGCCCAAATCTTACAGAAATGATGGCAGCAAATAATACCAAAACTAGTTTATATTTGTGTAATGCTGTGTCCTTATGCCTCCTTTCGTACGTTATCTAATTTAAACCTCACAGAAACAGCGTAAGGTAGACTTGACTACATTTAGCAATGAGAAGACACCAATGTTCAGAGTCTTAGTAAGTCAACCAAGGTCACATAGCCAAGAATTGGCAGAGCCGGCTCTCAGAGCCTTTCGCCTGAAAGAACTAGGAACACAATCCATGTATTCTGGTTTCCCAATTCCTCTGATGTAATCTCTTCTAGAGCTGCAGTGATGTGCTCCAGGAGCGCTTTGCGGTAGAAATGAAATGTAGCTCCGCGCTCCGGCTCGCAGCCCTGCACATCCAGGAGCGGATCTACGCATGTGCCCAGCCGCAGAAGATCTCTTTGAAGTACATAGAGTGAGTGGCAGGCGACTTCTATGTGCCGTCAACAGCAGCTGGGCTGCATTTATAACTTGGCTGGCCCCTGGCCAGGATGGCCAGATTCCGCAGAAAGATGATACTCACCAACCTGCCCATCTGTCTGTTGTCTTTCCATCCATTTCCCTCCCCACTGTCTCGGACCCAGCCCAGCTCCCCCAGATGTCAGAATCTGGCTGCGCACTTGGGGGCAGAAGCCAACTGCAGATAGAATGACACAGGATCCCTTTGTAGATTCCCAGTTCCTGAGAGAATGTCTTGGGATATCCGTTGACAACATCAGTGTAAAGCTCTTCTGAGGGCAGAAATGCCTTGGAAATTAATCTTGTGTGAACCAGTTGTGTGGTATTATATTTCTATTAGAGCAGTTTCAAGTCGTGGGATTCCAACACGTCCTGGTTCGTAGGCTAAGTTTTCATTTTTCTCTGGGAAGCATCACCCAGGTTTGCTAAGCCATTCACCAAATCTCAACTGTGTCCTGTCTGGGCATCAAAATCAAATGGGGAATCATAATTAAAACATAAAACAGATCCTTGACCCTATTCCTGAAATACTGGGTTACATCTCTAGGGAATGAGACCTGAGGATCTGTATTCTTATCCAGTTTGTTGGAGAATTTTGAGGCTGTTAGGCTGGCACTATTCTGAAGCATAACCTCAAGGATTCACAGGTGCTGTGTGAGAATGTATTATACATATGTGATCAGTATTTCTGATATGTATTATAATAAAAAAAAAAGATTGAGATCTCTTCTGATTAACAGAGTATCATACCACACCATAAGCAACAAGCTCCCAGAAAGATAAGTGGGGCTTAGTTCCTGAATGGCTGGGATTTTTGTGGAGAGAGTGCATGCGTATTAAATATATATAAACATATGATATTTAATACATAAAGTTATAAATGCATTTTATGTATATTTACATACACTTATGTATACATGTAGATTCTTCTGTTGAGAAAGAGGCTCATAATTGCAGTGTTCTGGGAACACTAAGTTCCTGAATGAAGTGTAATTATGCTCTTCATTAGAGCCGGGTACACTGTAAAAATGGTGTCTCCGATATCTCATGGCAGGAAGGACTGGGGAATAGAGAACTTTATATCTCCAACTTTACTCCGAAACATGAAAGGCAAAGACATCAAGAAAGCCATTAGTTTCCACATGAAGAGGAACCAGAATTTGCTGGAACCCCGACAGAAGGTAATGTTGTGGCCTCTGATGACACCAACCCTTCCCCTCCCCCAGCTGTCTGTTGTGAAACCTCAGGGAAAGCATTTTCAACATTGTGTGGATTTTAGGCAAGTGAATAACTCTAATTTAAGTCTTTGTTTCCTCCTATTTAAGCAACTTATTTCTGCTGCCCAGCTTCGTTTAAATTATCTACAGATCCTTGGGGAACTCAAGACGTATGGTGGAAAAATCTTTAATGCTACTCTAATGGTACGTATGACAGAAATGCAGATCTCTACTCTTAGAAGGGAACTTAGAGGTCCTCTGAAGATCAGTGTATCTTTTGGCCTAAAATTCCTGAGGACCTGTCGGGTATTTGTTTGGGAAGTGAAATATGACACCATTGGGGAGTGTGTATCATGCTTGGTGCCAGCCCTCTGGCAGATGCTGGGGGAGGCAGAACTCAAAAAAACCATTATTTCCACCCTCAAACGATGAAACAAAGTACCCAACAGACAAAAGAGGCAATGAGAAAGGCACAGGACTACTGCTGTGGAGTTTGAAGACAGAGGGTACCGCTGCTGGCTTCTGGTTGAGTATGGGAAGAAGGACGGATTAGGAAAAAGCGAGAAGGTTGGATTGACCAGATTTCAGTAAGGAGGAAAGGCATTCTGAGGGGAGGGAAATGGACGAGTTTACTCTGGCACTCTGGGTATATAAAGGCGAAGTGGAAGAATTGGAAATCATGAAAGAAATATGAAAATGTATGATTGACTGCTAGGCTGTGGCCCTGATTGTTCATAAGGGAAGAACTACGGGTAGATCTGAGAAGGGAAAAGAGAAGCAAAAGAGCCCTCTCCTTTGTTACTCATTCCTCCCCCAGCTTTCTTTTTGGAGCCTGGGCCTGGTACTCTGTGCTTTTCAGCAGTCTGTGACTGGTGGGCTGCCTCTTACGGGAACTCTCCCCCACTGCACTTAGGCAGCCCCAGAACCCTCCAGCACAAAACCACACAATTTGCCAATTAGAGATTTATGTACATATATAAATGTATATGTACTTATATATACATATATACACATATATATACATATATGTGTGTGTGTGTGTGTATATATATATATATATATATATATATATATATATATATATACATACAAAGCTCCTTTCAGTATATTTGGTGTGCTTCTCAGTCATTTACAATGATGGGTCAGATTAATCAGATTGCTGACCTAACAATGTAGGTGGAAAAAGGGAATCAATGTTTTGACAGAAAGGAAGAGCATCCGATAGGGGAGGGGAAAAATAGTTGAGTCTTTGTACGAGTAGGTGACAAAAGGTTGGAAAGGAGACTAGATCCACAGAAAGGAAGGCTTAAAGGTACAACTTTACTTTTCCCATGGGCCAATCCTATCCTCTCCCAGCTGCCAAGTTCCTGTCCCCAGTCTCCCTTTACTTGTCCTACCTAAGGTAAGAACTGGTAATGGGAGAAGAAGCCAGCCACATTGAACTAGCTTAGGATGCTTGCTGGACACTAGGGACTCCCAGGGAACCTGAGTACAACACTTGAAAACAAATAATTATGGTAAGAAGTCACAGCTCAGTGCTATCAGAGCTGTGCAGAGGCTGTGGGGTGGGAACGACATGGAGGAAACGGACTACTCTGGCTTGAGGAGACAGATCAAGTGGATGTTTTCCATAGGCAGTAGGTTTTGATGGAGTCTTTTATTTATTTTTTATTTTATTTTATTTTATTTTATTTTATTTTATTTTATTTTATTTTATTTTATTTTTTGATGGATTCTTTTAATTTTTTTTTTCAACGTTTATTTATTTTTTTTTTTGGGACAGAGAGAGACAGAGCATGAACGGGGGCGGGGCAGAGAGAGAGGGAGACACAGAATCGGAAACAGGCTCCAGGCTCTGAGCCATCAGCCCAGAGCCTGACGCAGGGCTCGAACTCACGGACCGTGAGATCGTGACCTGGCTGAAGTCGGACGCTTAACCGACTGCGTCACCCAGGCGCCCCTGATGGATTCTTTTAAAGAGGGGTCAGGATTTCACTGGGACACAGCATGAATATTGGCACATGGGTGTGAAAGCACAGGTTGTGTTTGTGGAACAGGTAACAGCCCCATGGTCTGGCTCTCTATTGTGAAGGGTCTTGTGGGAGATAGATTTATACTTAATTTAGCTGTCAATGGGGCCCAGATTAGGCTATTGCCTAATTTAGTAGTCTAGGAAAGAGGTGGTGAGGGAGGACCTGAAATCAAAATCAAGGAGTTGGCCAGGAGGGATAACGTGTCTTACATGTGCAATGTGTTTTCACTAGCTTGTGAATGAAAACTAATTCTTCTTCCACCCTAATGCAGTTACAGGATAGAGAATCCTACATTGCTCTTCTAGTTGGAGCCAAGTATGGGATTAGCCAAATTATCAGTAGCAAACTCAACATCATGTCCACACTGGCAGAGTTTGCAAACATCAGCCGTGTAGAGCTGACAGAAGAGTCTGAGAAAGTGAGCATGGTCAAAGTGTATCTTCAGGATGTCAAGGTAATGCATGGGGAAGAAATTTTGAATCCAACTTCTGTAATTTGGGGCTAAATTATTCTAGGGTAGTTTATGAGAGTATAGATATTAACAAAGTCTAATATCCAGCATTTGCTTAAGAGGATGAGTTGTCCATCCTGTACCATCAAAAGGAAAATAATGAACATGGTGTGTTTTCTTGGGAGGGTCCTAAGATAATTTTTGTGTGTAAACTGAGCTTGGACTATATACTTTCCTGACGGGTTCAGAAACTTAGATGGGAGCACCACACGATTTTATCTCATGTATGGGACCCAAATGGCTGCTCAAGAGTTTTGAGTGGCAGCAATTAAAATGGATAAATGATGCGGGGTACTTCCTGGGCCTCTCTGGAAGGTCCTACATTTACCCTGCCTTCCTTTGCTTTAATTCTGACGGGCTCAAGGGTGGTGCTTCATTTTTCTCATCACCCTCTTCTTCCTTCTCCATTTGCTCTCCTTTTCATTTTCCAGGTCAGGTCTTGAAGGGGCCTCACTGTATGAATGGTCAGGGTGGGGTGGGGTTGTTGTGATGGGGAGGCTGGACTAGGGGATGAAGAGGCAGAAGACCTCATAGAGATTCAATGGGAGGAACCCACTGTGTGTAAGTGAGTGTGTGTGTACATGTACGTGTGGTTGTGTGTATGTGTGCATGTATGCTTATTTCAAGTCTTGCAGGTGAGAATATGAGATACCAGGAGGCCTGCCTGTGGGCCATGGCTGGATTTACTTGGAATCTCTCACTGGCCCCACATGGCCTTGTTGTCAGTCTTCAGACTGAGGCCACTATCTCTTGGCCCTTTATTAAGAACTCTCTTTAACTTCAAAGGTTCTGACATTGCTGCTGGAATCCAACAGTGCAAAAGACCTAGCCTGCCTGATTGCTGGGTACTACAGGCTGTTTGTTGACCCAGTTACCTCCATTTTCCTCTGGCCAGGAAACAAACAACAGGTGCACCGGGTATCTGCTGAAGAAGGTGAGGCTTGCTCCAGTAAGGACAGGCCCTTTTCATAGCCTTAAGGGAAGGGGATGAATTGAGTTGAGCTGAGACTTCCACCCAAGTGGATGAGAGCTATTTTTCCATTTATTTCCTGGTGAACAGTTGGTTTTTCTAAAGCCCTAAACGGAGAAGTTTTCTCTATGTATCTGAGAGTCCCTGAAAGCCAAGATATGCTATTGAAGGTCTCCAATTCCCTGTAGTATTTCCTAAAATCGTCTCCAAAATCCACTGTATTTTGTCTTTATTTACTGGCAAAAAAGATGTCATTCATTTATTCAGAAAGTATAGATGACCGTTTTTTATTCCATGTGTATGTGCTCTTCTTCATTTTCTTGAATTATAATAGAAATTCTCAACCTTACATGTTTAGAAAAAGGGGATACCTGGATATAGGAGGGAGTCAAAATCATATATAAGAAATGAGATAGTGGAGGCCAGATAAGATGATAAGTCTCCCAGGCCAGCTCTCAGTTTCTATCACGCTTTTGCTTCAGCACTATTGATGCAGCATTTTCCCACTGGTTTGCTGATAAATGTTGTAACACTCCCACTACAGCTAATTCCAGGCTACCAATATGATGTCACTGAATGTGGAGATGGGAAGAGATACTCAGTAGCATAACATTATATAGCATTCCTCCATTTGGATCAAATAGACATAAATAATCTCGAGAGATCAGATGATAGTAAGATGAAGTAAAAAATAATTAGGAAGTGATGAGTTTTTGGTACTTGTTGTTTTGGTTTTAACACAGTTTATGAACATGGGATGATACCTTAGAGTCTAGTCAGGTAGACAATGCAGAGTGGCAGCAATTGCAAAGGTCTGCTGGCGGGAGGGAGTACTGCTGGGGCAGGTGCATGACACCAAGGGCAAGGTCATGATCTGTTGAAGCTCTCTATAGTGGCTGGAGCATGTGAAGCCTTCAGGGGATGACCAGGCTGTTGAGGAGGGGTTGGGGCCACACTGTGAGGTGGTGACCAGGCTGAGGAGAAATTGGGGCCGCTCTGTGAGAGGCCTTAACCCGTGGGAGAGCTTAGACTCTTCCCTGTAGGCAGAGGATGCCATGGAGGGGGTTTAAGTAGAGTGTGATGTGAACAGAGAAAAGTTTTGAGAAAGATCATTCTGGAGGCTAATGGTAGAAGAGAGACTGGAGGCCTGGCTCAATGCCCCCATCCTTCCAACCATGAATGCTTCCTGAGTACCAGCAGCTAGCTGGGTTTTCACCGCCCTAAAAGCTCCATAGCACCAGGGGGTCCCCAAGGCCGGGCTTCAAAATGGTGCCAGCCTACCCACCTCAGAATCCCACAAAAAGTTGCTAAGAATACAGATTCTCAGCCCCCACTCCCTAGATATTTGACTTATCACATCAGGGATAGGGCCAAGGATCTGTTTTATTTTTTAAATATGATTCCCCATCTGATTTTGATGCCCAGACAGGACAGAGCTGGGATTTGAGGAGGGGCTTAGCAAACCTAGGTGATTCTGCCTGTAGCAAAGTGAAATCCAGCCACATACCCTCCGTGCTTCCATGAACACATAGCTCTCCTCAGAAGTAACCCTGTCCCCATTAGGCAGTTCAGGTACATGTGGGAAAGGAGCCCTGATGTGTGGGGAGAACATGGAATCTGGAGACCCACAGGTCCTGTGTCAGCCAGTACAGCATGATCTGGGCCAGCCACCCTGGAGAATTGGAGGGCAGGCAGGGTAAGGGTGGGAGGACACAAGCCTCTGCCAGTTCCTGAATATAACCCCCAGTGTCCCTTGTATTACAGGCTATGAATCCAGGGCGTGCAGCGACTCTGAGGAGTCCTCTGAAGTGGACTGCGTGCTGGAACCTCTCTCCGACAGACACCTGCTGAAGCTGGGCCCCTGCAGACCACTCATAAAAGAGGAGCAGCCTCCTGGGGACAGCCCCACACCTGAGGTGGCCAGGAGGGGCCCGAGCACCTCCGGGGCCAGCAGCATGACAGATAGTGCTGAGTCCGAGGCATCCGACTCAGCCAACACGGAGAGCCGAGGCTGCAGGACCAGTGGCTCCAGTGAATCCATGGATGCCCTAGAAGAGGATGACTTGGACACTTGCTCCTCCAGCAGGTCTGGCTTCTTCCACTCTAGCTCGCCGGGCTTCCCAGAGAGTCTTGATTCCAACAGCCAAGAGGAGAGAAGCAGTATTGAAACCAGTGGCTTCCTCTGTCTCCTGGACCTGGCCCACAGAGCCAACCCTCCATGCCAGAAGACTGAGTTTTCTGAGAGTCCCACTCCTGAGACCTTCAGTTGGGGACCAGAACTGAGTGCGGTCCGGCTGGACCCCAGGCTATATGAGAACAGTCGGACAGACTACTATAGCCTGTGCTCCAGTGTCTCCCTGGCCAGCCACCAGAGCGACAGCTCAGAGAGCACAGCTTCCCGGCAGGGTGGGGGCCTGGCAGCCTGGGGTCAGCAGGGCTGGATGGAGGCCCAGCCCAGCTCCACTCTGGAAGCCCTGGGCCCACACCTGCCTCTGGCCTTTGAGGATGGCAGCTCAGATGAGGAGTACTATGACGCAGCCGACAAGCTCACACCCCCAGACGCCCTCTCAGGTGAGCCCTCCCCAGCAGGTCTGCACAGACTCCAGGCGGCTTCTGAATACCCAGCAGGGGCAGGGACCAAACTTGAATCACGCTCCTTGTCCTTGTTTGAGAAGGCCCACCCGGGCTCAGCGGACCAAATTATATGTGTCATAACTTCAAGTCAGGGGTACAAGGGAGGTTCGGGGAACTGTGGGCCAGCAGAGATGGGAGGCACCAATTCAACAGTGGGAATCAGGAAAGGCTTCCCAGAAGAGGTGGCAGATGTGCTGGGCCTTGTGAGATGGACAGAATTTGTATTGAAAAGGGTTTGACAGGAGTTCTCAGCGGAGGCAAAGTGGCTGTGTCATTATTTACCCTGACTCTATATTAAATGGGGCTTTGAAGTAAGAAGAACCTGATAGGCTTTTGATGGCCCCTTAAGGGACTCAGACGTAAGAAAAGGCCGGGGATCTGTTGGTCATGTTTCTTTCTGGTTCCACATAGAGTGACTTCCTGAGTTGATGTGAGATCCTTACAGGACACACGTGTGCGCACACACACAGTTGCACACACCATATACTGAAGGGAAAAAATTAGAGAATAGCACGCAGACACTGATGATGAGTCACTCACTAGGAGCTGGGGAAGCTGCAGCTCATTTATTTCTGGGTCAGCCCTTTCCTGTTGCTTCCTGCCCTCTAGTGCTTTCCCGTTGCTTGTGGGAGAAAGGCCAGCTCCTTAGCAGCCCCTGTGAGGCCCCTCCAGGTCCTCTGTGACATGGTCCCTTTCTGTCTCCTTCCTCCTGAGCCCTCTTTCTGCATACCTGCCACACAGACCTCCTTACCGTTCTTTAAAAGTGCCAAGTTCTTTCCTACCTCTGGCCTTTACACGTGCTGCTCCTTCCGCCTGAAACACTCCTCACCCTGATCTTTGGCTACAAGTGCCTACCCATCTATCAGGCCCCACGTAGAAATTCACTTCCTCTGGGAAACGTCAGCCAGACTGCGCCAAGACTGGGGCAGGTCTCCCCATCCCTTTCATGTGTTTTCATAGCACCCTGGGTGCTTCCTGCCTGCACTTAGCACTGCCTGTAATTGTATATTTATTCATGTGACTTTTGTGTTGATATTTCTCTTCCTTACTAAACCAAGAACTCCTCAGAGTATAGGGACTGTGTGTTATACACTCACCCCTGGGTCCCCAGCACATTGTACTTGGTGGCAGTTTTGCTAAATGAGTAAACAAATTCCCTACCATCTACCCTGAGTTCATTAATTGGCTGTGCCCATAAAGAAGGAGAAACTTATGAGCAGATTTGCACTGTTCTCCAAAGAACCCAGCCAACTGCCATCCATGCCCCCAGCTTTGCCCAGCTGGGCCAACCATTGTGCAGGGTTCAAAATGGGGGCACAACAGAGACCATCAGTCAAGGCCTTCCCATATAGTAATCTAGCCAGGGAAATAAAGTCCATACTGGACATTCCCTTTTTTTCACAAGGAGCCAATAAGGTGCTGGGTTCTGGTCTGAGCCCTGATTCACTGTGGGAGTCTCTCCCTTTTTAGGCCTCAGAAATGCCCTTGATGAATGGCTATAGGTGGCCTAGGGCAGCAGCTCTAAAACATGAGTGGGCATCATAATTACCCAAGGGACCTGGTTTAAATACCACAGCTTCTTAGGTTGTAGCCTCTGAGATTCTGATTAAAGAGGCCTGAAGAGCAGCCTAGAGTTGATAATGTTTTTAATAAGATGCAGCCAGACTGGAAAGTGCTGATCTGAGGATAAGAGCCCTCTGATTCTCAAGTGCTATGCTGTGTACCTGATTCCTTCTGGCTTATTCCCTAGACTTCATCACAAAGTGCTTCTCTCTCAGAAGGGTCCATCCTGGGGGTGCCTGGGTGGCTCATTCAGTTGAGCGTCTGACTTTGGCTCAGGTCGATATCATGGTTCATGGGTTGAGCTCCACGTTGGGCTCGCTGCTGTCAGAGCCTGCTTCGGATCCTTGGCCCCCCTCTCTCTGCCCCTCCCCAGCTTGCACTCTCTCTCAAAAAATAAATTTTAAAAACATTAAAAAAAAAAAAGAAAGGTCCATCCTGGTATGCACAAAACCCCCCACACTTGAGACTGAGTCATGACACTTTTTGTCAAGAGAAAGCTCCCTCGGAATCCTCACACATGTAGTGACAATAACTACAGTAGTGGTAGCAGCTCCCGTCACTGAACCACTGTTAGCACAGGCCTTGTTCTGGGAGCTTGATAAGCACCGGTCCATTGAACCAGCACAGTAGGCCAGTGCTGACTGATACCGCTGGTACTGACTGACTTGGGTTGACATAAGCACCAATCAAGAGTGTTAGAAGGATGTCAGATAGCTTATAGAATTTCCAGCAAAGGTGAAGAGCTGGTTTAGACACAGGTAGTAACCAGGCCTGGAGACTGGGTGACAGGATTTCTCATCATTTCTTCACTGTCAGGATACTGTAGCTGCAAAGGATGGGCTCTACTTTTATTATTATTATTTTTTTAAATTAATATGCAAATTCTAGGAAATTTGTATCTGACTTTCTAGGTCATAAATCTGGCTACTTGGCTGACTGCGGGTAGGGCACCTTCATGAAGAGTTCTAGCAGACAGTAAGCATTGGGGAGATTTTGTTCCCTGAAAGGAAGTTGGGGTACTGTGACCCAAAGACAATGACATGCATCGTGGGCAATGAAGAACCAAAAAAATGTCTCCCACAGTTATTATCCCCATCTGTTAGATGAGCAAATTGAGGAGATCAAGCTTTAATCTGCCCAAGGTTACCCAATCCAGCCAGGATCTGAACCCAGGCAACCCTGAGTCCTGGGCCCAACCTCTATAAGTCTCTTTATTTTTCTGCTTTTCAAATACTCTTCCCTTTCTTGATTCTTAGGGGCCAGAGCTGTGTCTGCTGCAGAACCCAGTGCCACAAGCTTACAGCATAAGGCTAGCACTTGCATCTGTGAGGACAGCCTGAATCCTGGGCCAGATGGAAGAGAACCAAGCAGAAGGGGAGGGGTGAAGAAGTATGCCAAGACTCTGAGAAAAAGAAGGTCTTTCCTACAGACTGACTACACTTGTCAGGTCTCCTTTCCCCTGGTGCCATCAGCCTCCCTGGAGAGTGTGGATGATGTGTGCTACTACGACAGGGAGCCCTATCTGGCCCTCGGAGCACCCTCCCCAACTGTGTCCTCTCTGCAGGACATGCAAGGTGAGCCTGGCCTCCTGGAGACCAAGGCCCTGGGGCTGCTGGGTCCCTTGAGGCAGACCAAGAGCAAAAACCCAGCCTCCCGAGTCATGGAGATGGAGCCCGAGACCATGGAAACCAAGTCAGTTATCGACTCTCGAGTGTCTTCTATTTCTGCCATTCGCCTCCGGATTGACCCCAACCATAAAGATAGTTCCGGGGTTGCCCCCCTGACTGCCACTGTTGCCAGTTCCCCAGCCAGCACCCCTCACTGTTCCAGCCCAGGCTCATCTGGCCTAGATACTGCTCAGGCAGAGCCTTCCCATGCCTTGTCTCCACTTCAACACTCGGATGCCAGTGTCCCCAAAGAACTCACCCTAGAGCTTGGGGACAGCAACTCCTCCCTCTCTAGTGCTGACCCAGACCCAAATAGAGTCTGCCTGACTGTCAGCCCAGGGCCACATAAGGTCTCTCAAGCAGACACACTAGAGTTGGGAGGGGTCCAACTGGAAACAGGACTGGGATCTTTGTTTACAAATCCTATGCAAGAAACTGCCCCCAAATACACAGAGCCTTTGTTGTCTCCTCCTCTAGTCAGGCCTGGAAGTGGTGAACGTGGGATAAATTCAGGAGAGAAGATGGCTTCTTTCCCTACAGAAGAGGAACAACAAGGACAGCTATCTCTGGGACATGATGGAGAAGTTACAAACAAAAACGGCACCAATTTATTTCATGATGAATCTGGGAAAGATTCAAGTGACTCCAAGAGTGACCTGTCGACTGCTGTGCCACAGACTATTGGTGTCAATGCTCCAACTGGTGGAATGAGAACCTCCCTCTCCTTGAAGACTCCTGTAACAGGAACTGAGCAGATCCTGCCACATTCCCCCATGGGTCCCCAAGGACAAAGCAGAGAAACCCCAGGCCAAGCCTGCCAGGCCCAAGAGCAAAAACTATTGGAAGAGCTGGATTTAGACCCCGATTTCTTGCTTGGGGACCAGACCATTCCATCAGCCTTCCCTCTGGAGGGGGTCAAGGCAGAGCCACTTAACCACATGATAGGGGAAGAGATAGCCTCTCGGGACACTCCTCAGCAGATCTGTTTTAATCCAGCTCCTTCTCTGCCAAAGCCACTACCGGGTCCCCCAAAGGAGCCCCACTTAGAAGGTTCAAACCATTGTTCACTGTCAGAAAACAAAGACAAAAGTCCTAGCGTCTGCCTTCCTGCTGAGAAGTCTTTCCTGTGCTTTGCCCCAGAAAGCCATCCTAAAGTTTCTGCCAGTCTCAGGATGGCCACATCTTTGGGGTTTGTGGGTGTGAATGAGACAATGGCCCCCAGGATTGGGATGGAGCAGTGCAGCTGCCAGTTCTCCTATGCCACGTGCTTCCGTGGCCTGCAGCCAGAAGCAGAGGAAGAAGACCGGGCCTTGGAAGCACACCCTACTGCCCCCCTCACGTCGCCACCCTCTGCAGGAAGCCGGCTGGCCCTCCCCTGGAAGCCTGCCCGGGCCCGCAGCTGCAGTGCGGAGCCCCTGTCGAGGAATAGCCACATCTGGCCAGAATACTGCTCCAGGGCCCTGAGACAGCTGAGAGCTGCCCCTGCCAGCACCCCGGAGGGCTTTAGCCAACTCACAGAGAGCTTACTGGAATTACAAGATATTTTAGAAGCTTCCTGGGGGAATGGGAACAAACATCCCCCAGAGAAGTGCACCTGGCACTTTTCAGAAAGCCGGAGCCGCCTCTGCATGGGTTCCCAGAAGCTCCTGGCGAGCTGTCAACATGTGATCAGAATGGACCAGTCCCCCGAAGAGATGCAGGGTGCCGTGCGGGACACCTTCCAGCACCTGGTCCAGCTGGCCGGCCTGTGCTTCCAGTTCACAGACTGCAGCCGCTGTTCCACTCGGCACAGGGAAGCAGCAGGGAACCTGAGGGACGTGGTGTGCGCCTACCATCAGTTCGTAGAGGCTGCTAGGCTGACCTGTGAGAGAGGCTACCACGACCTGAGTGTGAAACTCTTGGCCCGTCAGTGCACGGCTCTCACGGCTGCTGTGTTTTGTTTGACCCAGAAGTTCCGAGCATCCACTGCCCTGTGAGCAGGCCGGTTGCCCAGGCCCCTGCCTTGCCCTGGGCACTTCCCTGAGAAGCTCCTCCATTCCTCCACCACCCCTCCCAAATGTTTACTAGAGTATTCAAATAAACTGCTGCTTAATCCTGACCTGAATCATACAGAGTGATAAGTTTGGTTCAAAAGCATTCACTCATGTTCATTCAACAAACATTTCACTGAATACCTCCTCTGGGTCAGCCCACGTGCTAGGTCCTTAGGATAGAAAGGTGAATTAGACAAATCCCTGCCCCTGGTCAGGATTCTCACAGACCCTCAGGGGGATACAGATAAGTAGCTTGCCATCAGTAAACTGTGCCCTAATAGTTTACCCTGGGGATGTGGAAACAGGAGGAATTCACAGACTGTCCCAGGATGACAGGGATGAGGGAGGAAGGTGGGGATCACTGAAAAATGGTCTTGACTTCGCGTATCACACTGATTTGGCAATAACCTTCACAAATAGGAGTGAATACATGTGATATTTGATAGATTTTACCTTCACAAGGTTTGGTTTGTGGCACCTGCACCTGCAGGCCTGGTATTCTTGGCTGCCTCGCTATGACAAGCATAGGTTGCCACTAGGTGGCAGTTAAATTCCTTAGTTGCATGGTGACCCACATCCAGGAGTGGGTGCTCTGTGCTTTATCTCAAATTGACTGAATGCTGCACACTTTTTCTCTGGTAAATACCTGTAAAGGCAAACATAAAGCCCTGAATTCAATTTGCCTTTTTAAGAATAATATTAGAGGGAAAGAAATATATTTAGTACCTTTCTCACTAATCCCAATTAAACCAGTTAATCCCAGTTAATCTTAGTGGGACGTTGGACAAGCTACTTAACCACTCAGTGCTTTGGTTTTCTCTTCTCTAAATGTTAATAGTTCCTGCTTTGATGGGTAGAAATCTAATAAATAATCTAGTAAATACTCAGTAAAATTCAGTAGTAATCCCCAAACTTTATGGATGCCTCTCCTAGTGTGAAACCATTTCCTACATTTTGTTTTCAGACTCTAGGAAGACTGATCTCAAGATACCCCTGGGATGTCTTTTTTCCCCCTGGCTTCTCTGTCCAGGCCAAAGCTGGCTTAGACAGTCACCTTGGGCTATTAGAGCTTGTTCAAGGGGGCCCTTTGTCCCTCTGGTACTCCTGATCAGTTGTATGTCTGCACTGGCCTCCCAATTCCTCTCCTTCGCCCAGAACAAGGAGGGCAGAATGAGTGTGTTTATGTACCCAAACCCTTGGCAATCAGAGGAAAGCAATATTTGGGAGACGAGAAGATATCTTTCTCACCCCTTGTTACCAGTTATTTGTTAACTAACCAGTGAACCAGTACTTGTGCCAGGAAAAGATTTATTTTCTTAGAGGCCTGTTTCTTTTCACATAATATTTTGAATAAAGTTTGAATAAGGCTCTCGAACATAGATTTGTAGTGATTGCGTGGCCATGAATAACAGGAACAATAGGACGCTGAAAAAATAAAAATTGTATAATGTGAAACAGGACTTGAACACTTTTACCAGCAGAAAGCTCTGAAGAGCTACGTAGCTTATTTACATGAACGTAATCTGTATGTTGCAAGTTCAAAGCAAGGAGCTTAGGACTTCAACTTAACCAGAGCTGGAATTCCTGGCGATGTTGTTATAGGCACCACGCTGGGCCTCAGTTTCCCCAACTGACAAAAGGAAATAGTACTCGTCTCATTTAGTGAGGGCCTACAGTGTGCCAGATGCCTTACTTACATACCTCAAGTACATTTTCTTATTAATGGGGACAACACCCCAAACTAGAGATTGTGATGTAATACACATTTGGCATATTGTGAGAAATAATAGTGGAAGGCGGGAAGAAGACTGTGAAGCCTCTGGCACGGGCACTCAAATGTTTATGTCTGTCTGTCTTTGCTTCCTCTCCCCTCAACTCCATGAACTTTCTTGGGCTGCTACTGTATGGAGTTAGTATTTTGCTCTGCACTAAGTCCCAGAAGTTCCAGGAAATCCCTCACTGCTTGTTGAGAAGCTAAAATGAGGGGAGTGGGGGCTGGTCCTGTTTAGCACCTTTTTTGAGATACACCACCCCCAACATGAATAGGCAGAATGGGATGCAATGCAAGAGCCAATTGTTTAGTGACTAGGAAACTACCAGACATTTACACTCCTTCCTTTTCCCATTCACCATAATATTGGCTGATTCGTTTCTTAGACAAACATTTGTTACAACCGTTGCAGGTGATGCCTGATGTGGGATTATGGATGTAAATAATTGGGTAAGAATCCTGTCTTCAAGAGCTCCTGGTCTAAGAGATAAGATGACATGTAGAGAAAGAAACCTACAAATATAAGGTATGGTCTGCTCAGGGTGACCAAAGAGGACAGATAAGGTGCTAGAAGAGCTCAAAAGACAGAAGTCATTTTGTGGTTGGGGACAGAGTGGTGATCGTGGAAGGCTTCCTGTAGGAAGCAGCATTAATTAGAAGTAGCTACTGAGCATCAGGTCCTAGATTTGGTAGATAGGAAGGTAGGTTGGAATGTGTTAAGAAAGGAGAAAAATCACTCATTTGGTGATTCTGTCAACACATATTTAGTGTGCAGTGGCACTGGGAATTAAGTCATCAACATGATACATGTTCCCTCAGGAACTTATAACTAGTAGGAAAGATACAGAAAAAAATAAAAAGATTACTGACTGATTGGTCATGTAAAGAAACGAAGAGTGCCAAGATAGGGATGGGATGAGCCAATCTTACCTGGGTGATCAGTAAAGGTCTCTCTAAAGAGGGAAGGTTTAAGCTGAAGCCTAAAGGATAGGAAGGAGCCAGCCATGGAAAAAGTGAGAGGAAAGGGAACAGAATCTGCAGAGGGCCTTGGTATATTTGAGGCATTTCAAGAAGACAGGTATGACTGGAACACAGCAAGCCAGAGGAAGAATGATAGGATGAGTTTAGAGGGGCAGCCAGGAACCAGGCGGGGAAGGCCTTGGGAAGGTTAGACTTCACATCCAAGTACAATGGGAAGCCACAAGGGTTTGGAAAAGGGAGACACATAATCATCTGACAAACAGATATCTGCTGCGTGGTGGGAGTAGGGGGTTGGGGGGGCGGTGGTCAGTGAGACCAGCTAAGAGGACTTTTCTAGGGGGTGGCCATGGGCTCATTCAAAGGTGAAGAGACACAAGAGCAGTGGCAGGGAGAGAGGAAAATTATCCAGTTGGGCTGAGAGCAAAGTGCAGGGACTGGTAGGTGTGGTGGGAGCCACTGAAGATCCTTTGAGCCACTCTGCAAGCCCTACTGATTGGGAAGCCAGCACCAGCTTATGAGCAGAGAAGAGATGTTAGAGCTGGGTTTTAGGGAAAAGCCCTCTGGGGGATAAAGAATGTTTACTTTTAACATTTAAATTGCTCCAGTAGCAGATAAAGGATGGACTGAAGGATTAGGGACGGGGTGGGGGTGCTGGAGGATCTATGAAAAGAAAAGGCCAGAGAGGGAAACAGTATGGGGCCAAGGAGGGATCCAACAGGGCTGTGGTTTCTTGGGTGGGAGATAGTTCAGGCTCTTACATGCTAAGGTCTCTTCCAAAGGGTGAGACCGCTGGGATAGCAGGAATAAAGGGAAGATTAAAGAGTGACTGTTGGTTTTTTTTTTATCAGGTCAAGGCTTGGGCCAGTCTCTTCAGCGTCTCTGAGCCTCGCTTTCCCCCTGGGTCAGTAAAGGGAGAAGGAGAAGGGAGAGTGGCCAGAGCCTAGACTCACTTGTTAAGGGCCCAAGCCCGAATATCTCTATTGTCTGCCTAAACAGCCAGGTGGTGGTGAGGGCAGCTGTGTGCTCAGGGAAGCCTGTGTCAGTTCGTGGGCTCTGCTGGTTGTAGGGGGTCCAAGGGAGGGCAAGACCCCCAGGTTGTGAGAAGAGGGGTGGTTCCAGCCCGGTTTCAGCCCAGTTTCCCAATGCCCAGCCCTTGAGAACCATCAAAGCCTCGGGTTACCTGCCGCAGCCTGCGAAAGTGGCGAGCGGCGGGTATCATAATCCCCGTCTCACAACCGAGGAAATAGGTTCAGGCAGGCGCAGCAATACCTGGGCGGTACGCAGCTCCTTAGTGCCAGTGTAGATGGAAGGCGAAGCCTCCCACTGGCTCTGGCACACCAAGCTACCAGGCTGAAAACCACAACTCCCAGAATGCCACTCGGAGGGGGGCAGGAACCGGAAGTTGGTCCGGAGGCGGGGCCTGACGTGCGCCGCCGAGACTGCGCGAGGTGAGGGATTCAGGTACGCTTGGGGTTCGTTGGGTGGACGGACGTGGGGCCAAAGGGGTCTGACTTGGGGCTGTCGCCTGGTTCGTAGGTGGGACAGATGCCGGGAAGCGACCTTCGACAGTCGTGTGGCCTGGTGTCCTCCACCTTCTTGGTGCTTTCCCTTTCTGCCACCCCTCGCACTAGCAGGCTGTGGGCCAGACGGGACCCACAGGCGGGGTACTCTCGGGCCTGGGTCTTGGTGTTCTCGTGCTGAAGGTGCCAGAGGACTGGAGCCAGCTTCGGTGGACTAAAACTTAGAAAATGAGAGACGCAAACAGTTGTGCAGACAGAGGCTGGCCCGTCACTTAGGGCCCAGCGATATGCTCCTCAGGTGGGATTTGGGTTAGAAAAGATCTGAGGCTTCTGTCAACTCAGAGATGGGGATGGGTGGAGAATTTATTAAATCAGTAAGTATTTATTGAGCGTCTGTTATGTACCAAGCCCTTTTCTAGGCATATAGGATAGAGTAGTGGACGAAACAAAAAGAACACCTGCTTACGTTATAGGAGTGGGGGAGTTCAGACAATAAGTAAAACATGTGCCATGTTGAACAGTGATATGAGAATAAATTGAGGCAGGTAGCCATATAATTATCTAGGGGAAGAGAATTGGAGGTAGACACGACAGCAAGTGCAAAGGCTCTGAGGTGGGAATATCCTTAAGTATGTTAGGAGCAGCAAGCAGACCAGAGAGCGCAGAGGACACTCGATGCCGGGGGTAGATCTTAATGAGGAGTATAGGCCATTGTAAGGATTTCAGTTATGTACTGTAAGTGAAATGGAGAATACTACATAGTTCTGAGCAGAAGGGTAACATAATCATAAAACATTTAGGTTCCTTGTGTTCTGCAAGGCTCAGTGCTGAGTACTGGGGGTGCGCACCTGAATTCTTTATCCTCTCTTCCCTGGAAGAGCTTGTAACGTAGTGGAGAAACAGACCAACTGTCAGTCAAGGCTGAGGTAGATAATTGGAGCCGCATGGAAGCAGAATGGACATCATTCCCAAATCCTCAGCATGTAACTATTTGTTAAATGATTGATTAATTGAATAATTCCAGTACTTGGTCCTGGACCTGTAATGGAGGCTCAGAAAACATTTTTTAATGAAATGAAATGCTAAATCTGGGCATAGATAATGTCTCACACAGATTAAGAAGGTTTGTTTTTCTGTGATGCCCAATTTCATGTTTGCTTTCTGAGAGTCACTAGATAGCAAGGCTCTATTCAGTATTTACTGAGCTTCCATTTTGTGCCAGGCCTTGTGCTGGCCACTGAAGATACAAAGATAAAAAAGATATGGTCCCCACCCAATCTGCTATATTTCAGACTCTTTGGTAGTGGTTGGAACTGCCTTCATTTGATTTTCAATATTGCTGTATCCCAAGATCCTCAGGGACTATAGGAACTTGGGGAGGTCTGAGATCCAAGGAGGGGACTAGGAAGAAGGGAATGGGGGTGGTAGTGGTAAAATTCAGTTCAGTTCAACAAACATTTATTCAAACACTGCTGTTGGCAAGGTTCTACATTGTGAACTCTTACAGTGTTTACGTAAATATAGGTACACAGTCCCTCCTGCAAAGGAATGCAGTTTGATGAGAGAGAAAACATGAGCACAGACCTTCCAGTTTTCTAAACAGCAGCGGAAAACTCAGCAGCCCCTCCAGCTACTTCAACCCTAGCTCTCTTTTCTCCTTCTCAGCCAGACTTCTCCAATGAGACATCTACATTCATTGCCTCTCAGTCGTTCCCCAAAGGGGTCTGGCAAAGAGGAGGAGCTCAATGGATATTTATTGACTGAACGAATGGACAAACAGATGAGAATACAAAATGCTGTGGAGTTCAGAGGAGGGGAAGCACATGGCTGTTAAACTGGCATTCATTTAACAAATTGGTGTTTTCTCACCCTAATAAAATGAGGTTGTTAGGTGTTGGACCAGTTTATCTTAAAGTTTTCATTTTTCTTTTTTGAATGCCTAAATGCAGGAAAATGCAGATGACTCTGATGATGGGCACAACAAAACTTGCTCAGTCATCTAAAGGAATGGGTATAATGAGACTGGCTATCTTAAAGATATTTCTAATCAACATTGCCATTCGTATGTGAACAGTGCAGTGCTTCTGAAATGCTTAAGAATAACTTGGCCTTTTCCTCGTTTTTCTAGAAATAATATGTACACTACTAAATTTTGTGTGTGCCTTAAATCCATAGTGACACAGTCAATGGTATAAATAAATACATTAAAATTTGTACTGAGTATTAAAGAAAGGACTTCTGAGCATAAGTAAACTTTAGCCTGTACAGGAAAATGAACACAAATTTCTAATGTGTAATTTTGAAAATCTAGAATGTAATTTACTTGGCCATATTCAGGAATATATCTGGTGGTTAAATGTTTACATGATGTGTGATGAATACCTCAAAACTGCTCAGAAGACTTACCTTTTTAGAAAGCCTGAAAGAACAGCACTGGAAGAGATTGAATAGCCTGTATTTCATGAGTAGTTGCTCCATGTCAGGCAAATGAAATAGGTCTAGTTCTTGCAACAGTCCTGGGATGTAGTATTATCCCATCTCAAAGAACCAGTGACAGAAAGTTAAGTGCTTTGGCTGTTATCCTACTACTCACAGGTAGCAAGCTGGGAAGCATGGCTAAATCCTAGGACTGCTATGTTTCCAGTACAACAGCTTATTATGTCTAAATGAAAAACAACTAGGGGCACCTGAGTGGCTCAGTCAGTTGTGTCCACCTTCAGCTTGGGTCATGATCTCGCAGTTCGTGAGTTCGAGCCCCGCCGTTGGGCTCTGCTGACAGCAGCCTGGAGCCTGCTAAGGATTCTGTGTCTCCCTCTCTCTCTGCCCCTCCCCTGCTCACATTCTATCTGTCTCTCTCAAAAGTAAACATTAGGGGCGCCTGGGTGGCGCAGTCGGTTAAGCGTCCGACTTCAGCCAGGTCACCATCTCGCGGTCCGTGAGTTCGAGCCCCGCGTCAGGCTCTGGGCTGATGGCTCAGAGCCTGGAGCCTGCTTCCAATTCTGTGTCTCCCTCTCTCTCTGCCCCTCCCCCGTTCATGCTCTGTCTCTCTCTGTCTCAAAAATAAATAAATGTTAAAAAAAAAAAAAAGTAAACATTAAAAAAAAATTTTTTTTTAATGAAAAACAACTAAAAATTGGCCTCATTTTGAGCATTTGATGGAGTATAAGAAAACAGTATGAGCCTTACACTAGAAATGTTTGCTAGTAACAGGAGTCAGAACATTAGAGAACTAAATATAATCCTCGGACTCTACTTGTCTCTGTAGTGGGTAATATTTATATAGTTAATATAAATGCAGTTTATTGGTTTACGAATTTTAGAAACCACCAAGGGAATAGACAGAGGCCAAGAGGGTTAATTTTGATGACACATCACAATGTAGAGCCTGTCTTAAATATGTAAAATTAAAGCCTCAGCTTACCAAATTGGAACATTAAGGGTGGAAGAGAGAGAGAGGGAAAGATTAGGGTGTTTATTTTCGGAGCCTAACCTTAAGGAGTCAGAGGGTAATACATAAGATTGTTGAACAAGAAGTAGAAATTTAAAGGATATTCTTAAACATAGTAAAGATGTCTTCTGGTAATTGTCATGACAGAGGTATGGGTATTGGACTTACCTTCTGATAAAAAAGCTGTAAAACTGGACAGAGTATATGAAGAAACTGTTTTCAGCATTGGACAGTAAGCAGGACAAGACTGTTATCTTTGAGAGAAGTAGATTTGAGATGGACTATAGGCTTAAATGTAAAAACTAAAATTATAAAGGTATTTCTAGAAAGCAACATAGAATATCTCTGTGCTTTTTGGGTAGGCAAAGATTTCTTAGAAGACACAGAAAGCATTAACTTTTATAGTTAATAAAAAAATAAAGTTAAAAAGTTTAAGAAATAAAGTTAATTAAAAATGATAAATTAGACTTGGTCAAAATTTAAAATTTCTGCTTAACAAAAGCCTTAAGAAAATGCATGGGCAGGCCACACACTGGGAAAACCTCTTCTCAATACCCATGTCTGAAAAAAGACTTGTATCCAGAAATATGATAAACTTCAACAGTTCATTAATAAAAAGATAATTCAAAAATGAGCAGAAGACTTGATCAGAAATCTTATGAAGATATATTATGAATGGCCAATAAATTACATGAAAAAGTGCTTAATATCATTAACAATCAAAGAAATTCAAATTAAAATACAGCTAGGTTCCACTACACAAGAATGGCCAAGATTAAGAACTCTGGCAACAGCAAATGTTGGTGATGCTGCAGATCATCTGGAAGTCTGATTTGTTGCTGACAGCACTGTAAAGTGGTGAGGTAGCTTTGAGAAACTGATGGCAGTCTTTTGTGAGTTAAATAGGCAACTATCCTATGCCCCATCAACTCTACTGTTAGGTACTTAGCCAACAGATGTGAAGACATATGTCCACAAAAACACTTGTGTGAGAATGTTCTTAGCAACTTTATTCATAGTAGTCCCAAATTGGAAAAATCTCAAATGTTCATCAATAGGGAAATAAATTATGGTATATTCATACAATGGAATTCTGCTCAGCAATTAAAAGGAATAAACTACTAATACATGAAGTAACATGTATGATTCTCAAACACGTTGAGGGGGAAAATGTCAATGTCAGTGTTTAAATCCATTTATATGATATTTTATAATAGGCACAGTTAATCTATGGTTATAGAAAAAAAACAATGGTTGCTTTTATCGGGTTGTGGGAATGGGATGGAGATTGACTTGCAAAGTGCAGAAGGAAAGGAACATTCTGGAGTGATAGAAATGTTCCATATCTTGGGGCACCTGGGTGGCTCAGTCGGTTAAGCATCCAACTTTGGCTCAGGTCATGATCTTGTGGCTCACAGGTTCAAGCCCCACATTGGTCTCTGTGCTGACAGCTCAGAGCCTGGAGCCTGCTTTGGATTCTCTGTCTCCCTCTCTCTCTGGCCCTTCCCCTCTCAAGCTCTGTCTCTCTCTCTCTCAAAAATAAATAAACATTAAAAAAAAAGAAGAATGACTAAAAAGTTAAAAAAAAAAAAAAAAGAAAAGAAAAGAAATGCTCCATATCTTGATGAGGGGGTAAGTAACACACCTATGCTTTTGTTAAAAACTCATTGAGCTGGTATGTTCTCTCCACACACACAATATTGAGCTGTACCCTAACCTTTGGGTTTTACTGTATGTAAAATATACCTCAAAAAAATTTAAAAGTCAGTGTAACAGAAAAATAAGAGGGGATATTTTGAGTGATTTGAATTTAGTGTTTCATAGGGAGTTGATAAAAGTTAAAGTTGATTCAAGAAGTAATGGAAAGCATATGATTTCAGGATAAGGAGTTAATTACCAGATGAACTAAAAAGACCTGATTAACAGGTTGGCACTAGAGGTGGAAGGGATTGGAATGAGGATCATTACTTTTCATTATAAATCTTTTTTTTTTTTTTTTTTACCATATGCATGGATCATATCACATACATTTGCTTTTGCAAAGATATACTTTTCCGAAGATGGTGGAAATGCACTGGACTCAGAGGTGCAGCCATAAACGATGGACATATGTGACACTTAACTGTAGACTAGAGTGGTTTTTTAATTTTTAGAGAGAGTGTGAATGGGGGAGGGGGCACAGGGAGAAAGTGAGAATCTTAAGCAGGCTCCACACTCAGCCTGGAGCCAGACGTAGGGCTCAGTCTCAACAACTGTGAGATCATGACTTGAACTGAAATCGAGAGTCAAACGCTTAACTGAGCCACCCAGGTGTGCCTAGAACATTTTTTACTTATAACCTTTGCAGGGATTTTGAACAGCAGTTTGAAATTATGGCCCTTGTTTAGTGTGCCATAGCAATGGGTTCTCCATATTTTCCTACCTCAGCACTTCTGATGGATATTAAGTTTTCTCACTGGTGACTGTGGCTTTCAGCTGCAGTGATACTTAACTGAGTTGGGAGAAGGAATACATAGTTTGGAAAAACAAATTGTGATACATCACCAGCAACCTAGAATTCTTGGTTGGTTTCGGGTAACTCTTCACCATATGTTTTTGGCTAGCTCTTACCTTCCTAGGATATTTCTAGTAGTGGACTTCACATATAGTAGGTGTTCAATAAATGTTTGCTAAAGGAATGGTTCTAAATATAAACTGAAACATAATGGAGGAGGTGGCTTTTGCCATTTCTGTCCCACCCTCAACTACTACATGCATTTTGAAGAACACAGTAAATGACTTGACCACCTGTGTCACTGCAGCAGTGAATCATTGGTGATTGCTAGGAGCTGTCAGGAGCTGTGCTTGTCTTCTAAAAAGTGGATTTAGCCTCCTCGGTACTGAAACATTTCTGGGCTGACCCATTTCTCTGGAAGACACAGACACTTTTCTCCATTCAATAAGTCTGGGTTAATATTTCCCACATGTCTACTCCTTCAGCAACACAGTAATGCTATTTGACATTGGGATGCAGGGAAATACCTCTGTAGGTGAGATAAGGTGACGTCTCACGTAATTGTGCCTTTTTCTGACCTGGGTGAAAAGGACAGAAGACTAAGCACATGGACTGGAAATTGGAAGGGAGTGCTCGGAAAACAGACTCACGTGTGCTGCAGGAGCAAGAAGTCATCATAGAGGACACAGGTGAAGACAGCATCTCTGAAAGCTTCCAGCTTCTACAGATTGATGTGGAATGTGAGCATCTGGAGGGAGAGACACTGCCCACAGGCAGTGCAATGTGGTGCTCAGTAAGTGCAGCGAGTTGCCTGGCCGTGGGCTTTGCGATGGTGCTATGTCCCAGAGACCCCTGTTCTGAGGGTAGGTACTAGTAGCAAAAAGACTAGGAATGAGTTTGGTGTGCTCCAAAATTGGATGAATTTCCTGCTACTGGTTTAAGGTTTCAGTTCCACTTGAGTCATAAGAAAAGTATATAAAGTGCAAGAGGAATTTGTTTTAAGTGTATTTATTTATTTTGAGAGGGAGAGAGAGAGCGCACGAGACGGGGAGTGACAGAGAAGGAGAGTGAGAGAATCCCAAGCAGGCTCTGAGCTGTCAAAACAGAGCCCTACGCAGGGCTCGAACCCACAAACTGAGATCATGACCTGAGCTGAAATCAAGAGTCGGACACTTAACCGACTGAGCCAGCTGGGAAGAGGAGTTTTTGATACACCTCAGAAGGGTCCGGAAATCTAAGCTCTGCTTTAGGCCCTGTCCCTAATACATTTACTTTGGGCATATCACTTCTCTTTTCTGGGGCTCTGCTTTCTCTTAACACAATCCAGTCTATTTTTTTTTTTTTTAAGACTAATATCTTTGTTCTCTCCTAACTTTAAATCTAACTTAAAAAATAATTAAGTAATTGTTTTGAATATTCATTTTCCTTTTTGTTGCTTACAAAGTTCTCAAACAATTTTGTTTTCTCGATGACATAAGAAAAATGTCCAAAGAAAACAGAGACACTGGGAAAAGATAGTTGCAGCAAAGAAGAGCAAAAGAAAGCAAGAAAAAGAAAGAAGAAAGGCCAATCGTGTAGAAAATTCAGGTAAGAATAAATCTGATTGCTGGTGTAGTCATTTATCTCTTTACGGACTAGTATCTGCATGTTCTTAGGAGAGTAGGAATATTGTTTTTAAGGAAAAACAAACCTCTTGGAGGTAGGACCTGTTGTTCTGTTTTTGGGGGAATCAAAGTTTCAAAGACAGCAAAGTTTAAGGCTGCCCTGAAACACATAGTGAACATTTGTGTTTATAAGCTCAGAAGTAGAAGGAATGATAACAACAGGAGCTAACATTTATTGAGTGCTATGTGCTAGGTTCATTGCTAAGAATTTTACATGGCTTACCCTGAGGGGTAGGTGCTTTTATTATCCCCATTTAGTAGGTGAAGAGACTGAGGCTCAGAAATTAAATAATGTGCCTAAGACTATCTAGTAATAAGTAAATGGACTGAACTCTGAGTTAGACTCAGCAATGTACTCCAGAGCCCACACCCCTCACCATTCAGCTGCACCCAAATGAATAAATATCTTGTATGAGTTTCAAGTTTCTCTTTATGTACAAAAAATATCACTTGGCTAGGGAGATTCTTTTCCAACTGAATGTATTCCTCTGTTTTCCCACTTTTACTCCTTTTTGATATTTCTACTTCAGGCATCTGCCCCCAGCACAGCAAACGTTTTCTGAGATCCTTAACCAAGGAGAGACTTTTGGAAGCCAAACACTCAGGACCAAGACTCTGTATTGATTTGAGTATGACCCACCACATGTCTAAGAAGGTAGGACATCCATTAAGCTCTGAATTCCTGCCCACATGAGGGACATCCAGAAGGGAACAGCTTTGACAAAGAGCAGGACCACTTCCAGCCTCTGTAATTCCGTAGTAAACCAGCAAAAGTGTTTAGTTTTCTACATATGGCTTCTCAGTTCAAATTGGCTGTTATAAAGAATCAGGAAGAGAATAGATACCCTCTGGTTTAGTCTGCAAATTTTATCTGATCTTCTGTTTTGAGCCCCACCTTGTTGTCTCAGTGTTCATGGTGTCCCCGGTCTAGATGGAGCCTTTCATGTTCAGTCCTCCAGAAATGAAATCTGGCTTTCTACTGGGGAGAGGAATATTTGCCTAGTTACATGTTGATGAGATGACCTTGTAGGAGGTCTTCCTATAACATATGTGTTTTAATCGTTTTCCATTCACCCCA
Organism: Felis catus; assembly: GCF_018350175.1. Lineage (NCBI taxonomy): Eukaryota > Metazoa > Chordata > Mammalia > Carnivora > Felidae > Felis > Felis catus. The sequence continues at coordinate 59,236,857 of NC_058380.1, forward strand.
TTGGTAAAGGAGGGATTCCACCCTAGGGTTTTGGGGATGGCTGAAGAAAACACACTTGACATTGGACAGATAGGAATGATAGCAGTTTATTAGTCACGTGTACTCAGCCCAGGGGGAGGAGGACACTGCATGCCATGCAGGACCACATGGGATTATACTTGGGGACAGAATGAACAACCAGGGGCTGTGGGAGGCAGGCTTTGTAGTATCATGAGGGTGGTGTACTCCCTGGTTCCTGCAGGAAGATGTGATTAATTTTCTGGGAATAACTCCATGGGCTGGCAGGGAATTGAAACTCACTACTTGGGGATAAGCAGGAACTAGCCTGGTCCCTTTGACAGAAAGGATTGTTTAGCTGGGGGGCCTTGTCTATGGGAGCAGAACTGGGGGAAGAGCTTGCATTTATTTGGACTTTCAGGGCCTACCTGGTTTCACCAGATGTCTAGGAAACACACAGTATTGGGCCTTAATTTTTGGCCTTACACCAAAAACCAGGTTTTTCTGTTTGCCAACATCTCTGTCGTATATGCTGGTGTTTGCATGTTTTTCAGAGAAACTAGGAAGACTGAAGATTTGGGGTTCGTACATGGAACCTCTAAGTATAGCCCTCTGAAAAGGTCAACCAAGAATTTTCTACTGTTTATTTTAATTGAGATCAGATTAAATCAAATCCAGAGTGTTTTTTTCTCTCCTGACCCAGATCAGGCCAGATTGTGAAACTACTTTTCTTAAGGTGATGTCTGTGAATCAGGATGGAAAGTTAAAACCTCTGACCCTGTTACATCTCCTAGAGTTAGGGTAAGGTGCCAATTTTATTTGATGGAGTATAAAACATGTCTGTTTAGTAATCTAACCTTTTAAAAATAAACAGTAAATATCACATGGTAAAATTTTAGATATGAGCTAAGAGAACAATTCCATATATTATATTAGATATATAACAGCAGGTCCAGAAGGAGAGAGAGTTCAGAGTCTTTCCGTTAACTCACTATTTTTGGGCTAGTATCATTACCTTAACTTTGATCTATAAGGTGTGTGTGCCATGGAGTGTAACATGCATGCTCACATATACCCTCCGTACTCATTCTTGGAGTAAAAGGGGCCATTCTAGTTCATCAGATTTCTCAGAGTAGCATTCAGTGAACTTACTGAGTAACCATTTGTTTTGTTTTGTTTTGTTTTGTTTTGTTTTGTTTTGTTTTGTTTTGTTTTATGGTATGGTATGGTTTTTTGTTTTTTTGTTTGTTTATTTGTTTGTTTTTTTGAGAGGGAACGCGTGAGCCTGGGAGGGGGAGAGAGAGAGGGAGAGAGTGAGAGAGAGTGAGAGAGAGTGAGAGAGAGAGAGAGAGAGAGAGAGAGAGAGAGAGAGAGAGAATCTCAAGCAGGCTCCACACTGTCAGTGCAGAGCCCAGCACAGGGCTCAGACTCATGAACTGTGAGATCATGACCTGAGCCAAAATCAAGAGTTAGATGCTTAACCAACTGAGCCATCCAGGCATCCCTAACCATTTGTTGGTAGTGAATTTAGAAAGAGTGGGCATGCTTCTAGTCTAAGTTGTCGTTATTTCTTTGAAGGAGTTAAGTAGACTGGCTGGACAGATCCGAAGGTTGTATGGTTCAAATAAAAAAGCTGACAGGCCATTTTGGATCTACCTCACTGGATTCACAACAGACAGTCACCTGTATGAAGAATGTTTGAGGATGAATGATGGATTCTCTAGTTACCTGGTAAGCCTCATTTTGCATATTACTTGAGGTGTCATTTGAAAAGTAGATTGTATGATAATAGTAAATTTTTTTTAACTTTTTCATATTTTTATATAAAAATATACTAATTCTATATTTTCACTATTGCAATCTAAAAAAACTTTAGAATCTCTCATCAGTTCTTCAGTTTCTAAACTTTCATCCTTCCACTGCATTGGCAGACTAATATTACCAGGTATCTAGGACTGTATTTTGTATTCTATGTGTTGTATGCTAGACTGTATACTCCACGAATGTTTTGGGGGAAATGCTGTGACTCCTTTCTTGTTTACAGTAGTGCATAATTAAGGGAGCATGAATTATGGGGGAAGAGAAAATCCTTATGAGAGTAATGTGGACTCGAGGTGAGTTTTAGGGAGCATTCAGTTACTTTTTATCTCTTTCCCTAGGGTCCCATGAATGTAGTGACCATAATACAGGCAACAATCCAAAACACTTCCTAAGAAGTGCCACTAAAAATGTCTTGTGTGTTTGTGTTATGTAGCTGGGACTGGGTGGTGTGGACTTTCCTAGGGAGGTTCACAGAGGAAGAGAGTATGAAACGTGCCCTGTGTGGTCCTGCAGTTAGTTGTGGTCGCTGTTACTGTCTGAGTGTCTCTCCTAAAGTACAGCCAGTTCCTGCTTCTCTTCTCTGTGCGGGTTTTATGATTCTCATACGTGAGCCCCACAGACCCACTCTTAGGGTCACATGGTTCCCTTGCTTTCCCATCTTCATGCCTTTCTTAGGTGATTCTCCCCATTTTCATTGCTACTTCCTTTTGTATGTGTCTATCTCATCTCTTTTCAGAAACCAAGTTCCAGCATTCCCTTCATTAGAAGGTTGTCCCTGGTGTTGTCACTCCCTCATCTGTTGTCCTGGGGCGTGCTTCCTGTACATCTGTTAGGGTGTTGTATTACTTTCTATCTTGTTTTGTAGAATGTCCTTTCTACTTCCTCTCCCCATTGAAGTACTTTGTGAGAACAGATTGTCAGACATGTGTCCCCTTGATGCACTTAGAGCCATGCCTAACAGAATTGATGCCTGGTAACTAGATGCTGCAGTGTGGGCTGTGTCTTAACCTAGTTCACACTACATTGGATTATTTACATTTTTCAGCTAGACATAACAGAGGAAGACTGCTTTAGTTTATTTCCTCTGGAAACCCTTGTGTACCTGACTCCTGATTCAGAACATGGTATGTACTTTCCTGCATGGATTCATGTAGCACTTTGTTCTAAACCCTGTGTTTGATTATTCCCTGTGTCAGAATTTATTAAAGCCACCCAAGGTGTATCAAAAAAAAAAAAAAAACAAAAGGAATGAGCATTAATTGCACACCTCTTATGGGTGTATACCTCACCACACTTTGCACATGTCCTACTATGTGTGCACAGCTGCACAGATCTAGTGTCTCCAGCCTCTTTGGACCTTGTGACCTACCTGTTAGTCTTTCCCAGTTTCCCTGGTCAGCTCCCCTCCTTGGCCCTTTTTGGATCAATGTTAGATATGTGTTTTTTCCAGAAAATCAACTATTTCACATACTTTTCAAATTTATTGGTGTTAAGTTGATCTTAGTATTCTTTCCTAATTATTTCACATTCCTCTGTAATTTTTATTTTGTCTCCTTTATGAATCCTAATGTTAATTTGAGTCGACTGCCTTTTTTTTCTTGGTTAGATATGCCAAAGCTTTGTCTTTTGAGAAAATTAGCAAATCTATTACCTTTTTGTTTCCTACTTTATTACATTTCTACTTTTATCATTAATAATTCTTTCCTTTTACTTTCTTTGGCTTTAGAATTTATAAAACAGATTTGATCTCAATGGCCTTCATTTTTTCATTAGCTCTTGAAGATGTTGATCTAAACAAAGTTTACATCCTTGGTGGACTTGTGGACGAAAGCATCCAGAAGGTAAATGTGCATTTTAGACCTAACAGCTATATTTTGAAAAGCGGGGCTTCCTTTCAGAGGTAGCTGCCCTATCATAATCTTACCCAAAAGGCCTAAGAACTCAGAATAGGAAGAAGGAAACTCTCCTGCCTCAGTTGGCCCTCCTGCTTGTGAAATTCCCTTTCTCATCAATGTTAGTGATCCTGACCTGGCAGTCCAGTCAGGAACTGGCATGGAGAGTGTTTGGTAATTACATAAAGAGCCGTTGTTGAATTTCTTTTCTCCTGTCTTCAGTTCTGCAAGGATAACTCTGATCTTGACCAAGGAAGCATTGATTCAGCATTCTTACCACCTAATTGTTCTTTATGAGAGTGGAGTTTGTTCCTTCTTAGGCCGTCTTTTCTGCTGACATAAGTTTTATCCTATAATTGTGATGTCAGTAAGACTGTGCGGATTTCTTTTGTTGAGTTGGAATTTTATTGGAATAATTGGAGTTTTGAAATATGTTTCTATTATACACACATTTGTTGAGATAATTGTTATTAGTTTATATCACTAATTAACATATTGCATTGCAATAAATAATGATATAATAAGGTGTATAAAAAGAACTACAGTGAGAAATAAGTCTCCCTCCTATCCTTGTCCTACAGTGCCCCCCACCTGAGCCAACCACTATTTTCTTTTTTTTTTTTTTTTTTAATTTTTTTCAACGTTTTTATTTATTTTTGGGACAGAGAGAGACAGAGCATGAACGGAGGAGGGGCAGAGAGAGAGGGAGACACAGAATCGGAAACAGGCTCCAGGCTCTGAGCCATCAGCCCAGAGCCTGACGCGGGGCTCGAATTCACGGACCGCGAGATGGTGACCTGGCTGAAGTCGGACGCTTAACCGACTGCGCCACCCAGGCGCCCCTAACCACTATTTTCTTGTGTATACTTCTTGATATAATCTATGATCACACAAGTGTTTGTGGGTATATTACATATATGTATTTTTTTAATATATGTGAGTGTATTTTGGATATTTTTTCATATCTGTAGAGATATACACACATATTTAATACAGGTGATACTTTTTTTTAAATTTTCATAACGTTTTATTTAGTTTTGACTGAGAGAAAGAGAGACAGAGCATGAGCGGGGGAGGGGCAGAGAGAGAGGGAGACACAGAATCCGAAGCAGGCTCCAGGCTCTGAGCTGTCAGCACAGAGCCTGACGCAGGGCTCAAACTCACGGACTGCGAGATCACGACCTGAGCGGAAGTTGGATGCTTAACCGACTGAGCCACCCAGGCACCCCAATACAGGTGATACTTAACTGAATTGCATTTATTCTAAAAAGGTCAGTGTTCTGGGGTGCCTGGGTGGCTCAGTTGGTGGAATGTCTGACTCTTGGTTTTGGCTCAGGTCATAATCCCAGGGTCGTGGGATCGAGCTCCTCATTGGGCTCTGTGCTGAGTGTGGAGCCTGCTTAGGATTCTCTCTCCCTCCCTGTCTCTCCCTCTGCCACTCTCCCCCACTCTCTCTCTCAAATAAATAAAATGAAAAAAAAAAAGGTCAGCATTCCATGATTCATAGTGATAATCTAAAAAACAGGTGGGGGGTGGAGATAGAAGAATGCTAGAATGCTGGGTATTAGGGGTGCCTGGGTGGCTCAGTCAGTTAAACATCTGACTCTTGATCTCGGCTCAGGTCATGATCTCATGGTTTTTGAGACGCAGCCCCGCATCAGGCTCTGCACTGACAGTGCAGAGCTTGCTTGGGATGCTCTCTCCCTCTCTATGTCCGTCCCCTGCTCGCGCGTACCCTCTTTCTCTCTCAAAATAAACATTAAAAAAAAAAAAAAAAAAGAATGCTAGCTGTTAAATGAGAAATTCATAATAGAATTGAAAAATCATTATTTTGTTACTCCCAGTATAATCACTGATTGACGGAACTGATTGAACAAAAAGCGTGGGAGAACTGGCTATTCACACAGTCTCCCAAATGTTGCCCCACACATCACAAAGGCACAAATGTGCCATTACAATGAAGTGAACTGGAGGTCACCATCTTACCAGATGTTCAAACTTAGAATCACCAGTGTTGACACTATGTGCCTCCCAATGTGATGGAATCTCACTTGCAAAGTGTTTACTGAAAACTGTTTAAACTACATTTAATCATGAAGAAACAGGATGTGAGGCATTCTGCAAAACAGTTGGACCACATTTTAAAAAAAAACAGTGTAATGAAAATGGAAATAGTTAGGGGGCTGTTATAGATTAAAAGAGATTAAAGAGACATAACAGCCAAATGCAGTCTCCCACAGCAGAGTGATAGCTTTTTCTTTTGAGTCAGAAAAGTCTAGAAGGTCAGTGAGCAGGGTACGATCAGTGATGTGCAGTTTTAATACATTGTCTTCTCTTATCGCTCCAGTCGTGTTTAAACTGAAAAATAATTGGCACAATGATTTGTCACACGTATAGAACTTTTTGGTTGTTACTGCAGAGTTTGGCTTCCACACAGAAAATATGCTGAGAACATTTCTTCAAGGGGAATCGTTTTATCTTTAAATGTTCAGAGGAGCAGAAACTAGACTGTGAGCTCCTCCAGGGCAGCATCCAAGTCTCTTACTAACTTTGAATTCTTGTACTCCAGTTCAAAATGATTGTAAAAGAATAGACTTAAAACAAAAAAACCCCACCTAGACCATATATGCAAAGGGATCTTATTCTTCAAAGAAGGCTTTTGAGCAGCTGTACCTTTATGTTATCTGAATCGCATCACATAACACATTTTGGAAGTTCTCTCTTGGAATTGTTTTATGTGAGTCTGAGAAGCAGGTGGTCCAGTGTCAGGACAGAGGTGCTAGGTCTGCTTCATGCTGCCCCAGCTGGTCAGACCACACTGTTGGTGGCCAGTCGATCGTGACACAGTGGGAAAGGACAGTGACAGGCTGCAACAAATTCAGACGAATTTGGCCTGAATGATGAAGAGACTCAAGGGGGAGGCGACAGAACTGAGACTGCCAGAAGGATGCACAGGGCATGATCCCTGCTGTGGAGTTCCTGAATGGCCATCTTGTGGGAGAGACATTTTACTTGCTTGGTATGGTCCTGGGGGGATGGGACTAGAAAAATTAGTGGAAGGCTCAGGGAAAACAGAAAATTTGGCTCCCTGTCAAGAATTTCCTATTAATCCATACTGTCAAAAGTAGAATAGGTTTCCCCAGGATGCCTGTCATAAGGATTGTCCCTTTCAGGACAGAGGCCACTTGGAAGAGGGGCCATAAGGATAGACCAACATTGGATAGATGATCGGAATAGAATAATTAACTATTGAGGCCCCTTCCAATAGTTAACTATTGGAAGTAATCTATACCAGTAATCTAACCAGTAATCTAAACCTTTCTTTTTAATCCTGAAATTGTAAGTAGGTAGATGATCTCTCCAGAGCTTCTTACGAAGTGGCAAATATAATTTAAATTTGAGTTCATGACTCAGGAACATCTTTAAAGGGATATTAGTTATTGTACTCTGACCCTAAATGGCCTCAGATTTTGGGGTTTTTTTAGTTTTTATGACTGCTTTCTGCAGTTTTCAGATCCCTTCCTTTTACTTGGGCTGAGTGCTCTCACACCTTATTGCTGTTTTGTATCTGACTTGAATCCTTTCTCCCTTTTCTCTAATTTGCTGCTGTCAAATGGCTATGGGCTGAAAACTCCAGATCCAGAATTACATCTTACCGACCTAGGGTCAGGAGTGTTCTCCTCTGGTTGATTAGATTGCTTGAACTTTTGGATGCAGATTGTGGCTGCAAATAAATATGCCTCCTTTTACTTATTTCCTTCTTGGTTGTAAATAGTAATAATAGTAATAAATGGAAGTAGTAGATAGATGACTCCCAAGTGAGTGAGATGTCTGCTGCACAAGCCATTTCTTACTTAGAACAGGTAAATACTCTTCATTGTCTGCACTTCCTTCGTTCTCCCTTAGGCTACTGATTTTTAATACTTACCATTTAATTATGATTACAGATGATCATAATTATACAGATGGAAATTGGAGTGGTGGTAAATGGGGTTTCTCATAATTTGCTATGCATATTACAATGAGAATATCTTTATCATTTTCACAAGAAAAATATTTAACTGTGATTTACAGAAGGTGACATTTCAAAAAGCCCAAGAGCACTCGGTCAAGACAGCCCGCTTGCCAATCCAGGAATACATGGTCAGATGCCAGAATCGGAAAAACTATCATTCAGAGATCTTGACCATCAATCAAGGTACTGCTTACATGGCCCACGCTTTTTTTTTTTTTTTAAGTTTATTTATTTAATTTGAGAGAGACAGCATGAGTGGGGGAAGGGCAGAGAGAAAGGGAGAGGAGAGAGAGAGAGAGAGAGAGAGAGCGAGAGAGAGAGAGAGAAAGAGAGAAAGAAAGAGAATCCCAAGCAGACTCCATGTGGTCAGCGCAGAGCCTGATGTGGGGCTCAAACCCATGAAACTGTGAGATCATGACCTGAGCTGGACGCTTAACCGACTGAGCCACCCAGGCGCCCCTCACTTGGCCCACATTTAACGTGTGTTAATTCTGGTGCTGCTCCTTTGCATTATGTTTACATATAAGCAGACCTCAAAGCAGTACCCCGTGACTAATGTGCTCAGATTTTATTGCATGCTGTTTGTGACAAGTGTTCTAGCCTCTCAGATGCACTTGGCATTTTCTTCCTGGATCCCAACCAACTATGTTAAAGATGGGTGAAATTGTCCACTTGGCCTAGAATGCGGTGTTCAACCCATCAGTGAACTGTGAAGTCCTATTTGTCCAGAATTCAGTCCAGGAGCATCTTGGCTGCTCCCTTCCCCCTCTCAGCCATTCAGAGACCCTCCTTTGTGTTCCATTGTACTGTTTTCCTCTCAGTGCTGCGGCACTGTCCATTCACAGGCTCGTTATCTCTCCATGTAGGCTGAGGTCCTTGTGGCAAGAGGGTCCGTGTGTGGTGCAGAGATTTGTTAAATGAAATATTCCAGAACACCCTTTTCCTCATCAGTCATTTACTACTTTTTTCTCAGTGTGGTCACTATTTTCTTTTTACCCTCTAACAGTCTTTGATATCCTGTCTGCATACTTTGAGACTCAAAACTGGCCTGAAGCATTGAAGAAAGGAGTTTCTTCCAGAAAAGGCTACGTTCTTCAGAACTCAGTGGAGTGATGGACAGACAGCCTAAGAAGTTGCAGGGGTGGGGAAGTTGCTGAAGGTGCCTTGACCGAAAAGCGGAGCAGAGGGTGGCGATGGCACACACTTGCCTTTACTTGACATCTTGGATCTTCACTAGAATATAAGTTACTAATAACAGGGACCACATTTTACACTCTTTTCTATCTCCGAGTGCCTGGCTCACAGGAAGAGCCCAGATATATGACTAAGTAAAAAGTTTACATAACCAGGAATTAGCCCAAAACTACATGGCTTTGGATGTATTAATTCATCTTTTATGTACCTATTTGTGAAATACCTATTCTTTAGAGATAGCTTAAATAATTAAATAATTATTATTATATCGAGTTTAATTTTCACTCAACTGGTATCATCAAGTTGTAGCACTTTCTCCAGCCTCCTCTGTTCATGGTGATTTTCCCCAACTCAGCGATACACTCTATGTGTTTTGCAGGATCCTAACCTAGCCCTGCTTTAAGCCCCCATAGCACTTTGCTCCCACTTATAGCTCCCACCCTGTCTCTCCTGCTCTGAGTATGGAGTGGAGGGTTTCTCTCTTCCTAAAGGTAGCCTCCTAACAGGACACTTTGTGGGAGTATCTTTGTATCTTTCTGAACCTTGTGCAAACTAGTTTCTTCATATATATTTATAATCAACAGGCAGAATTGAAGAGCAAAAATACAGTATTGGTAAGTCTAACTTAAAAATAACCAGAAAAGAAAAAAAGTAACCAGAAAATACATTGCCTCTGACGCAAGTATGTTGGATAACCTTTCATTACACAATCTCAGTGATCCCTTTTCTCAGGTCTTAGTTACATATAGTTGCTTCAGTTACTCTGGCCAGCTTGGGTTAGTAAACTTGAAAGCTAAGCAGTTAGCAAATTCAGAGAATATATTCTGTAGCTCCAAAGAACCAAAACATATTTCTCTGCTCTCTCCCCTCCCTTTCATGATAGCTAAAGGAGCTATCATCACTTGATAAATTCTATCAATATCTTTGTATTAAAAACAGCCCAATCTTCAGGAAACATCTTTAGGAATATATAATGCTCCTTGGTCTTTATCACCATATTAAATGAGTTCTATAATCTCTGTCATCCAAAAGGGACCTCCTATGGCTAGGCTTCAGGGGTGACTCTTATCATACTCTCAGGGAGGTCTCTGACCTCTGAACACTGACCTGGATCATCTGCCAGGCTTCATTTTTACCTCTAAAGACTGCTTACAATAATCAAATGGCATGGAAGAATTTCCTCTCCAACGCTATCACTTCTACCATTTTTTTTTAAAGCCTAGGCAGGAAGTTTTGGACTTGGCTTCAGAGATCCTCATCTGTGTTATTTACAGAACCAACAAAAAGCTGGATATATGCAAAATATCTTAACATGAACATTAAAATTCTATAACTATTTCATTTTTAATAGCAATCATATAAGAAATACATCAAACATTGAAGTGGACAAAGATTACAAAGTACTATATAAAGTATAATCCTATAATTTCAATTTAAAGAATATTCACATACATTATGTCTATAGTGCATTTTCTTCTTTATGCTTTATGTATTCTCATTTTCTCTATGAACATGTTTTACTTTTACCAGAAAATAATTGTTATTTTAATGCTTAATTCCAGTTTATTATAGAAGCTGCACTTCAGCCAAATTAAAGGAGTTAACACCAAATAAACCTTAATACTTTTAGTAAACTTTATTGTAAAGAAAAAAGTACATCATTATTTTATAATGACTTTTCTCACCCACAAGAACATGGGTGGCAACTAGTAACATGTTTATAAAAATATTTTACTTAGAACTGTAATAAGACAATGTGTACATTCACATTATGTCTTCTGACGATTTAATGGGGAGAGAGAGGTTCACCTGAAAAAAATTTTCCCTAGGAAACCCATAGTCTCTTGGGTCAACTGACCCATAAAAAATTACATCTAACTTTCTGCCAGTCTGGAGAAGATTTGTTTTCTTTGATCTGCTGTCATATGTTCACAAGCTTCCAAAATGTTTGCCAAAATTAAGGTCTGCTGAATGGTTTTTGCCTTAACCCATATTCTTCCATTCATTCCAAATACTATCTCCAGTGGGTAGAGTTTTCCCACTTCCTGAAGGATTTCACAGTCTGGAGCCAGCAGCCTGGTGAGGAAAAGGAAAGAAAATGAAATTTAACCAAGTGGTAGGGTGTGACCTGAGTCTCTTTTAGCAGAAGACTTAGTTTCTGGATAGTTCTCCATAGTTATTCAAATCCCCACCAACATCATCCAAGAAAAAGGTACATGACATTTGCTGTCCCCTTTCATCCAAGCACACTTACCAGTACACTACAGGTCACAACAGTGGGTTATATCCTCTACAAAGAAATCAAAGTCCCTCTGTCACCAACTTTACAGAAAATACATATAAAGTTCTCCTGTATCGTCAGGGCACCTTAATTCTAGGCTGTAGAATTGTAACTTTTGTATTATCTATGGTGCTAAACGAACCAGCTTATTTTGCTGACCATGTAAGCTATTTCCTGGTATTAAATTCAGTACTTGGAGAGAAACATTGACTTTCAAACCACAAGGGTGCTGCTTCTCTGTCTTGAACTTTGTCCAAATCTGCAGAATAAGTAGCAAAGAGAGGCATGTAACACTGAGCTCTGAGCTCAGTGGCTCTAAGAGTAAAGCTCTTTTAACAGGACATAACTTTGGGTAGGCAAAGGTCTAAACACCTAACAGAATCTACCTCTGGGAACTATTAAATCTACCAGGACAGAATAGCAGGAATCTTACGGGAATATCTGCATAAGCTTCAAGAGTACATCAGCCTACCTGTATTTGGCCCCCTTACTAGAGAAATCTGGTGATTTTGTACAATTATAAATTGCGTCTATATTCAAATCTGGTGATTTTGTACAATTATAAATTGCGTCTATATTCAAATGACTTAGGAGGAGAAAAGGCCAGTTTTCACATCCGATTTTCTGGGAAAGAAGCCCAAGACTTCATATCAACACAAAAACTACACCACCAGATACATCTGAATTTAGTGTATTTACATGAAGAGAGGATGGGACTAAATGCATGAGTGTACAATGGTGTTAAAATGGACACTGATTTTTAACTTTGAGGAGATTCAGACATTGTTACAAAGAATCCAATCCCAAAAATCAGTCAGCTTTCCAAGAAGGATAATTATAAAAGAAGACAGTCAAGCCAGAAGGCATTAGGACTTACTTTCTAATTAAGCCCAAAGTCACTTTAAAAAGCAGACCATCCTGTCCAATCACACCCATTCCATTGGCTCGTCCACAGCTGTCAATACAGACCATCTCTGGTTCCATATCTTTATTAGCAACCACAAATTGGCCATAGATGAGATCTCCAACCTAAAATGATAATTGAAAAAGTTCATTTCCACTCAACAAATCATTCTATAGGTGCTGCTATGGGTTCTTTCCCGTTGGCAGCAATGCCTGCCATGTATATTTCTGTGCCTAAGGGACCAACTATCTTCCAGAATACCCAGAGTCACTCGAGTTGACTCTTTAAAAAGGCAACATTACCCAAGTGTGTCCTCCCCAGAATGGGAGCTATCTCAAAGACAAGAGAACATTCTTTAGGGTTACGCCATCCAATATGGTAGCCATTACCCACATGTAGTTATTTAAACTTACATTTAATTAAAATTAGAGCCTCAAAATTCAGTTCCTCAATTTCATTAGTCACATTTTTAAAAGTTATTTATTTTTTTGAGAGAGAATGTACGTACATGCGTGGACAAGGGGCAGAAAGAGAGAGAGAGAGAATCTTAAGCAGGCTCCATGCCCAGCATGGAGCCCAATGCAGGGCTCAATCTAGTGACCATGAGATTATGACCTGAGCCAAAATCAAGAGTCCGTACTTAACCCACCAAGCCCCTCAAGTGCCCAGCGTTAGCCGCATTTCAATGCTCAACAGCCATGACATGGCCAGTGACTACCATACTAGTCAGTGCAAATGTAAAACACTAGCATCATCACAGAAAGTTCTATTAGATAGCACTACTCTAGGGACTTACAGAAGATTGATGGAAGAAAACTCCAGGCGTGTCAATTATTCAAAGCAACATGGAACAATGGTAATTCATTGGTATTTAAGGCAAGATTTACTTAACTTCATAGAACTGAACTTCAAAATGATGAAACTAAAGGAATGGAGAAGAGTGAATTTGTTCTGTTACTATATCTACTATTTGTTGGTGACTAGCAACTAAAGAGGAACAAAACATTCTTTGCATTTCAGAAGCATTTGGTCTTGGAGGGCAGTGGGGATGTATATATAAATAACCAAGTTCATTTAAGACTGAATCCAGTAGGTGCTAGAGTAAAGTTATAAGGAAGATGATTGTAAATGAGGGATGGTTTTACAGAGATGATGGTGTTTAGCCTGAGTCTCAAAAGATGAGCATGTGTTCCACAGGCTAAGGTAATAGAGCAATCAGAAAGAGCAATCCAGACAGAGGGAACAGCATAAGCAAAGGTACAAGGGCAGGGACTTATGAGTTCAGTAGTGCTATTTTTTTTTTATAAGGTAGATTTATTTTGAGAGAGGGAGAGAGAGCGCGAGCAGAGGAGGGGCAGAGAGAATCCCAAACAGGCTCTGCACAGTGTGGAACCTGACATAGGGGCTCAAACCCACGAACTGTAAGATCATGACCTGAGATGAAATCAACAGTAGGATGCTTGACCGACTGAGCCACCCAGGCACCCCTCAGTAGTGTTATTAAATAGTTTGGAATGGTTCAAGTATGGCTGCACGGAGGATATAATTATAGATAAGTGAAGACTTCTGGAGTATAATGCCAAGGAAATCTGTAGGCGTTAAAGATTTTTTTTTTTTTTTTTTTTTTTTTGAGTAAGGGGAGTGTTACGAGGCTGTCAGCTCTCAAAAGCCTGGATAGAAGGGCAAAAGTGTACAGGCAGGGATGTTAATGAAAAGATCACTGAAGCACCTGGTTAGCTTGGCTGGTTAGGCACTGGGCTCTGTGCTGATGGTGCAAAGCCTGCTTGGGATTCTCTCTCTCTCTCCCTCTCTCTGTCTCTTCCCCACTCACACACGAACTCTCTCTCTCAATAAATATTTTTTTAAAAAAGGAGGTCACTAACCAATACTGGTCAAAAAGTAGCTAACATCCGATCTTGCAAAATGGAAGGATACAGGAATTAATGTGCAGAAGATCAGAGATAGAATCAAACAGCATCAGTAAGATTAAGCAACTAAAGATAGTGAAAAGGGGCAAAGACATCACCAAATTTCTGGCTTGGGCAGACAGAGAGAGTGTGGCTATACTACCAGAAGAGCCCAAGTTGAAAACCTGAGGTAACAGGATTGCTCCTCTGCCAGCTCCAAGCAGAGCTTGTGGGAAAACAGTGATGCGACTGAAGTTGTGAGATGGCAGTCCCAGGACTTAACAATCAGGGTGGATGGGTGGCTGACATGGCAATTTGCACTACTTAATCCTCCTTCCTCCTGAAGCCTATGGCCCGCTTCCTTGTCCAGTGGATACAGACATAACAAATAACAATAGAGAGGACAGAGCCTTTCAGCTCAGTACAAATGAAACAGCCCCCAATATAGCAAATGGAAATAAGCATGCAACTCTAGTCCCAGAGCTGGACACTGGAAAAAACTCTTACAGCCTGAAGTGATTACACAGATGCTCAGAGATCAACCCAGAGAAGTGGGAAAGTAAGTCATGCTTAAGAGAGAATTCAGGTAGCATTCTGGATATTTGAGTGTTGCTGGATATTTCGATGCTTTTTCTTATTTTTGAAAGCAAAGGCCCCCATCGTTACCTGCACATTTGGTCTGTTTCTTTTAGTTGCACCTTCAAATGCCAAGTAAGACAAAGAAGCTGGCTCACTCCCTCCAACATCAACTTTGAATATATCTCCAGATTTAGCTGTCACTATGCCAATCACGTGGTCTCCTTTCACTGGGACATACTACAAAAAAACAAAAAACCAGAATGAAGTGACAGCCATAAATGGCAATCATTTCCACTTTATCTTCAGCAAGTCTTTAGTGATTACTTCACTGTTTGTCATTAGAAATATTTAGAAAATATTGTGAGATTCAAGTCTACAAATTAATACAAATCTACAACAAATTTGATCATATGTTACTTTCAGTAAAAGAAAATCAATCATAAACTCTTAGGTTTACAGCTTCAAATACTCTGTTCATTTCAGCCAATATCCCATACATCTTGTATCCTTATCAGGAAGTCCCTAGCTTCTGCTTGCATATTAAGTCTAGTGCTACACGGGGTCCTCACAACCAAGTAAGGCTATTTCATTGACAATTTTTCCCATATTAAAGTCCTTCCTTATTCTAAGAGAAATTTAACTCCCTGTGACATCTGCTCATTGAGCCTGGTTCCGTCCTTTGGGACGCCAAAAGATACGCCTGGTGCTCCTTTGGGATTTTGAAGGGAACGACCATGTCTTACAGTTCTTATCCTCTTATACACCAAGATTTCCAGTCTCCCCTCTCTCCTGGCCGCCCTTCTCGAGTCACGTTCCATTTGTTCACAGTCCCTCTAAAGGAGATGTAGAGGTGGGCACAAGACTACGGTGGCTCTAGACTAGCATTAACAGAGGGATCCAGGGCCCCATCCCCGCCTCTTCCCAGAGCGGGGTTATCACTTTCACGGCCGTACCACCTCTCCAGAGTCCCAACTCACCCGTTTCTGCTGCGAGTCCACCCAGTAAACGCCACCGCCGCTGCCGCCGGGCTCCTTGTAACGGAGCCGGCCGCACTTGGTGACCAGAAGGCGGTCACCACAGCGCCGCAAGCCCGGGCCGCACACTACACGCACCCGGGCGCGCACCCCCGCATTCAGGCGCAGCGGTCGCTCCCCGGTACCTCCTGGGCCTTCTGCGTCCTCCTGCTCTGGCAGCAGCAGTTCCTCACCCGGGAGCACCACCTGATCCAGCACAGTGCGAGCCGCCCGTGCCCTGCCTCCCGCAAGGGATTCGGCCGCGACAGCCACCACCCCTGCCATACCCGGAGCCACCCAAAGCAATTTCTCACTTCCGCTTCCGGCCCCGCGTCCAATCTCCAGCCGGCCCAAGGCTTTCCGTTTCCGGTAGTAGCGGTCTATTGGAGAACCTACGTCCACGAAACCTGCGAGCTGTGGGCTGGAGGGTTCCGCCAAGGTGGCTGCGATAGTGTCTCTACCCCGCCACCTATCTTGCAGTCTTTCTGCAAATCGGCACTCGAAACACGCAACTTGAGTCGATGGCACATCCTTCACTTCAGATGTTTCAGGTCGCACCTCAGGATTCAAGACGCTCCTACGTGTGGTGTGGTTTCGTAGCAACCTTGGGGACTGAGCAGAGAGGCTTGGGGAGTCAGTCCTTTCCTTCTGACCGCCCTCAGAAGGAAAAGTATTTTCCTTTTCCAAAAAAAACCGAAAAAAACAAAAAAACTTTTTTTTAGTGGTTGCTAGATATCTATTCACATCATGGAAAACAAAGAGAAGAATAAAGAGAAAATAAACAAAAGGTTATTAGTCTTGCTCCCATTTGTCTCCGGCTAGCTGTCAGCTAGTTCTCATTCTTTGTAGCCCAGGGTCTTAAACCTGATGAATGAATGCATGTTAACATTTTGGTGTGTATTTGTCCCCAGACTTTTTCCCCTGTAAGTATACAGATGCCCATGCGCATTTCCACATAATTGAGCTACCCCTACATGGTCCGAAGAATTAGTAACTGCAATTAAATCCTTGAGGCTACATTCCATGGAGTACACTAGGTACCCAGGTGAGAAGCAGCTGAATTCCAAATCCATAGCATATCAGGACTGCTCTTACTTCTAGGCTCTTTCTTGAAATCACTGTTTCCTCTATAAACTAGCACCTCCAGTTAGCGCTTGGTCAGATTCCCCAATAAGGCTGAGAGCTCCTGGGGACTGGGAGGGATTGGCTTCCAACATGAGTTATTAGATTTGGGCGATGTTTAAGACGGATCATCTCTAACATACCCTCCAAATTTGGCAAAGTGCTGACGAGCCAACTGAGTAAGAGTATTAAGAGGCCAACTGAAACGTAGCTTTTTACAGCCACATTGTTTAAAGTGTTCTTGTTCGGTTACCCTGGCAGCAGGGATGGTGTAGATTGTTTTTTCTGTCCTCCCCAATCTAACCCGTTTCTAGAGGCTCTGGAATCAGTGGCTATTCGATGACCAAGACCACCTGAATCACGGCTGGCCCAAGCAAGGCCATGCCGGAAGTGGGGCCAATGGCCTCCGGTATGGGCCAGGCAGAGAGAGAAGTCGGGAAATGACCCCAGGATTGTCCTTTGCGCACCCCACGTTGACAGAGAAGTCTCTGGAAAAAAAAAACTCGGCCCAAACCTGGCTAAGAAGGTCTTCGGAGTCCACCACCCTGTGAGGGAGGCACGTGGGTACCCTCCTGGCTCATTCCTAGGTCCACAGAAGACATACGGCATTCTACAGTGTGCCGTCGCCTGAAGAACGGAAGCTGGGCCGGGAGGGGAAGGCTGCAGCTCCTCCCGGGCGGGGCCCTCCCGACACACCCCCAAGGGGGCAGGCCTAGGGGGTGGGGCGCGCGGGAAGGACGCCGGGCTTTGAGCCGCGTGCCGCCATGGCTGTGCTTCGCTACCTCGGCGCTGTGCAGCCTCTGTTGAGTGAGAGCGCACGGCCGTGGCTGGCGTGGTGGGCGCGTGGTGGGCAAGGCCCCGGAGATGCTGAGGTCCTTCCGCGTGCGGGTGAGTGGGGAGTCCAGACCGCCAGCGAGTATGTGGAGCCTGGTTCCTCGCAGCGGCCAGGACTTCTGTGACGTGCAGGTCTGGCTTTGGGGTCCAGTTGGGTCGCGGGTACGAAGTTGCGTTTCCAAATAGCGCGTGCGGTCGTTTCTGGATGTAAAAATGGCGGTGGGACTGGGGAATGCATAGGAGGCCGAGCCCATGCAGTTAACGCAGGCCTTGTCGGGTCGAAACGCGCTTAGCTCTAGGCCCCCAGGTGGGGGCTGCCTAGCAGATTGGCCCAGGAGGATTAGGCCCATTGCCTGTTGGGGGGCTGCCCACTGGGAGCCCGTGCTGTAAGGGCGGCGCCACCCTCAATTGGCTCTGGCTTCTACCTCCCCACTTCTCAGGATTTTCTTCCGAAAAGTTACCAGATTGATTTTTGGAAAGGTTGGACCTGACCACATCCTTCCGGACAGTTTCCCCATACTTCCTTTTTAAAAATCTTTGCGACTTGAGAAACTGGAAAAGTAACATGTCATGGTTGCCTTTCTTTGTTGACTGGTGAAATTGGGCGGATTTTTGTTTGTGTTTTTTCCTTTCAGTCAACAACACTAGTTGAGCATTTGCTCTGAGTCAGGAAGTGAGCCGGGGAGTCAGCTGAATCACGGCCCCTGCGCTGGAGGAGTTAGCGGTCTTCACATGAAAATACCAAGGGCTAAGGTGGCTGTAACAACCTGATGAGGGTGTCAGTCGCAAGGGTAGACAGGATGAAATGGTTACCTGAATGTGGGAGAACGGTGGGAGTCAGGATAGGTGTCCCAAAGAAAGTGGTATTTGAATGAACCTTTAAGATTTTTTTAGTTTACTGGTTTCTAAAAATTACAAATGAACTACATGCTGATTTATGTACAGAAATGAAGAGCCCATGTAAGTATTGTTAGTGTCGTTATTCAAGTAAAGAATTTAGATGCTCACAATTATCACTTTAAATGAATCTCCTTGCTATGGATTTTTTTTTTTTTTTGCTACAGATGTTTTTAATCACAAATAGTCAAATCATAAATAATCACAAATAAAAAACTAGAGAGAGTTTTGAAGAGTATACGAATAGCAGATGTAAGGAACAGCCATTATGCCTACAGTTGAGATAACACGTCTGAGGAAATCTCTCCCTGCTGTCCAGGACTGATTGAGTGAGTCCTTGCTGGGGAGAACATGGTCGTGGCTCATTAAATGTAAGCAGTCACCGGGAACCTGTGGCAGTGGAACTTGCTTTGAAATCCACTCTCCAGAACTTGCTGGCACTTCTATGGTTCCGGGGAAAGCTATTCCTGGGGAAATGTCACCTGGAAGCCCCTGCTACAAGACTGCCTGGTAGGGCGCCAGGGAAAACTTGTGGGTGCTTCTGGCCACCAAGAGAAGAAGGAGCCGATACTAGAGAAGCTGCCCTGCTGCAGGAGTGTACCAGTAAGCAAAACCTATTCTTCCTGAAATGCTTCTGCAGGGCTTTCTACCTACAAAGCCTGTCTTTGTGTTAGATAGGAAAGGAAAGTGTTTTAAAGGTCCAGATCCATTTTCTCAGAGCAAGCAGTAACGGCCAGTTTAGACCATCGTGGCTGTACTTTGGTAACTGGCTCAAGGTCTCATCAAGTTCTGATATCAATAGACTTGTTGGTAACAGCAGTAGAGTCGGCCCAGGTCCACATGGCTCCACTGATGAATTCTACCAAACATTTGAAGAATATCCATCCTTTGCCAACTCTTAAAAAAATAGAAGAGGGGGGAACATATACCAATGCGTTCTATGAGGCCAGTATTACCCTGGTATCCGAACCAAAGATACTGCCGGAAAAGAAAACTACAAACGATTATTCCTTATTAAGATAGACACAAAATTCTCAACAAAATACTAGCAAACTGAATCCAGCATTCTACAAAAAGGGTTATACGCCATGACCAAATGGGATTTATCCTACAATTGTAGTCTTTTAACATCTGACATCAATTAATTTACCATACCAAAAGGCAAAAGCCACATTATTACCTGAGTAGATTAAAAAAAAAAAAAAAAAAGCGTTTTAAAAAGTCCAACACCCTGTCATGATGAAGACACTCAATAAACTAGGATTGGAAAAGAACCTCCTCAACCTAATAAAGGGCATCTACGAAAACCCACAGCTAACATCGTACCTAACAGTGAAAGACTGAAAACTTTCTCCCGAAGATCAGGAACGAGACAAGGAAGTCTGCTCTCTCCACTTCTATTCAGTATTGTACTGGAGGTTCTATCCCACACAGTTCAGGAAGAAAAAGGAATCCAGACTGGAAAGGAAGAAGTAAAACTATCTCTATTTGCCTGTGATATAATCAGGTACATAGAAAACGCTAAGGAATCCACTCAAGAAAAACTGTTAAACAAATGAGTTCAGCAGGGTTGCTAGATTCAAGAACAATATACAAAAATCAATTGCATTTCTATACATTTGGAAAACTGAAATTAAGACAATTCTATTTATAGTAGTATCAAGGATTATAAAACATTTGGGAATAAATTTAACCCAAGAAATGCTAAGCTTAAACTCTGGAAATTACAGAACATTATTGAAAGAAATTAAATATCTTTTTTTAAAAAAGTTTATTTATTTATTTTGAGAGAGAGAGAGCACGCAATCAGGGGAGGGGCAGAGAGAGAGGGAGAGAGAGAATCCCAAGCAGGCTCCTCACTGTCAGTGCAGAGCCAGATGCGGGGCTTGGACTCATGAACTGTGATACCATGACCTGAGCCAAAACCAAGAGTTGGTCACTTAACTGACTGAACCACCCAAGTGCCCCAAAATATCTTCTCAAAAAGTTTTTATTGGGGCGTCTGGGTGGTGCAGTCGATTAAGCATCCAACTTTGGCTCAGATTATGATCTCACGGTTCGCGAGTTTGAGCCCTGCTTCGGGCTCCTTACTCTCTCTTCCCTCTCTCTCTCTCCCTGTCTCTCTGCCCCTTGCTCCCACGTGCTCTCTATTTTTTTTAAAAAAAGTATTTATTTTGGTGGGGGGGAGGAGGGGCAGAGAGGGAAGCCCAAGCAGGCTCCATGCAGACAATGTGAAGGCTTGAACCCATGAACCATGAGATCATGACCTGAGCCAAAACCAAAAGTCAGACATTTAACCAACTAAGCCATCCAGGCACCCCAGAAATTAAATATCTTAATACTTGGAGAAGTACCTCCTGTTCATTGATCAGAAGATTTAATATTGTTAATAGTACTCCCCAAATTAATACACAGATTCAAAGCAATCCTTATCAAAATCCCTACTGTCTTCATTGCAAAAATTGACAAATCAACCCTAAAATTAATATGGAAATTCAAGAGACCCTGAATAGCAAAAACAGACAAAAAACTTGAAAAAGAACAAAGTTGGGGAATTTACACTTCTGATTTTAAATCTTACTACAAGGGTTACAGTAATCAAGACAGTACTGGTATCATGACATAAATCAATGGGAAAAAATTCAGAACATAGAAAAACTCACATTTGTGAGCAACTGGTTTTTGATAGGGGTACGAAGACAAGCAAGGAAAAAAAATAGTTCAACAAATGGCGTTGGGACAACTGGATATCCACATGCAAAACAACGAAGTCAACTCTTAGAAGAAAACAGAGCTGAGTTTTTTGACCTTGGATTGCCAGTGGTTTCTTAGGACACCAACAAAAGCACAAACACCCAAAGAAAAAAAGTTGGACTTTATCAAAACTTTTGTGTTTCAAAGACAGCATTAAGAAAGTGAACAGACAACCCACTGAATGGGAGAAAATATTTGAAAATCATGTATCTGATAAGGGACATGTATCTAGAATATATAAACAACATCTACAACTCAGTAGTACACAAGTGACCCAATTTAAAAATGGACAAAGGATCCAAATTGACATTTTTTCTTTTCTTTTTTTTAATTTTTTTTTTTTTTTTACATTTATTTATTTTTGAGAGACAGAAACAGTGTGAGCAGGGGAGGAGCAGAGCAAGAGGGAGACACAGAATCTGAAGCAGGCTCCAGGCTCCGAGCTGTCAGCACAGAGCCCGATGCGGGGTTCAAACCCACGAACCGTGAGATCATGACCTGAGCCGAAGTTAGATGCTTAACTGACTGAGCCACCCAGGCGCCCCCAAATTGACATTTTTTCAAAGAAAATATGAGAATGGCTAAGAAACACATGAAAAGATGCTTAAAGTAATTAGTCCAGGAAATGCAAAGTAAAACCTTAATGATACACCATTTTTACCCCCCACTAGGATGGCTGTAATTAAAAAGATAATAATTTAAGTGTTGGTGATGATGTGGAGAAATTGGGACCCCCATGTTGCTGGTGGGAGTGTAAAATGTAAAACTTTGGAAAAGTTTGACAGCTCCTCAAAAAGTGAAACACACAGTTACCATATAACATAACAATTCCACTCCTAGGATATAACCCAAAGATTGAAAGCCTGTGTCTATACAAAAACTGCACGTGATGTTCGTAGCAGAATTATTCAAACTAGCCAAAAAGCACAAACAATATAAATGAACATCAGCTGATAATGGGAAAACAAAATGTGGCATATAATGGGATATTATTTAATCCTGAACGAGAACAAAAGGTATTGATAAATGCTACAATGTGGTTGAATCTAGAGAACAGTATGCTAAGTGAAAGAAACCAGATACAAAAGGCTACAATTCTGTTTATCCGAAATATCCAGAATAGATAAATCTGCAGAGACAAAAAGTTACCAGGGGCAGGGAGAAAAGAGAATGAAAGTTATTGTTTCATGAGTTCAGTGTCAGTTTGGGAAGATGAAAAGCCTGGAGATGGTAGTGGCAGTGGTACAGCAATATCAATGTACTTAATGCCACTGAACTGTCCCCCTAGAAATGGTTAAAATGGTAAAGTTTATGTTTACCACAGTAAAAGGAATATGTCCACAGAAAAAGGAGAGAGATCTGTGAAGCAAATGTAACAAAAAATCTGGTAATTATTGAACCTGGATGATGGGCATATGGTTGTGATTTTTTTGTTATTTTTTTAAATGTTTATTTTTGGGGGAGAGAGAGAGAGGGAGACAGACAGAGAGAACAAGTGGGGGAGGGGCAGAGAGAAAGGGGGACAGAGGATCCAAAGTAGGCTCTGCACGGACAACAGACCCAATGCGGGCTTGAACTCACAAACCATGAGATCACGACCTGAGCCAGAGTTGGACACTTAACCGACTGAGCCACCTAGGTGCCCCCGTTTGTTTTATTTTTAAAGCTTTTTTAATGTTTGTTTATTTTTGAGAGAAACAGCGCGAGCAGGGAAGGGGCAGAGAGACAGACAGACACAGAATCCGAAGCAGGCTCCAGGCTCCAGGCTCCGAGCTGTCAGCACAGAGCCAGGCGCAGAACTTGAACCGTGAGATCATGACCTCAGCCAAAGTCGGACACTCAACCGACTAAGCCACCCAGGCAACCCCCCTGGTTTTTTAATTCAGTTCTAGTTTTGTTTGAAACTTTTCATAATTGAAAAAATAGTGTGGAGATAGGAAATCTAGATACTGTCTTGATGACTGTTCAGCATGATGGAGCAAATAATGGAAAAAGTTATTGCAAAACAAACAAAAAATAAACACAGCTTTGACCATGCCTTTCACCTGCCTAAACTCCAGGGGACATCCAAGACTGACAGCTGGCCTCAGCTCACTCTGTCTGCCACCTTTATCCTGTTTCTCTCTGACTTTCATTTCTTCTGAGTAATACCACATCACGTATTTATCACATATGTACCCTGATCTGTGCCATTCAAGCCATGTATGCCCTCTGCTTAAAATTCTTCTCTTAATGTAGCAAACCAATCTCCCTCTCCCTTCTTAACCTTTCCTTCAAAATTGGGCTGGATTGCCCAGGGAATATTTTCTGATACTAGCTTGGAGCTGCCTGCCCCTCATCTGTTTCCATAGCTCACTGTCCATAATTTATCATAGCAGGAAACATGAGACTGAAACTACCAAATTTATACACATGCACATGCCTGGAATGTAGAAACTGGTATGTTAAATGCATTGCATCAAAGTCTATGAAGGCGTTTCTCTACCAGGAAGATCTCTTAATATAAGCTTGCTAAATATTTCTCCAGCTTTATGAATATTGTATGTCACAGATCCCTGCAGGGATTACTTAACATACTTTTTCTCTAGGCTAAAAACAATATATTTGAGGAAAAACAGTAATATGAACCACCACCACCATCGCCACCACCCCTGGAAAAATTCATTTCTAATTTTCATCTAAATAATGTATAGACAAGTGATTTATTTTGAAAGTCTACAAGACTTTTTTAAAAAAAAATTATTTGACTGTAGTTGACACACAATGTTACATTAGTTTCAGGTACTGTAGCTGGTTTTCAAAAAGTCTTGCAGAGATAAAAGTCTATAAGGCTTTTTGAAAAATAGCTGTGGTTGCCAGAGGCTGCGGGAGGGGGAAAGTAGGAATAACTCTTTAATGGGTACAGTTTCAGATGGAAAAGTGAAAAAAGTTCCTCTAGTTCCTATCCAGAGGCAGCCACCGTCATCTGCAGTTCATTTCTTTAGAAAAGAACTAGCCATTGTTTTGGGGGTGGAGGTGGGGAAAGCAGCCTGGCCACTGGGTTAGGGGACCAAGTGGTATACAGACTTTGAGCTGCTCCACCTCCTATCAGCCTGTTACCGTACATAGTGTCTGTACCTTCAAGGGCTGGGTCTCCCCAGGGTTCTGTGCAGCAAATAGGCAGCAAATAGGCTCACCTGTGTTCAGAAGGCCACCTGCAGTTATTTCAGGTGGAAACTATCCTCTGCTAGTTACCACTTCTTCTATTTTATCTTACATTTGTTGAAAACTTTTATCTGCTACTATCTATTCTTCTTGTTGTCCAGTGGGTTTATACCTTTTTAAAAACTCCTTTATGGTCTAAGTGTATGGCCAGTTCACCATTTTATGGGCCATTTGTCTTTGTATCAACAGAAGTCTGCTAGTACTGGATTTAGTGATGATTAAGCTGAGAAACTCAAAATCTGTACACCTGGGTGAGACTCTAGGGATTACTTAGTTGTCAGAGCCTTTAAACAGCTATGGAAAGGCACGGAGGTTAGCTCTTCTTCCATGCTTGTGAAACTTTCCCCAAATCTCACTCTAAAACAAAATATGGTATTTCTGCTCCCCAACCCTGCCAATTACATGCAGCATTTAAAAAACTGCTTTAATGAGGTGTAATTTACATACTGTAAATTTCACCCACTTTAAATATACAATTCAGTGATTTTTTAGTAGGTTTATATGAGTTGTGCAACCATCACGAACATCCTTTAGAACATTTCAGTCACCCTAAAAAGGTCCTTCGTGCCCACTTGCAATCAATTCCCATTCTACCCCAGCCCCATGGAATCACTAATCTATATTCTGTCTCTCTAGTATGCCATTTCTGGACATTTCATATGGATGGAATCATACAATGTATAGATTTTTTGTGTCTGATTTCTTTCATGTAACATGTTTTGCGGTTCATCTGTGTTTGTAGCATATATTAGCAGTAAATCATTCCTTTTTATTTCTGAATAGTATTCTGTTGTATGGATACACCACATTTTGTTTATCCATTTACAAGTTGATGACCATTTGGGTTGTTTTCACTTTTTGGCTATTATGAATAATGCTTTTAACATTTGCATACAAGTCTTTCTGTGGATGTATGTTTTCATTTCTCTTGGATAGGGTACCTAGGAGTGGAATTGCTGGGTTGTATGATATATTTATTTATTTAAAAATTTTTAATGTTTGGGGCGCCTAGGTGGCTCAGTTAAGCATCTGACTTCAGGTCAGGTCATGATCTCGCAGTCGGTGAGTTTGAGCCCTGCATTGGGCTCTGTGCTGACAGCTCAGAGCCTGGAGCCTGCTTCAAATTCTGTGTCTTCCTCGCTGTCTGCCCCTCCCCCACTCTGTCTCTCAAAAATGAATAAATGTTAAAATTTTTTTTTAATTTTAATGTTTTATTTTTATTTTTGAGAAAGAGTGTGAGCAGGGGAGGGGCAGAGAAAGGAGACACAGGATCCGAAGCGGCCTCTGTGTGCTGACAGCAGTAAACCCAATGCAGGGCTCGAATTAACAAACTGCTAGATCATGACCTGAGCAGAAGTCAGATGCTCAACCAACTAACTGAGCCACCCAGGTGCCTCTGATAAATTTATTTTTAACCTCTCAAGAAACTGCCAAATTTTTCTAAGTTGCCCCATTTTACATTTCCACCACTAATGTATAAAGGTTCTAGTTTCTCCACATCCTCACTAACACTGATTATTGTCCTTTTGATTAAATTCATCTCGGTAGGTGTGAATATTATCTCACTGTGGTTTTAATTTGCATTTCCCTCATGACTAAAATGCTTAATAGACATTTGTAAATCTTACTTGATGAAATGTCTATTCAGATCTTTTGCCTGTATTTATTTATTTTTTGAAATGTTTATTTATTTTTGAGAGAGCGAGCATGAGCAGGGGAGAGGAGAGAGAGAGAGAGAGACAGAGAGAGAAAATCTCCAGCAGCCTCTGTGCTGTCAGCACAGAGCTGGATGCGGGGCTTGAACCCATGAACCATGAGATCATGTCCAAGAATCAGACTCTTAACCAACTGAGCCACCCAGGCACCTCTGCCCATTTTTAAATTGTGTAGCCTGTCTTATTGAGTTATAAGATACTCTTAAATATATTCTGGATATAAACCCTTTATCAGATATATGATTTACATTTTTTTTCTCACAGTCTGTGACCTGTTTTTCATTTTTGTAACAGTATCTTTTGAAGCATATTTTGCATTTTGATGACATCTAGTTTACCAATTTTTTATTTTTAGATTGTGCTGTACTATGAAGACTGGTAGTGGAGCCCAGTTTTAGAATAGTGAAGTGTCTGATTTTTTACAAAACAAAATTTTAAACTATAGCTCTCCAATAATAACTCATTTATTCACTCACCTAAGAATGTCAAGTACTGTGCCCATGTTCATAACTCAAATGCTTTCATAGCTGGCTTTTTAAGCTAACATTTGTAAGCTAACAGCTTGCAGACTTTTGTGTGTATTCCACAGATTAAAAAAAAAATTTTAAGTGTGGCTTTTAATTTTGTTTTAAAAGTTTATTTATTTTGAGAGAGAGAGCATGCAAGCAGGGGAGGGGCAGATAGAGAGGAAGAGAGAATCCCAAGCAGGCTCTCTGCAGTTAGTGCAGAACCTGACATGGGGCTTGAACCCACGAACCATGAGATCCTGACCTGAGCTGAAATCAAGAGTTGGACGTTTAGTTGACAGAGCCACCCAGGCACCCCTTTTAATGTTTTATTATAGACGGCTCCAAACACATAAAAGTTGACAGACTAGTATAGTAAACTTCTGTGTAGCCAAAAAACAGCCTCTGTGGCCACCAATGCCGCTACATGCACACCTGTGGGAAAAACAATTGAGTTAACGTTTAATGATCAGATTTCACTTGAAATTTTCCATTTTTAATGAGTTAATCCAGAACCCAGTATGGGTTCAAAGATTGGCAAGAATAGTATCACCTTTGGGTTCCTTTTACTTCAGTTTACTACCAAACCAGCAAATAAGCTGCCAGAGTGCACAGAGTCAGGGATACAGCTACTTTCCTACTGTCTCAGGGGTGTCTGAAGTTCAAGCGTGTGACGGCCAGGACTTAGTGCCCTCTATCACCGGAAGGTGGCAGAGTGGCTAAGTCTTTACTCAGCCGGCGCCCAGAGTCACACAAGCACCTCCTTGCTGTGCCAGGTACATAGTCTTCTTGCTGCTTCAGTAGGCTAACGACAGGCTTCATTTTGAACTTCCACCTTCATTTTCTTTTGATAAAGCAAATGGCATTACTAAGCCTTGTGGTAGCTGAATCTGGCTGCTTCAGTAGAGAGAGATACAGTGGTGATAACAACTTAAGGTTCAGAGATAATGTCTACAAAACTCGTATTGATAATCCTGGTGTAGTACTTTACTCAAATGGAAGTTGTTCTTTTTAATAGTATTCCGGTTATTCAGAGGTTCACAATGAAAATGTTAACAAGTGGTTAGGGGAAAAGAAGGACCAGACCTGAGATTTGTAGAGTGGCTTGGAGTTGAGGGGTTTTAAAAAAGTAATTGCCATCCTTGGCAGTGAGCTCTATACACAGCACAGCCCGTGGTTTTATGATTGTGGACTCTGGAGCTGGATTGCCTAGATTTGAATCCTGTCTCTACCACTTGCAGGCTCTGTGACTTATCTTTTCTGTGGCTGTTGTTTTCTCATCTCTAAAATGGGGATAATAACATACCAACATAACTTGACTTTTGAGTTAATATAAAACAGCCAGAATAGTATTAGGCATGTATTATTATGTAAGTGTTTGCTTTTTATATTTTATGTTTTTTTAAGCTTATATGGTAGGACCATTTCATTCCTGACTACATTGTTTTCTTTGAGTTTCCAAAGGCTCCCAGATGGAAATGACACAATTGCTTTCTTGGTTGTTATTGATTCTTCTTGTCAATGCTCTGTAAAACCTGTCACAAGTATGGCAACACCAAGGAGTCATGCCAGAAGGAAACAAACTGAGAGTTCATTCTGGTACTTTAAGGGAGCCCTGCAGCAAGATCCTAGGAACTTTGCCATGAACAAGTCTCAGCTGCTCTATCTGCATCTCCTCCTACCACCACCTTTCTTCCTTACCCTCTACCCTGAATTTTTTCTCTCCCTTGTAACTGCTGCTTACTCATGATTTCTCTCTCATTCCTTTGGTGTGCTCATGACCATCATGACTCCAGTGGCCTGTTTTACCTCATTACTTTTCGGCCCAAATTCTCATTGCCAACTAACTCACTTCTGATTTCCCAGTTCAGCTCCCATAGAGTATGAATCTGTGTGGACAGAGCTTTTTGGCTTGACAGCCTCATGGATCAGTGGCTAGTCTGTGGCCTGGTTGCTCAGTTGCTTGCCCCATACTAGTTGGTAGGTAGGGGAAGCTGAAGTTAAAAAGCTACAAAGGTTGACAGCCTAGACCTTCCCCTTCGGTAGGAGGTACCGAGGTGAGGTGTCAGGTGTGAATGCCAGGTGTGTGGGCTGCTACAGTAGATAGGGCCCCATCCACGGTTCCTAGAGGGTGTGAGGGGAGTTGCCAAATCTTTTCTGTGGGCCCAGCATTGAATATGTAAGCAAATGTCAATTGATAGATTCACGGTGTACCCCAATATACTTTTATAACACCCTTATTTTAAACCTGTAACATTTCATTTTTTTTAATGTTTATTCATATTTGAGAGAGACAGTGCACGAGTGGGGGAGGGACAGAAGGAGACACAGACAGAAACTGAAGCAGGCTCCAGGCTCCGAGCTGTCAGCACAGAGACCAATGTGGGGCTCGAAATCATGAGCCATGAGATCATGACCTGAGCTGAAGTTGGATGCTCAACTGACTGAGCCAACCAGATGCTCCTCATTTAATATGTAGTATATACAAACAGCAAGGTTCTGTTTTAAGAGCTTTATACGTATTAACTCATTAAATCCTCATAATGGCTCTGTGAATTCGATATTATTATCCATTCTTTATTGATGAAGCTGAGGGACCTGCCTCTGCTCACATATTTGCTAAGTCAGGGTTTGGATCCAGGCACTCCTGGTTTCAGACAGCCCTGCATTACACTATCTTTCATAGATAGCCTGACCACACTGAACTTTCCAGAAAAGCACCCCTCTTAGAACTTTGTGTGGTAAAAGGCACAAAGGGGCGGCCCATTCAAATTTATGTGTTTGTTTGTTTTCTACTCTTCATTTAGAATATTGTTAGTTTTTTACATTTTTTTATTTAGACTTTTTTTTTTTTTTTAACAGGACTGAAAAGTGAGAAGAACATAGACTTTGGAATCATACAGTTCTGGATTTGAATGCAGGCTCAAACGTCTGTCTAACCTATTGCAAATAATGTTACCTGGGCCACCATGCCCTCATATTGCCTACCCATGTGAGACATTACTAACTGATTACAATATTGTTTGTTACTGAGCTGAGAATCCTTTTCATGATTGCTCAAGACAGGGGATTTATAGTCAGTGGGAATTGTTCCAGGAGGTAGACCCTATTTGTAATCTCTTTTCTTTAGGCCCAGATATACAGACTAGCTATCCAAGCCATTTCTTCAGTAGTCCACCTAAACCTGTCTCTGTTTCCTTTGTGACAAATAGGTTTTGGGAAAAGTTGCCTGTGGTGATCCTGAACTTGCACCTTTATGGGACTCAGAAGGAAGAGAAGTCCAAACCCATTAGCCGTTACCCTATTCCTTACAAGAAGGACCTGCCTTTTGACATTATAGAGCTCATGTAGGAGGCAGAAAAGGAGGTAAGACCCTCCCTCATGAGGGAGTCAGCCAGTACATACTGTGTCAGCCAGAAAGGAAGCTCTGGAACAGGTTGCCCCAGTCTGCCCTAGTGTCCACTGTGGACAAACCCTTCTTTTGGGGACCAGTTTTATCCCAATCAGAAGGACATACTTTTTTCCTCTTAGGCTCTCATGTTTTGGGACTCTTCTTTGTCATTCAGTCCTCTGCCCAAACAAACTTCTGAGGTTTGTTTTATAATAGTTTACTTTAGCACTGTAATATGCCGTGGAGATAGAACCACTGACATCCATGCTAGCTGCTTAAAGTGTGAGAGGTACCTTGCTTCTTCTATAATTACATGTTGAAAAATAAGAAAAATTAAGCAGAAAACTCAAAAATAATAAAAATTATCTGATTCCACCCAGGTAAGCTACTTTTAGCATTTTGATGTGTTGTTTCCCCTTATTTTCTTTGTATAAATATACATGTAACTTTTTAACATTTTAACATTCATGCATTTTTGAGAGAGACAGAGTGTGAGTGGGAAAGGGGCAGAGAGAGAGGGAGACACAGAATCCAAAGCAGGCTCCAGGCTCCAAACCGTCAGCACAGAGCCTGACATGGGGCTCAAACTCACAAACCACGAGATCATAACCTGAGCTGAATCAGATGCTTAACTGCCTGAGCCACCCAGGTGCCCCACATGTAACTTTTTAAAATACTGAGCCACCAGACGTCCCACATGTAACTTTTAAAAATACTGAGCCACCTAGGTGCCCCGCATATAACTTTTGAAAATGAAATTGTGTTACCATGGACATTTTACAGGTCAAAACATCATTATAATTAGTGGCTGCATAATATAGTAGTATATATTAGACATATTTTAATTTATTTCAGCAATCTCCCAATCTTGGACATTTAGAACTTGTAATTTATCTTTTTTTAACATTCCCAAATTATTTTCTCAGGGTACTTTTGAAAGTTGGTACCTATGTTGCCAAATTATAAAACCCTTCTTTGAGCATAGACATTTGCTATAAGCTTTTGTTTTTCAAACTTGGTGGTAGAACTTAAAGGATTTTTTTCCAAACAAAATCTTGTATGGAAATCCATTATATAAGAAAGATAAAAACCCACCTGCTCTGCAGGGAAAGGTCTGGAGGCCTAGCTTCTCCCTCAGTACCACCTTCACCTGTCCATAACCTCTCCACTTCCCCACCTCTTCCTCAGCCCCTGCCCCTGGCTGATATATATGGTTCTTTATATTATGTCTTCTAGCCCATTAATGAGTTGTTAGCATCTGTTATCAGGGTTCTTTGCCCTACAGGTAACAGAAAATCCAGTTCAGTTCATGTAACTATAAGGACAGTTCAGTGTCTCATATAACAGCAGATCCACAGACAGGGTGATTCCTGGGTTGTTTAATCCAGTGGCTAAATGATACAGCATGATGAGGCTCTTAGCATTTTTTGGTTCTGTCTTCCTCAGTGTGATGACTCTGGGCTCACACTTGTCCCCTCCCAGTTAAAAGATGCCTATAGCAGCAGCAAACATTACATCCTTGCACAACTTCTGGAAGGGGTTAGGAGGGTGCCCCCCTTCCTCATATTCCTTTTGGAGGGAGAAGAAGGTTCCCAGCTAATTTCCCCTCATTTCTTACTGGGAAGGATGGTGTCACATGCCCATTCCTAGACCAGTCACTGAGAAGTAGAATAGAATAACCACAATTGGTTTAGACAAATCAGGATTTACCCACTAGAGTTGGGGAAGGGCTTAACCTTACCGGAAAACCATGGCAATCTGGTATCTGAATAATATACAGGTTCCGTTGTCAAGGGAGGAGGGAAGAAATGGCTGCTGGGTAGCAGCCAATAGTTGTCTGCTGTAACATCCCATTAGGAAATATACCGAAAACCCAATGTCAAAATTCCAAGGCTGCCTCTTTTGGTATGGCCTTGGCCAAGTCACTCAACCTCTCTGGGCCTTAGTTTCCTTATCTGTAAACTGGGAATAGTGATACCTGCCTTAGCTACCTGACAGAGTTGTGGAGAAGGATGTGTGAAAGAACTTTGCAAAGTACTTTATTGATATTAAGGCTTGTTATTAATTTATTCTTATAAATGAATGAGCACCACCAGCCCCTTGTGAAAAGGTAGGAAATCAGTAAAATGTAAATTCTAAGAAGTGTCTTGGTTTAGTTATAACATTCACAGTCTAAATTTCATAAAATCACTTATCAAAAAAATCACGTATACCTTTAGAGGTAACACTGCAAGTTATAAATATCCTAAGAAGTTATGTGTGGGTTGTACTTTGACACCAAGGCTGTGGCCTTCCTGTGATTGCATCTGGCATTCAGCAGACCATATGGTGACTACCAGTTACTGATTGCCTATTTTGCTCTTAATTTTCACTTTATGTTTCCCTGTTTGTTTGGTTTTTTTCTTTCCTGCAGACGGGATTTTTACAGAATGTATTTAAAGTAATGTCTCACTGGCCATTGGAATTCAGAGCCTTCTTTGCTTATTACAATGCCATCTGCAACAAGGCAACAGGTAAATAGAAAAACAGTGCTAAATCATTCTTGGATGAGATCCAGATACCTGCTTGCTAGAGTTCTTCCCATATAGTTCCAGATCACTGTGGAGCTAGGAAGAGGTTCAGAAAGACTGTAGTTGGTTGAGATATCCTCTAGATTCTGAATCTGGGTTCTGAATGTAACTATATAATTGTAGATACAGAATTGAAATAAGTTAGGTGATGACCACAGCTCATCTTTCTTACTTTGGGCTTAAATGTCCTCTGGCTCCATATAGCCCCCTGAATAAAGTTCGGGTACTTGAGCCTGGCAATCATGGATTTCTTACTTAGGATTCAAGTTAGGTTGCTGTTATCTAGACCCAAAGATACGTTGGTTTAAACATAAACAAGGTATTTTCTCTTTCTCACCTAATAGTCCCCATGTGAGCTGCTAAGGGCCAGTGTAGTGTTGTTTACTGTTTGGGATTGCCCCTGCCGATATGCTCATGCTGATTTACCACTGCTACCATCAGAAAGAGAAGGGGCATTAGTGGGTACACATTCCTTTCCTTTAGAGTCATGACATGAAAGTCACATCACTTCTCTTTACATCCCACTGGCTGGAACTTCATCACATCATCACACTCAGCTGCAAGGGAAGCTGTGTCGGCCATGTGCCTGTCTAAAATGAAGGGACTCTTATTGAAGAGGAGACAGTAGGTGCTGGGAGACAGTGTGTCACAATGACTCTCAGTAGCCTGACAGCAGCCTGCCTTCCCAGCCTCCTTTTCCTCAGCCCCTCTATGTTCTATCTGTCGGAATCAAAGTGGGCTACATTCTACTCTGAAGCATTCAAATCTCATGATTTCTCCAGGCTTTACCTTTGTTCACCCTCTGCTATGCCTTTGAGATACCTTTTCTCCTGTCCATGCTTTGTGAAGCTGATCTTTCCTTCAAAGTCCATCTCATCTGCCTTTACTTACAAGAGACTCTTCCTCCTGTTCAACTCCCACAGCATCCTTCATCTGTCCTTTTCCAATGGCATACAGAGAGCTATCTGCCTTATCTTTCCACAGCTTCTCTGTGCTAGTGGGAAGAGACAGACCCTGTGTTCACATCTGAGTTCTGCCATAGAGGTGCCATAGAGGTTGCACGTGAACGTCAACAAAGTACTTAAATGTCTCAAAGCTTTGGTTTCCTTACTAGTAAAATGGCATTAATACCTACTGTACAGTGCTGGTATGAGGGTGAAATAAGGGTACGTATGTACCAGAATGGTACCTGGTGCCAAAATGAATTCCCACTTTCTTTGCCTCTCCCTGTCCCCATGGAGTAGGTCCTCTGAGGTTAGGAAGTCTCTTCTTCTCCTCCTTTTAAAGTGTTAGTCCAGTACCTGATGGGCCTCAGAAAATGTTTCTGGAATTTTAGTAATATATTCAACACATATTTTCTGAGTAACCTCTATATGACAGACACTCCTCTGGTAATACGGTGGTGAGTAAGTCAGAAAAATTTCTAGACTTTCAGACATATTCTAGAGAGGAAAAAAGAATGAACAACTGCACAAAATAAAAGAACAGGTTAACTTCATAAGTGTTAAGTATTGTGAAGAAAATAAAATAGGGTAGCTGGTAGCAAGAGATTGGGAATGGATGCACAAGTGAAGGGGTAGAGGAGAAGTCTGTTGCTGAAGTATGGCTGAACCTGTCTAGGTTATCCTAAGCTGCAATCCAGGGCTTCTGAACTGGTCTCTTCTCTTCTCCTCTCCCTCTGTAGGGCAGCTCAGCAGAGTTGACAAGGAATTTATCATTGTGGTGACCAGCCTGGCCAACAGGTGCCCATACATCGTGGTTGTCCACAGTGCCTGGTACAGGATCTCCTCAAAGAACCCAGTGCTCTCTGACCAGGTTGGTGCCCACCTCCCCTATGCCAGTTTCAGGGCTTCTTCATACCTAAGGAAAGGGAAAGGTCCATGCCACTATATGGTGCAGGGAATGCCCCCCCGCCTCCCAGCTCTTCTCGTTGCTTGAGTTCCCTTCCAGTCCCATCACTGTGCCCATCTGCTCCTGTGTATGCATGACGTTTGGGACTAGGGGTTAGCTGTGCCCCAACTTTGTGCCAGACCTTGTCCTGGATACATGGCATACATTCTCTCAAATGCACACAGCTCCCCCTCAAAGTTGAGCCTTATTATAACCATTTTATCCTTGAGGTTCAGAGCTGTAGCTTAATATGGGGCACGCAACTAGAATATGGCAGAGTCCATTTTCAAAGCTTGAGCTCTTTCTGCTACCTGATACTGTTTGCATTTGCCAGTGTGAATTTAGTCTCGCCACTAATTATTCCTAATGGGTCCAAAACAGCTTCTTACATTTTCATTTATTTCTTGCTTCTGGCCCAAGCCTACGCCTGTCTGCCTTTCATTTCTAGAACTGCCTCCATCTTCTCTTTCCCACCAAGACTGGTTGTGAAATTGGTCTCAATCCCCCAGCCAACAGCTTACTATCTCTTTCATCCAAAGTCAGGCCCTTTGGGTATCAGAGATCATGCTAATTCTTCCCAGAGAAATGGACCAAGGGTAAAGGCACAGCAAACGTGGGTTTTTTGTAAACCAAGCTTACAAAGTCCTACTGATCCCTATAGGGAAACTCCTGATCCTCTGTTCCGGGAAACAGAAACATCTGTTCTCTGTATTTATTCCTCAGGTTGAAGGTCATCAGTCTTCCTACCCCCCAACATACCCTCCTGATCCCACCTTGCAAACTGTTCTTGAAGGGCCTTCGTTGCCATCCTGAAGATAACTTCAGGACAGGTACATCCTCTTCCCTTTGCCCTGCTGAGAGCCTCCTGCCTAGTTGCCAGACTCTTGTTCTTTCAAGATCATTCTCTAGGCATTGCTTCCCTAGTGTCCATAAAGTATGCTGTCACACCATGGTTTGCTGCATTATTCTTCTATTTTTAGGTGTTTAGTAGTTTTCAGTGTTTTGCCTGAGAAAGGGTAATGATTATAAGTATAATTTTTGGAATCAAATACACTTGGAGTCAGATCCTAGTTCTGCCACTTTCCAACTGTGTGACCTTGGGGAAGTCAATTTACCTCTTGGAACTTTAGTTTCTTTGCCAATAAAAAGGGACGATAATAAAAATACTACTTCCTAGGATTTTTATAAGAAGTAAGATAATGTTGGGGTGCCTGGGTGAGTCAGTCAGTTAAGCATCCAACTTTGGCTCAGGTCATGATCTCACAGTTGGGCTCTGCTGGCCCCACGTTGGGCTCTGCTGACAGCTCAGAGCTTGGAGCCTGCTTTGGATTCTGTGTCTCCCTCTCTCTCTGCCCCTCCCCTGCTCACACTTTGTTTCTCTCTCAAAAATAAACATTAAAAAAGAAGAAGAAATAAGATAATATGAAGCACTGAGCACATTCTTAGCACATAGTAATTGCTAAGTGTCGGCTATTAATTTTGCAAATATTGCATCTTGTTTGGGATTAATTGGAGACAAAGGGATAATTATCTGAGCTTCACTTTACTCATATGAAAAAGTTGGGATTTGGGGTCCTTATGTACTCAGAGTCTCTGACTCTTGGTTCTGAGATTTTTGATGCCATAGTGTTTAGAGGAGAAAGAGGAGGTGCTTGTAGTTGGAGTGAGCAAAGAAGACTTCTTGGCAGAGGTGGTGCTGAGCCAGAGTTTCAGGTCTGCATTCCACTGGACTTGATCAAGTTTAACTGGAAAGTTTATTTTGGCCTGACTTTGTCCCTTTAACCTAGGATTTTTTTCATTTTGTTAGGCCCGTTGTTTTATTGGCTATCTTGGGATGAACAGAGATTCTGCTTCTGTGTATTTTCTTGCACATCTGTGTGAACTGGAGAAAGTCTGATCTCTCTGCTAGGGAAAAGGCAATGCTGGAGTTTGCACTTGCTATTTCCCGAGCTGATGATATAACAGATGACCATTTCAAAATGCTTGAGGTACGAGGCTTCAATCGAGAAGATGCCTGGGATCTAGCTTCCATTTCAGCTTTTTTTTTTTTTTTTGCCATGTCCAGTTGCCTTGCTCATTTTGTCAGTCTTGCCCCCAACAAATAATTCTATCTGATGGGCAGAACCAATGATGTCAAAGACATCAGGAGTGAACTTGCTGCTCCAAAAGTATAACAGCTTAAACAGAAAGATCCATATTTCAGGCACATTGCATTATAACACATCCCTTAGGAAGTAATTTTTAAAAACATCTAGTCAGTGGATAGGGAAGAAAGTAAATGAATTTGCTCCCGGCCTGCTTAATGAGATACAGCCTAAGTGTTGGGGGTGTCCAGGGGTGTGTGATACCTGGGCGTAGAGGAAACGTTTGTTAATTTCAGAAACCTTTGGAAACCTTTGCCAGTTGTTTCCTTGTGTTGTGATCTAAAAGGAACATCAGGGGAAAGAAGTTCAAAGGATGCTTTAGGCATTTCTGATGAACTGGTATCTGTGAAGTTGAGCAGTTGGAGTTGAAAATTTTTTAGCACTTGAAAATAGTGTCTAGACCAATAGAAATTGGTCTGTATAGACTGATTTGCAGCCATTTTCCTTGTTAACATGACATGGTTGTATTTAAAGGCTCTCAAAGGCAGTGGGTAAACAGGACAGGCACAGTTAATCTATCTTTAGTAGCTTCTCAGTTAACTTCTTTAGTACCTTCTCAGGTAACTTCCAGTAATTTTTTTTTCTACTGATGAGTTGTAAAATCATGGTCATCTCAACAGAATTGTAGTCCTTATGTAATTTATTCTTATTTTAGGTTTTAGTAAAAATTATTTGGGATAAGTGAGGACTCCCATTTTAAGAAGAAGCATAAGAAAGAAAAGGAAAAAAGCAAACCCTGGCATTACTGAATGACTTGTTCTGTGTGTTATAGCCACCGTTGCCTTTTTTGGCTATCTTCTCAAGAATCATTCTCATTATCTAACAGAGATAACATGCAAACCTACAAAATATTTTCTTCTCATTTGGCTTCTCTAGATTCTCTAAATTGTTAGTGAACATTTCTTAATCAGTTTTGGGACTATAGTGTGTTAATTCTGATTTGCCTGAACTGTGAAATCTGATTATCTTGAGGCAGCACAAAATTTCATTGCAGAGCTTATATTTTTCTGTTGGAACTGTATCTTAAATACCTTGGAATATGTAACCTTTTAAAACTGTTCTATTTTACCTATTAAAAAAATTAATAATATTGGTAAATGGTCAGTGTTTTGTAGACCGTAAAATTTTAGCCATTGACCATAACTTAGGGGTCAAGCAGAGGGCCTCTGTTATTTGTTGCAGCCAAATGTTGGGGGTCATTAAGGGACATAATTTATTAATCACAAAATAGACCTTTACCCACCCCTTCTGCTCTGTGTGGGCAACATGGAGAGTACCTCCAGAGGAATGGCTGCTATGATCTCTGAACTCAAGACGCTTGCTTCTTGCCCTGTTTTCAATCACCTCATGGACAGGAGAGCCGAATAACTACTAACTTTCCTGGTTGGAGGACTTGCTGAACGTTCAGCTCTCCAAATCTCATTCCCTTATACTGGAGTTCCTTCAGATCTATCGTCACAGGATAGCTCTTCCTACAAAGATCCTCCAGGTTTATCCTCAGTCATCAAATGTGTGCTTTCTACAACACAGCTCTCAATCAAGAGTTGTCAGTACCTAGAAGAGTTGTCAGTTCTTTTATCTACCTTTCCTTGTACCTCAAGCTTTCTTTTATTGAACTCTCCTTCCCTCCTGAAGAAATACTGCAGTTCCTGTTAACTCTTTTTTACAAAGGAGTAGTATATATTGATCTTTAACAGCAATGGTGAAGGGTCTTGCATCTGTAATGCTGTCTGTGCCCTGGCACATGTAAGCAGGATTGACCACAGGCTTTGATTCAGGTCTCCAGCTCCATTCAGTGACTCTTGCTGGATATACGCTCCTTCCTGAGGAGAGGAAGACATTGGTCTTGATAAACTCCTGACCTACTGGGCAGTAGCTGAGAGTTAGGCAGATATTCAGGGCACCAGTAGGCCCCCTTTTCCAGGCCCCCGTTTTCCAGGACCTGGGCTTTTAGCGCCAATAGTGAACCTGAGTACTTACTCTGAGTCCAAGTAGGCAGTACACCATGCGACTCGGTATGTGGGACCTGCACACAATATGGTAATTTCTTCCCCTTGTGACCTTATCATAAAGTGAGGATAACAGTACATCATCATAGTCCACTCCTTTGGCCATTTAGGCCCAGTCATCCCTGGTCACGATGATTGACAACTACAGATTGACTCTGTCGCACGCGGTACCCTGATGCTAACACTGCCCCATATAGCTAGGATCCTGGGCATCCTCATTTGCGCTCAAACACAGCTAGTCGTTCCCAACCACCGTCCCTTCGGAGCTAAAACACCCGCCGTCGGCTGTGTCCCCACTTTCGCGGTCCCCAACGGATGATGGCCAGGAGCAGCACGTGTTTCCCAGCCGGCGGGGTTAGGCCGTCGCACGCCGGAAGTGGCGGTGGAATCGGTGAGGTGTCGGCCGGCGGGGCAGCGGCCCGGGAGTGGGGGGGCGGGCGCGTTGGTCATGTTTACCTTCGGGCCCGGTAGTCCGGGAGGGGATGGGACGGCCGGAACCGGGACTGAGGAGCCGGCATCCCATGCAGGGCAGGCAACGGCAGCGGGGCCGCTCCCTTCCCCGCCCGCGCCGCCGCAGCCCGAGGCTGACGCAGCCCCTCCCCCGTCGCCCTCCCGGAGCCCTCGCCGTCCCGGCGTCCCCTCGCTGCCCCCGGCCGCACACGCCGGGGAGCTCGAGCCTCACGCAGCTCTGGACTCCTCTGCAGCTTCCACCCAGGGAGAGCCGTCACCGCCCTCCCCGGCGCGCCGGCGACCCGGGCCCGACTGCAGGGCGGGGGGCCGGGGCCGCCACGGCCTCGGTGCCCGGCTGTTCGGGTGGCTGAGAGAACGCAGTCTGGGCCGCGGGCTGTTCGTGGACCCGGCGCGGGACAATTTCCGCACCATGACTAATCTCTATGGTTCCATCCATCCCGCGGACTCGGTGTACCTCAGCACCCGTACCCACGGCGCGGTCTTCAACCTCGAGTACTCCCCCGACGGGTAAGCGAGGCCCCTCGGAGGGCGGGTGCCGGCCTCCGCCTGCTTCTGCCTCCCGTTTGCGGGGGCCGGGGTTCGGGGTCACCGGCCCGCAGGCCCGTTCCCCCGGCACTTTGTGAAGTGCCCTGTGGCTGTTGGAGGTCTCCGCCCAGCCCTTGGAGGTGGGCAGGCCCAGGACGCCTGTGTGCTCCTCGGGACTCGGCGCGGTAGGGCTAGAGCCCGGCCGGAGCCCGGTTCTCCGGTACGCAGTACGTGCCTGGCAGATAACGTGTGCGGTAAAGGCTCCTTGTTTCCCTGTCATCCGGCCTTGCATTTTTCTCCTCGAAGCTTCTGACGAGGGTAGGGAGCCTGCAGGTTCCACGAGCTCTGCGCCTGACTTGCCCTGAGGGGACAAGGGTACGTTCCTTGGCTCCGGGAGGATACTACGACGAGGCAGCCGAGTGGTGTCTTATGATGTGGGGCATTTGTGAAGTCCCCAGGCTAGACTGGATGCTTCTGTTAAGGGTATCCAGCCTTTTTCCTGGCAGAGTAAATATTTCATGTTTGGCCTCAGTTTGCTTTGGGTTTGGGGGAATTTTCAAAATAACAGGTATTTTTAAAACTTTGGTGAGTACACAAGCGAGTTCAACAAGGAACAAAGGAAAAACTTGACCCACAGTTCTACCCTGAGAGGACATAGTTAATTTAACTCTTACCGGATAAGGCCTCTGGATTCCTAGTCATTTGCTTAGCTGCTTATTTATTCATTCTCTCATTCAGCAAATATTTGTTGAGCACTTGCTATGTTCCAGATGCAGAAGTTGCGGTGGTGAGCAAAAGCAGCTAATGGGACCACTTTTATTACGCTTGGGACATTACTAGTTCAACTACATATTAATGACCATACTAAATAATTCATAATGTATATTTATAAATCAGATTAAAGCTTGAGGGAACCTGTTGTATACTAGGGTGTTTGAGGTTTCTGGAAGAAATAACATTTGACCAAGAACAGAAAAATGAGTAGAAGATGAACTAGCCAAGATAAGATGGGGGAGGGCAGAGACGCATTTCAGATAGAGGAAATGGTATGTTAAAGGACCTTTGGTTGGAGGATCAGTTTGTCATGCTAGTGAAGCGAAAGATGATAGCTTAACAAAGCAAAATCTTTTGCTAAAGCAAAACCTAAAATACGCTAACAAAGGAGAAAAGTAGCAGACTCTGAAATCTCATGGTGAGGAGGCACACCGTATTCCATTTCACTGATGTGGGTGCTTCTTCCTAATTATGCTTGATGCTAGGATCTCTGGGGGTTTTTACTAACAGCAGTTGGGTGGAACCTATAGCAATGAATGCACACCTGAATACAGGGAAGAGAGGAGAAACTATTGCTGAAGTTTATTCACAGAACTGCCTTTCCCCACTCCTCTTTCCATCCAAGCCCTATTCCTAAAGCTCCTCCTAAAATACCAAGAATCTGTTCCTCATAAACATTTGGTTCCTTTCTTCTCTATACCCTAACTTCTTTCTTTCCACCCCCCTACCTATTCTGTCAGGCTTTCAGAAATAGCTATTTCTACTCTCTGGAAGTGGGATTTTAGGTTCAGGTGATGGGTAGAACGAATTATGAAGAAGGAGTTCCCATTGCCAGTGCTATTAGAATGAGGAATATATTACTGATAGTTATGTTTGAATATGGACAATAGTGTCCCATACAGACATTTTTTTAAAAAGTAGTTAGGTATTCTGATACTTAAAATAATTCAACACTGTTTAATTTGCAGTTGACATATACTCATTCTAGAAGACCTAGGCAATAAATGAGCAAAAAGAAGCTAAACAGCAGTTATAATTGCAGAGATTGAATGGCTAGCCAAGGAATTTTTTTCTTTGTATATGGTTATCTACCTATTTTAAAAGATTTTATTTATTTGTTTAAGTAATCTCACCGTGGGGCTCAAACTCAGGACCTCGAGATCAAGAGTCACATGCTCTTCCAACTGAGCCATCCAGGTGCCCCTGTATATGTTTATTTTAATATAAACATGGAGTCATTTTGTTGCCTGCTTTTTTTCATAGTATATTGTGAATTACTTATGTAAATATATTTCTACAGCATTCTTTAAATTTTTTCATTTATTTAAATAAAACCTGTATAAATACAATTTTTAGATTTATGTCCTCATGATAATTCCCTAGAATGAGTCAAAGGTTATGAAGATTTTGGATACCTATTATCAAATTGCCCTCTGCGAAGATTTCACTAATTCTCATTCCTGTTGCCTGAAATACTCCATTGAAAGTACCTGTCTCTGCATACTGTGGCCAACATTGCACATTGCTGTTCTTTTCTGTGTCAAGGTAATAGGTGAAAATAGTTAAGTGTTTTAATTTTTTAGTATTCTTACTATATCTACTAATATGCTCCAGATTTTCATAGGACTTAAAATAATTTTATAGAAAAATGACATCTGTGTTAAAGGAGATAATTTCTCATAACCCTCAGTTGGATGGGTTAAATCAGCTTACTAGGTACATTGCCAATGTCACTTACAAGGACTTAGTACAGACAAGGAGAGGTGACACAGGAAGTCAGAATTAAAATTATGAATTTAATAGAGATCAGACGAGAGAGAATTTGGCACTAAAAAAGAAATGTAAAGGATACATGGAGTAGAGGTAATTTCTAAAGAATTCCAAAAATATACAATAACACCTCCTAGGATGACATTTTGAAAAATGAAATTTGATAATGTTGGTAGATAACAATATGTGTGACTGCTGTAGGGAGAATTAGTGTATTGGAAAACAGAAGTGAAGAAATTATCTAAAATGGAGACAGGAAAGATGCGGAGATTGAAAATATTCAGGAGGTTAGTGACATGTTGCATAGAGAGAAAAGGCATAGTATATATTTGGTAAGCTCCTGAAGAAAATGAGACAGATAATGGGGCAAAAAAACAACAACACCCATTTGAAGAGATAATAGCTGAGAACTTTCCAGAACTGAAGAAAGTCACCAGACCATGATTTAAGATGCCCAGCAGACCCCAAATAGGAATCCTTTCTAGACATACAGGGACTCCAGGACAACAAACGGAAAATCTTAAAAGCTAGAGAAAAAATACCTTCAAAGGATTAATTATGAGAGTGATAGTCAATTAGTCATCAATAATAGTGTAAATCAGGGGCGCCTGGATAGCTCAGTCGGTTGAGCATCCGACTTCGGCTCAGGTCACGATCTCATGGTCCATGAGTTCGAGCCCCGCGACAGGCTCTGCTGACAGCTGAGAGCCTGGAGCCTGTTTCAGATTCTGTGTCTCCCTCTCTCTCTGCCCCTCCCCTGTTCATGCTCTGTCTCTCTCTCTCTCTCTCTCTGTTAAAAATAAATAAACTTAAAAAAATATGTAAAATAATAGTGTAAATCAGAGGACAGTGGTGATTATTTTCAGTATGCTGGGGGAAAAAAATTTCCAATCTAGATGTCTATACCCAATAAAGATGGGGATCTTCATTTTTGTCAAGAACACATTTTTGTCAAGAACAAAGATGAAGTAAATACATACACAAGCAAAGCTCAGTGAGTTTGCCACCAGACCTTCAATAATGAAGTTTGAAGTTCAAAGAGAAGAGTTTTCAACAGGAAGATCTGAGATGGTAGAAAGAATGAAGAATAAAGAAAGGAAATATGCATGTGAAACTAAATATAACTTCAATTTTGTCTTTTGGAATTAACAAAGATGGAACTAAAATTGAAAAAAAAAAACAGTAACAAATTAGGAAGGAATGTTCTAAATTTCTTGTTTCCTTGAGGGAGAATTTAACATCATAACTTTAGGTTTTAATGTTTGCATATTAAAATCTGCAAGTTAAACACTAAAATACAAGAAAGAATATATTATTTCCAGACTAGTAGAGGAAAAAATATGGAATGAGAAAGAAATACTTCAAAAAAAGACAATAAAGGGGAAAAAAAAGTAGAAAGGGTATAATAAATAGAAAGCACAGGGATGCCTGGGTGGCATAGTCGGTTAAGCATCCGACTTCGTCTCAGGTCATGATCTCACAGTCTGAGTACGAACCCCACATTGGGCTGTGTGGGACAGCTCAGAGCCTGAAGCCTGCTTTGGATTCTGTGTCTCCTCTTTCTTCTCTTCCCCCACTCATGCTCTGTCTCTCTCTCTCAAAAATAAATAAACATTAAAAATTTTTTTAAAAAGAAGGGGTGCCTGGGTGGCTCAGTCGGTTAAGCATCCAACTTTGGCTCAGGTTATAATCTCGCGGTTCATGAGTTCGAGCACTGCATCAGGCTCTGTGCTGATAGTTCATAGCCTGGAGGCTGCTCTGGATTCTGTGTCTCCCTCGCTCTGCCCTTCTTCTGCTAGCACTCTCTGTCTTAAAAATAAACATTAAAAAAAGAAAGCACAAAGAATGGCTGAAAATAAATCCAAATATTACTAATTATAATAAGTATAATAGTACTTAATATGTTCAAAAGGATAGACAAAAATAAACACATTCTAAACAAAAGCTAGTGAGCTATATTAATATACAAACTAGGCTTTAAGGCAAAATTACTAGAGATGGAGGTCATGCTGATAAAAGCTCAATTCACGTGGAAAATAAAACAGCTCTGAACTTGGATGAGTCTTTTAGGTTTAAAATATATGTATCAAGTTTATCATGAAGAAAGATTTTAATGTACATTATAGTATATACTTCAGTTATGCAGACACAAACATAAGATCAAAACACCACTTAAAATCTTGCTTTAAAGGGCAGTATGCCGTGTCCAGGCCTGATAATCAGTACACATTGGTTCAGCTGTACCAGTTGTAAAAATATTCGTATATGTCCATAGTGGTTGAATAGTTACTGCCCCAAGCCCATTGAGTACCTTCCATGGGACCTCCTAGAGTAACCCATTATATAACAACTACAGAGTTAAGAGCTGGCACAGCAAGCTACCAACAAGCATCTCACTGGAGAGCTGCAGCATCAGTTCAAAGTGCTCCTTATCCATGCCAGATACCCTTCCCCACATAAAAAAAATCCATAGGCAAATGCCCAGTGACCGTTTAGCTTCCCTTAGTGTGGGGCTGCCTGCCTTTCTCAGGCACTTTCCTAG
Organism: Felis catus; assembly: GCF_018350175.1. Classification (NCBI taxonomy): domain Eukaryota; kingdom Metazoa; phylum Chordata; class Mammalia; order Carnivora; family Felidae; genus Felis; species Felis catus. Next base: position 59,281,578 of record NC_058380.1, read on the forward strand.
CCATTCTCACATAGTCATTTGTGAGAACTGCAGCCTCCGGGGAGATCCAGAGAGATGAACAAGTCAGTCAGACAAGAGTACTAACACTACTGCAGGCACCATCCAGACATATTAACTCTCTTGGCATAGCGTGCACTCCGTGACAGAACAGAATCCACAGCAGATGAATGAGGCCTCTAGGGATGGTTTATGGATGTCATTACTCCAGGGATGCAGATCCCTAATTTTATTCCTACTGAATTTCACCATTATTTAGTGGGCTAAGTTTGCTAAAATCCACTGAATACCTGCCTACCATGGGCATCAGTAAACACTCATTTTATTAATGAAACTGATCACCAACATAAATGTCAGGAACATTCAGTTGAGGAAACTGAGAAGCAGAAAGGTCATTAAACAAAGGATTTGTACCCTGGCTTATTATGCTTTTAACTGCTATATTATATTGTCATCTGGACTAAAGTATTATAATTAAACATGATATATCAACAGATTCTTTTTGTGGCTTAGTTATTAACATAATTGTATACATATTTAATACACAAAATTAACAACAAGCATAAGTGCTAAAAATTTTTAATATACTTCAGCAAAAGCTAAAAAGAGGATGTAGCCCGATAAACAATTCTGTTGATGTTAAGTAATTTTTTTATTACTTATGAAGACTACAAATTACTTAATGACTACCTATTTAATGTGGACATTTTTGGAGGGGCTTTATGTAATTCTTTATGCCAATTCATGGTGCAGACAACGGCATCTGGGTCAAAGAAAAGATTATGGCTGATATTTCCAAAAATTAACAAATAATGGAAATTACTAGAATAATATGACAAACAACTTAATTAGAAATATCACTTGGGAAGAGTTTTTATAATTTATAGGTTAGTTTATGTTTAAAATGTTGAAAAATTTTTATTCATGTTTATATTACTATTGAATGTTTAACATTTTTAAATATCACACTTAGCTATATGTAACAGCTGCCGCCTGCATTTTTTTTTCCCAAACACACAAGGAAGATTTATAAAATTTTCACTTACAAGGCCACATTTTAAAAGATTATCAAAGAAGTTACAGTATATCAGTACAGTGTGATCACTAGAAATCAATAACAGAAAGATAACTAGAAAAACCTCAAGTGTTTTCAAGTGAAGAAACATTTATAAATAGCATATGGGCCAAAAAAGAAATGATAATGGACATTAGAAATATTTACCACTGAATGATAAAGAAAGTACCACATGTCTCAAAACTTGTAAGATACAAGTAAAACAGTACTTACTAGGAAAATAATAGTCATTAATAAACTGGAAAGGAAGACAAGTGAAAATGAGCTAAGTATCTATCTCAAGAAAGAATAGTGAAATTATGTGCAAATAATAGCAAAGTAAGCAAAGAAAGAAGGAAGGAAATAGAGTAACAGAGTGGAACTGGTGAACTTTTTAAAATTCAGTAGAAATACTCACCAGAGAAAATCTTATCTTTGAAAAGACAAATAAAAATGAAAAACACTCATATTGATTAAGAGAATGCCCAAGCAAACAATATTCAGAATGAAAAGGGGTGACATAACTTCAGATGCAAGGAGTAGAGATTATAGCTTTCCGGAAGAAGTAGAGTAGGTGGTTTGGCCCAACCCTTCAACAGAGAATAATTAGAAAAGCTAGAAAAAATATAAATATTTAATGATTCAAAAATTTGTGTTTGAGAGAATTAGAGAAATAAGGTAATAAGTAAATTGCAGGGCCAAGATCTATGAAAGGAAGAGAAGCCAGAAATGTGAGCCCACAGCTTTAGCCAAATGAGTTAAATAAGCTCTACAGTAGAAATCAGAGGTTTAGAAAATAAAATAATGTAAATCACTACATTAACATATTGAAGGAAAAACCTAGGATAATTTCAGTAAGTGTTGGAAAACTTTTATGCAATTGAACATCTATCAATGAAAAAAACAGCAAATTTGAAGTAGAAGAAAATTTCTTAATCCAATAACAAATCTATCCCCCACAAAAGAAAAACAAACAAAAAAACTCTACAGCAAACATTGTACTTAATGATGAAACAGTGAATGTATTCTTGAAGATCAGGAATGAGAGGCATGCCTGCTATAGTAACATTTCTATTTAACATTATACCGAAAGTTCTAGCCAGTGCAGCAAGGAAAAAAGTATTAAAAAAGAACAAAGCATTTGCTTATAGATGATATGATTATCGACAAAGAAAACCTAAAGTAACCTACGGGTAAAGTATTAAAACAGCAAGATTAATGGATAAATTATTTTAAAATCAATTGCATTTCTGTACACCAACAGCAAAGCAAAATTTAAAAAAGAATATTTACAAAAGTATGAAAAAAATGGTCAAGTACCCCTGAATAAATCTAAGAAAAGATAGGTATGACCCATATGGAGAAAAATCTCCATGGTAAATGGAAATACACCATGTTCATGGATTGAAAGACTCCATATTATAAAGATTTCAATTCTATGTAAACTTTTATGTAGATTTATTATAATCTGAAAATCCATAGCTGGACTTGTGTGTGTGTGTACATAACTTGATAAGTTGATTTGAAATGTATAAGGATGTTTAAAGGCCCAAGAATTGCTAAGATACTCTTGCTAAGAAAATCTTGAATATGTGGGAGGGTGTATATGTTACTGATGGATGATTCAATACTGAATGATACAAATTCCACTGAATTAATTTGGAAAGTCAGTGCATCCTAGTAAAAATACTAACAAGGTTTTTTAGTAGGACCTGACATGCTATATTTAAAATTCCTCAGTTGGTTAAGCGTCCTACTGTTGATTTCAGTTCGGGTCATGATCTCACATTTCATGAGCTGTCATCATGGAGCCTACTTTTGATTCTCTCTCCCCCTCTCTCTCTGGCTCTCCTTCACTTGTGCACAGGCTGTCTTGCTCTCTCAAAATAAATAAATAAATTTTTTAAAAAAGCAATGAGGAGATCTTACTTTACCACATAGAAAACCGTTTAGAAATTGTAATAATGTGGTGGTATTGCATAGAATGGGGTGTAGAATCCAGAAACAAAACGTATATATGATAAAGATCACGTTTCAAACCAATGAGAAAAGTGTAGGCTTTGATATTGGGACAATTGATGTGCATTTTAAAAAGTTACAAATCATGCCATGTACAAAAATTATTTGTATTAAAACAAAACAATGAGTATCAGTTTTATAGATATCTTACAGTGTTTAAGGTAAAGACTCTCCAAGAATCAGCGATTTGTTTACTTTTATGCACAAAAAGGAGTAAAGTTCATTCTGTGACTCTTCTGAATAACAACAAAAAATGGCTAGCTTTAAAATTATGGATATTAATTTGAATATTTTTACTCATGTTGATCAACCAGCACAAAAATCCTGAAGTCCAGATATTTCAAAAAAGGTTTTGCCGGGGAGCCTAAGTGGCTCAGTTGGTTAAGCATCCAACTTCCACTCAGGTCATGATCTCACGGCTTGTGGGTTCGAGCCCTGTGTCAGGCTCTGTGCTGACAGCTCAGAGCCGGGGGGCTGCTTTGGATTCCATGTCTCCCTCTCTCTCTGCCCCTCCCCTGCTTGTGCTCTGTCTGGCTCTCTCAAAATAAACAAACATTAAATTTTTTTTAAAAAGGGTTCCTATGGACACCCTTTAAAGGACAATTTCATGATTACTAAATATGGAAAAGATTTCAATTTAGATTTTTTCCCTCTCCTACTTTATCTAAAAAGTTTGTTCTAAATAGAAAATTTTGGGGGCGCCTTGGTGGCTCAGTCGGTTAAGCTTCCGACTTCGGCTCAGGTCATGATCTCGCGGTTCATGAGTTCAAGCCCCGCGTCGGGCTCTGTGCTGACAGCTCGGAGCCTGGAGCCTGTTTCAGATTCTGTGTCTCCCTCTCTCTCTCTGACCCTCCCCTGTTCATGCTCTGTCTCTCTGTCTCAAAAATAAATAAACAATAAATAAATAGAAAATTTTGGCTACTTAAAATTGTCTTGGGGGTACACCTGGGTGGCTCAGTCAGTTGAGTGTCCGACTCTTGATTTTGCCTCAGGTCATGATCCCAGGATTATGGGATCAGGCCCCACATCTGGCTCCATGCTGAGCATGGAGCCTGCTTGAGGTTCTGTCTCTCTTTCTGCCCCTCTCTCCTGCTCAAGCACGTGTGTTCTGTCTCTCTCAAATAAAAATTTTTTTTTTTAATTAAAATTCTGTCTTGGGGCATTCTGGTGGCTTAGTCAGTAGAACATGTGGCTCTTGATCTCAGGATTGTAAGTTCAAGCCCCATGTTGGGTGTAGAGATTACTTTAAAAAATTAAAAACATTTTTATTTTATGTATTTTAATGTTAAGTGTACAAATTCCATTTATTACTGGAACTATAAATTGAGACCAGGCCTGCAGTTTCAAAGACTTAAGATTTCATTTGCTAGATCTGAATCTGAAAGCAGTGCCCACAGAAAACTAAGACTTAAATAAAACACAGTTGCTTTTCAGAAATCAAAATGCAACTTATAAAAGATTTATAATTATATAACTTTGTAATAGGAAAGGGCTGAAACAAGAGACAATACTAAAAACTATAAAGGAAAAGATTAAGTTTGATTTTATCTAACTGGTTTGGTAGGATATATGCCAAACCTTTTTCAGTACATTTTAATAGATATTGATAAATACATAATTTTGTTATATATAATTTTTTTCCTAAGTTGCCTCATCGATGCATGCTTTTCTGCAACCAGCTTTTCTCATTTAGAAATGTGTTTTAGAGTTCTTGCATATCCACATAAAACTTACCCCTTTCTTTTTAAATGTTGTACCATATTGCAAACTATTATGTACCATGGCTTATAGAATCAGTCATTCCTCTTTCATGTACTTTTAGGTTACTTTCAATTTCTCATTACAGTGAAGCATATCTTTATGTTTCTTTGTATTTATAAATGATTATTTCTTTAGATTAAATTCCCAGAAAAAATTTCTGAGTCAAAAGTTATGCACATTTAAAAGTTTGATAGATACAAGGTTGGCCGTTTAGCTCAGCTGGTTAGAGTGTGGTGCTAAAAGTTTGATAGACACAGGTACTCTCTGAACCTAAACTGTACCAGTTTATGCTTCACTATCATATTTGAGAGTACCATTTCCTACTATTGCCAACAGCAGATAATTTCAATCTTTTAAATGCTTGCTACTGGGGTGTCTGGGTGGCTCAGTCAGCTAAGTGTCTTGAGTCTTGATTTCAGCTCAGGTCAAGATCTCACAATGATGAGATCAAGCCCCACGTCAGGTTCTGTGCTGAGCATGGAGCCTGCTTGGGATTCTCTTTCATACTCTCCCTCTCTGCCCCTCCCCCCCTCAAAAAAATTAATAAAACTTTAAAAATAAAAAACATTTGCTACTAACATGGGTAAAAAAAAGTTATTCATTATAGTTTGTGTGATTATAAATAAATATCAATAATGAAAGAATGCTAGAAAACTAAAGAGAAATGTGTCATTTGCTTTCAGGTCAGTGCTGACTGTTGCTTGTGAACAGACTGAAGTTCTGCTTTTTGACCCTATATCTTCAAAGCACATAAAAACACTTTCTGAAGCTCATGAAGACTGTGTAAATAATATCAGGTCAGTATTTTAGTGAAATAGTGAAGTTTATTAATGTGACCCAAAATATTCTGTTTTGGAAGTTAATGAAAATTGGTAATGTCTTGCCCAGCAGTGCTAGATGATATGCATTTGTGAACTGTGAATTTTATCCCTTGTGAAATTTATCCCTTTAATTGTAAAACTTACTATTAACCATTTTGGATAAGAATTTTTCTGAAATGCATTTTTCACTTCCATATGATTTTATCTTTTCTCTTCATGTATTAGGGTCATCATTATGAACCTCAGCCATGCATTACAATAGTCCTCCAATGTCTTTGGGCTAATGATCTGTGAAGAATTATGGCAATCCCATTACTTAGCCTCTCTCACCTATCCCCTCCCCATTCCAAACTATTGAGGGGGAAAAACACATTTGCACAGAGAACTTCTTTATAAAAGCATGTTGGAAGCTCCTTAAATTCTTAATAATGTGGGAAGTAAATAACAGTTGAACAGCTTGGTGGATTAATATGCAGTCATTAAAATGATGGTCATAGGGACTACATATCAACATGGACAAATGCTTGGGACAATATAGGTAAAAATCATGATAAAAGTTGTTAAAAATATGAAATGCAGAAGATAAGGAAATATTTTTCAATGCTAACATAGGATGGGTTAGAATGAATGGATAATGAGTAATTTTCTGTTTTCTAAACATTATGTAATAAGATTATATTCCCTTTATAACGATTACTGTTACTGTTCAAAAAAAAAACGTGGAAATTGCTTCTAGTCACAGTGACTTACTGAGTTTTGATGTAACCTCTATGCTCTAAACACACTGAACAATAAATAGCACAAAAGATATAGTGAGGCTCTGAAACAACATAAACATTTTCGTGGGCCAGAAATGGAACACAGGGAAGCTGTTATAGGTCTGAAACTGCAAGCCCACTGAGTTTTCCATCTGGTATTGATGTGTGGTAGTTTTAGTTCCTGTCAAGAATCAGAAGTACCCAAGTACTGTATGTGAGGCAGGAACCAGAGCCAGAATTACTACACAAAGCCAGGCATTTGACTAGAGTGCCTATCCCATTTGTGAAAGGCTGAATGCCTGCCCCATTTGTGAAAGGCTGAAAAAAGGAAAAAGCTATTCACTACCTGAGGCTGTGGGTTTTGGCTGATTAAGACACATCCTCCTGGCCTGACTCAGTAATGAAGGCATTACTGAGTCAGTGATTGAATGTATATGTGTGATAGCTCCAATATCATCAGGAAACTGAAGGACTTAATGTCATTATGTGGCCTAATTGTGGATTAGTGGTTCAAAAATCCAAATGGGGGCAACTACAAAACCATTAAATAGGAGAAGAAAAAAAGTAATTAAAAACCTTTCTTAAAACCTTTCTTACTCAAAATGAGCCTATAACCAAAATGCCAAAACTCATGAAGACATACTAATATCATAAAATCAGCAACTAAAACAAGCATTTTTTTCTGGATGAAGTTAATTTTATGGAGTAGTCCAACGAAGACTTTATTTTTAAAAATAAATTATTTATTTTTTTTTGACTAGGTAATACATGCACGTGGTACAAAATTCAAAGGTACAAAAGGGTAAACAGTGAAAAGTAAGTCTATCTCCCACCTCTGTCCCCTAGCCACCCAGTTCCCCTCCCCAGAGGCAACCACTATTACCAGTTTCTTGCTATCCTTTTTGAGATAGTCTATGCATGTACAAGCATACACACACACGTACACACATACACTTTTATATAAATGGTAGCATACTACACACACTATTATATACCTTGGCTTTTCCGTTTAATAACATATTTAGAGATTATTCCATGTTAGTACCCATGGGATAATCTTATTCTTTTTAACGGCTGCATAGTATTCCATTGGTTGGGAGAAACTTTAAAGCATTTTTAGGATGCTCAAAGAAATAAGGAATACTTTCCATTTAAAGAGATGAAACGAGAATAGGTTAATCTGGAAAAAACCAACTACAACTCTTAGAAATTAAAAATGTAGTTAGTATATAAAAAACTCAAAAGAGGGGGTAAATATTATCCTTTACATCATTGATGAGAGAATTAATGGATTGGAAAATACTGAGTACTTAAAAGTCATAGAGGATTGAAAGACTCCAATGTATGTATGATAAGAATTATAGAAAAAGAACATGCAGAGATTGGTGGAGAACTAATTTTTGAAGGCACAAAGGGAGAGAATTTTTAGCATTAAAGAAGATCCTGAATCCTTGAATCAAAAGTAAACTCTAAATGTCACATAGGTTAAAGATAAATGTACATTGAAACAGGTTGTAGTAAAACCCTATAGAGTATCAAAGATAAAGACAAAATCTTAAAAACCACCAATGTTAGAGGCCAGAATACCTACAGAGGTATAATTCAAGGTTATAACAAAGTTTCTCAACAGCAACAGTTGATGTTAGGAGATTATGAAGTAGTATCTTAAATACTAAGGAAAAATAATGCTCCATGCCATATATCCAGGTAAACTTTCATTCCATAATGAAGAATTTAATTAGGTGAAATGATAAATGTTATTAATAGCAGGAAGATAATAATTTAGGGTTTTTTTGGGGGGGTGTATTTAAAACAAAGTTAAAACTAAAAGTCTAGATTTATTTTCTCCTAGTCATATTAAAAAGAAAAAAAGTGAAATTAATTTTTAATGTTTTATTTACCCCAATAGGACTAAAACATTATCATTTCAACATGTAACTATTATAACATTTATTGAGGTATTTTACTTTCATTTTTGAATGTTGAATTTTCAAAATCCGGTGTTTAACACTTAGAGCACATCCCAATTCAGACTGGCCACATATCAAGGACTCAAAAGCCATATGTGGCTAATGGCTACCAAACTGGACAGTGTAGCTTTGGATAGGAACAACAAATAGATTGTGTGTAATATGGTAAGGTTCATGTCAGGTTCAGAAAGAAGGCAGAAATACTAAGTAGCTTCAGACTCTTTCAGAACAATGTATAATTAAATACATGCAATGAAAAAGAAACTTAAAGGTAACTAATATAGTAGACATATAGTGTATAGATTCCGAATCAGAAGTGGGGGGAAAGGGAATACTGAATACTTGATTGGTTTAGTAGAAAACAGGAAAGCTTTATAAAGTAAATAAACAAATAAAGCAAGCAAAGGGATAAGTAGGAAACAAGGAGTAGAAACAGTTCCAAATATATGAGTAGTTCTCAGTAAGTATAAATGGATTGATCTTCTTTATTAAAAGACACAGAGACAGCAATTTGAATAAAAACCAAAATCATCTGTATACTTTTTATAGAGATAAAAAGTTGCCCAGAAATGGGAAAAGAAAACTAATATAGATTATCATTATTGGACAGATGGAAGATCAAAAGCCTAAATAAAGATAAAAATACAACAGTACATACTGATAAAAGGAAAAATCAACTCAGAGCATGTAATTAGGAACTTGTATACAATTTGAAATTTGTATATTTCAAAAAAAAATAAAACAAAAAATCCCAAAACAAAACAGATAAGGAATTACAACTCTATAATCATAGTGAGAGACTTTTAATACACTTCCATCCCAAACTAGTAAATCAAGTAGATAAAAATTAGGCTATAGAAGATTTTAAAATATCTTTTACAACCTTTCTACTAAAAATAGAAATGCAGAATAAGATGTATTTAAAATGTTTTTTTTTTTAATGTATAATTGAGCTGATAAGAAAGAAAGGAATCGTAGGGCCAAAAATGAAATAGAAGCAGGAATGCAAATAAGTAAATTGGTATTCAGCTGGCTTTTACCCTGGAGGCATTTGCCAAATACTAGTGAGTGACCTTGATCTTCTGTTTTGATATGTATAAGGAGTTACAGTGAACAGGAGAGTTAGTTTTATGGCCAGTTCAAGATGAGGAATCTAGTGGAAAACTCTGCATAAAGCTGGGACTCCCAAGGGCTATACTTACAGCATTAAGGTGATCTAGAAATATATCACGCTGTTCATGTAGAGTATGACCTTGGTAGAGGGATGTCAGAAAATCTCCTCAGTAAGTTTCTAACCACAAGTCCGCCTTCATGCATGTATGGGGCCCAAATTCACACTACTATATGGTCCAAAACCATCTAGCCAGCAATTTAAAATTGAATCCAAGTTGATAGTACTGCCAGGTACTTGCAAAAACAAACGCATATCTTCTCTCAGGGAGAAAACTCAGTATCATAAAGAAGTCAATTCTTTCCAAATTAGTCTATAAATTTAGTTCAGTTTTAATCAAAATACCAGAAGGGTTTTTTTTTTTTTTTAACTTAAAAATTCATATGGAACAGCAAAGTGCCAAGAATATCTGAGACAATTTTGAAGGATGCTAAGATGGTAGTCTTCCTGATATCAAACACAGTCTTAGGACAGGGATTAAGTGCCTAATGGAATGGAGTATAACTTCCAGAAACAGACCCATGCATATATGGAAATTTGATATATGACAGCAGGGGCATTACAGATTAATGGCAGGGAAATGGAAAAGAGAGAACTGGTTATATATATATATATATATATATATATATATATATATATATATACACACACATATATATACATATATGTATATATATACATATATATACATATATATATATACACATATATATGTGTATATATATATATATACACATATATATGTGTATATATATACACATATATATGTGTATATATATATATATGTATATATATGAAAAAACAAAGTAAGATTAGATTTCTGTCTCATACCATAGCTAAATATAACTGCCAGTTGAAGACCTAATTATGAAAGCAAACCTTTAAAGCTTTAGAAGAAATATAGAATATATTTATGTTCTAAGGATGAGAAAGGATTTTTTTTAAGATACAAAAAGCATAACTCATTAAAGGATTGCTAAGTTTGACTGCATTAAAATTTAAAACTTCATTTTAACCAAAGACAACAATGTGAGAAGATAACCTATAGGCTGGTGGGAGAACATATTTTCAATGCACATAGCCAAGAAAGGATTAGCATCCAGAATATATAAAACAATTACCCTGGAGCAAAATAGGCAGAAAATCATATAAGAGAAGCTAAAATGAGCAGTAAATATGGAAAAAATTTTCAAGCTTCCTAGTTACAAGAATATAAATAAAAATAAACAATGAAGAAATACTAAGTATTGGCAAAGATGTTGAGAAGTAGAAACTCTTAGGCGTCATTGATGGAGTATAATTGATAAAATTATTTTGAAGAGCAATTTAGCAGTATCTGGTAAAATTGAAGAGCAAAATTTTTTTTTAAGAAATTAAAGCATATGTAAACAAGGAAATGTGTAAAGAAGGTTCATTATAGCATCTTTAGTAATACGAGTTGGAAACAAATCTCCATTAAGAAGATAAGTTCTAGTATACTCATATAATGGAATACTATACATCAGTTAAAATAAATGAACTAGAAACATCAGCATCTGAGATACATCTCAGAAATTCAAGGTTGAGCCAGAAAAGCAAATTATAGAATGAGCTGTACAGTGTGATACCATTTATGTAAAGTTTGGAAATATGCAAACATAAGCATATTTGTTGGTTCTCTGCTCTATCCCAAGCACCTAGAACTGTGCCTAGCACATGGTGCTAATTAAATATTTACAGAGTAAATTGAACGCAAAACAAAATGATACATTGTTTATGGATACATACTTAGGAACTCATGGTATTAAAAACTTGCATGGGGAGTGACAAATTTTGGATAGTGGTTCCCTCTGGAGAGGGAGGGAGGGGAATGGGATTGGGGAGGGCTATTCAGGGTGCTTCAGTTGTGTTTGTAATGTTCAAAGAAATCTGAAAGATAACAAGTTGTTAAAATTTGATAAGGTTGGGTGGTGTGTATCACAGTCTTTGTTATATTCTTCATAATTTTCTCTATGTTTTAAATATTTTACAATTTAAAATTTTCTTATCTCAAAAAGAGAAGATGTGTTGAATTGTTTGCCCCTATTCAAAATGATCTCTGGCTAATCTGCTGTTAGAATTTGTTCTTTATCAATGTCAACTCTCATTTGCTGCTATCAGTGTTTCTGCTTTAGTACTCCACACTTACAAATTTGAATTTGCTTATCTGTTGGTTAGAAAAACAGATTTTGAAGCTTTTTTAGAAGTACATATCACTTAAGAGTTTTGTGTGAGAATCTGAGGGGTCCTCTGGCATGAGCTTATGTGTATATTATTAATAATACTAACTTCCATTTTTACTGAGTGTCTACCATGTGCCAAACCTTTGTGAAGCACTTTTCATACAATATTAATTCTTACATTATCCTGATGTGAAACAGATACTGTATCCATTTTAAGAGATAAAGAAATTGCAACTCAGTTAAAGAGATTTGTCCAATATCTTTAATATGTAGCAAGTGGTAGAGCTGGAATTCATGCTCAGTTCAGTTAGACCACCTCAGTACTGTTTAGAGATGTGGGCATGCATTTCCTGGTTTGGCTCTAGATAGTGATTTTGTATATACTTAGTAATGTCTTCTAGTTCATTCCTTAGTTTTTTAAGGTTTGCTTATCTTGTAAACTAAAAATATTGGTAGTTGTAAAGAGTATTTTCTCTTTATTCATATTTAGGGACAGTAAGGGGGAAAGTATGTTATTTAAATTCTTAAGCCCATTATACAGATTTACTTATTATTCATGAGGACTCTGTGTGTCAATTTAAGAGTCCATTTAATAATTAAGGTCCCCCAGTTATGAGGTTACAAGGGCAGTTGAGGTTATCATAAGAATATTCACTTAGTGGTATGACAGTTAAAAAATTAATACCTATTTAATATTCCAGGATCTATTTTTTCCCTCCCACCGTCTTTGTTGGTCTTTTCCTGATTGGTATATTTCAAATACTATAATGTAAATGTAGTGTTCATCACTGGGAACATGAAATTTCTTATCTTGCCAAGGATGTGGAATTTCACAAAACCCTAAGACTGATATTGGAAAACTGATCAATTACATATAAAATCATTAGCAAATGAGGATCTGATAGAGGTAGACTAGTTATCAATTAAAGAAAAGGAAATGACAGAAATGATGACTTGGTAGATACTTCAGAGAATTATGTGCATATCTCATGGGACTACGGAAAGGCCCTTGAGAAAATGGATAAAGCCATTGATTTTTATATAGAAATGATCCTCTTTTTATAGTATAAAACTCAAATATTAAGGAAGGGTATCATATTTTGCTGTCATAATTTCATTGGAAATATTATACAAGAAAAACCCCAAACATTTAACTTATTCTAGGAATTTACACATAGTTAAATAAATATTAAACATTTTTATGATTTTTGGTTTTTAGACAATACTTTCTTTCCTGTGTACAATGAAATGTTGGTACCTGTTTTAAGAAAATTCTATTTCAGTTGCTCTTATCCTTTACCAATTAACCTCTGATAATGAAAACCTCAGTTTATCCAAATGTCAGTTTATCCAGAACTGTTACTGTCATATGTTGGTGTCTGATGGGGACATATGGGGCAGTTTTATAATTCATAAATTCATAGGTTTCAGTGTGTGGAGTGTCTCCTGCTTATTAGGGACTATGAAGTTAAAAAATATATTTATTAACTTATTAGGCTAGACAGTTTTAATTTGAGAAGTTTGAGCCAGATTTCCAAGGGTTTGTCTACTACTTTACATTCTCTGCATCTGCTTGCTTTAGGATAAGAATTATGGGTACTTTAACTGGTCTCCTAATCTACATTCTTAATTTTCTGTAATTTATTCTCTTCACCAATGATTCTTCAATACCAAGATTTTTTAACAGGTAAAACTTTGAGGCAAAATGAGAAAACTAAATTCAAAGTGTTGAATTTTTCATCAAGGTAAATTTGTTCAATTCAAATTGTTAGCTTTTGTTCCAAGATAATATTCTTTGTACATCATTGGCATTAAAATATCTTTCATGCAACATTGGTAATTTTTCAATGGCCTAATTTTTCAGTGGCCTTATGATAAAAATTTTAAAGCTGATCCCTCACTTTATTTTTTATGAAAATACAAAAGTTTTGAAAACTTGGCCACCTCAGAGATCTTTCTGAAACTCTTCTCTAATCGTGTCATTCTCTTGCCAAAACCCTTCAGGGTGGACTACTGGGCAGTATAATCCCACTGGAGTTTTGAATCCATATGTACTTTAAGTATTTTCTGTAGACTAAATAAAATAAAATCTTTCCCCTAAATTTCTTATTTTTTTAAGTTTTTATTTATTTTGAGAGAGAAATAGAGTGCAAGTGGGGGAGAGGCACAGAGAGGAGGAGAGAGAGAATCTCAAAGCAGGCCCCTCACTGTTAGTGCAGAGATCGATGTGGGGCTCAAACCCATGAATTGTGAGATCATGACCCCAGCTGAAAGCAAGAGTCAGATGCTTCAACCAACTTAGCCAGCCAGGTGCCCCATCCTGTAAATTTTTTAAATGTATGAAGATGCTCTATGTTGATGATCAATTTATTTTAAAAGTTTGATTCTCCATTAGCCTTTTGTCATTGTGTATGTTTTTCAATCATATAATTCCTGTCAGGGAGTCATTAAAATATTTTTATTTTAAAAAGCCTAATCAGTAAAGATAAAACCATAGGAGAAAAATAAACTTGATAATATAATCACTAAAATTTTGATATAATAAGAAAATATATAAGTCACATAGAAGGACAGATGCATATGTGGCGGGGCACCTGGCTGACTCAGTTGGTAGACTGTGCAACTCTTGATCTCAGGGTCATGTTGGGCATAGAGCCTTCTTAAAAAAATAAAATAAAATGCTATGAAATTCAAAGAAGTATATGTGCAAAAAATATTCAACATACTACCTTTGAAAAACTGAGCTATATTATCGTTACTATAGAGAATTTATAACTTGGTAATAAAAATAATACAGCAATAGGAAAATCAGCAAGGAACATGAATAGCAATTCACAGGAGAAATATAATCTTCCAATTAGTATGAAAAATGTTCTACTTTACTAAAAATAAAAGTTTCAATTTAGATATTTTTTTTTTCCTGGCATTTAAGAGAATTAAAAAATTAGAGAAATGGATACCCCTGACTGCTGGTGGAACTACAGAGGACAGTTTGGCTGTGTGTATCAAAAAAGCCTTATATTTTTTAAAATCCTTTTTTATTTAACAGTAAAACTTCTGGGAATGTACTTAGAAAAATAACTAAGGATGTGATTAATATTCAGCTGTTGGGATGTTCATCACTGAACAGATGGAAAAAACTGGAAGCAATGTAAACATTCAACAGTTGCTTGTTTTAAAAAAAAAATTTAAGGGGCGCCTGGGTGGCGCAGTCAGTTAAGCGTCCGACTTCAGCCAGGTCACGATCTCGCGGTCCGTGAGTTCGAGACCCGTGTCGGGCTCTGGGCTGATGGCTCAGAGCCTGGAGCCTGCTTCCGATTCTGTGTCTCCCTCTCTCTCTGCCCCTCCCCCGTTCGTGCTCTGTCTCTCTCTGTCCCAAAAATAAATTTTGAAAAAAAAAAATTTTTTTTTTTTAATTTTAAGGTTTATTTTTTTGAGAGAGGGAGAAAGAGCACAAGTCGGGGAGGGGCAGAGAGAGTAAGAATCAGAAGCAGGCTCCAGGCTCTGAGCTGTCAGCACAGAGCCTGATGTGGGGCTTGAACTACGAACTGCAAGATCATCACCTGAGCCAAAGTGGGACGCTTAACCGATGAGCCACCCAGGTGCCCCTATTAGTTTTTAAGAAAGAAAACGGTGGGGGGGGGGGTGCTGGTGGGTCCATCGGTTCAGCTTAGGTCATGATCTCACGGTTCATGAGATTGAGCCCCACAGTGGTCTCTGCAATAACAGTGCAGAGCCTGCTTTGGGATTCTCTCTCTTTCTCTCTGTCTCCCCCTCTGCTGCTCACCCTTTCACTCTCTCAAAATAAATAAATATTTAAAAATAAATAAAACCAAGGATGATGTATCATTTATAAAAAAAATATTATGGTTCATTCATACAGTGAATCTATTCAGCCATTAAGAATGATTTTGTTGGGCTGCCTGGGTGGCTCAGTTGGTTGAGTGTCGGACTCTTGATTTCGGCTCTAGTCGTGATTTCGTGGTTTGTGGGATTGGGCCCCATGTTGGGCTCTGTGCTGACAGCGTGGAGTCTGCTTAGAATTGTATCTCTCCCTCTCTCTGCCCCTCCTCTGCTTGCTCTCTCTCTCTCTCCCTCTCTCTCTCTCTCAAAATACATAAACATTAAAAAAAAAAAAGATTTTGTCAATCTTTAATAACATGGCAAAATAATTATGATATTAGGCTTGCAATATAAGAATTAGGCTACATATCAATAACTGTAGTTATTTTTATGGTGGATTTTTTCCATTTAAAAAGATATTTCCAACAGGCATGTATTTATAATATAAAAATATTGGGAATCGCTATAGAATAAATCCATGATATATTCTCTATTTATATCTACTTTGCCGCACACAACACTCTAACTGCCGTTGCCTCTCAGAGTATACCATCCCTCCACATGCCTCTTTACTTTTGCTTACCCCTTTGGCCACTTAGGGAGTGTCTGCTCATGTTATTTATTTATTTATTTTATCTTTGAGAGAGAGAACATGAATGAGGGAGAGGCAGAAAGGGGGAGGGGGAATCCAGTGTGGGGCTTGATTGTAGGAACCATAAGATCTGATCTGAGCCAAAATCAAGAGTCAGCCACTTAACAGACTGAGCCACCCAGGTGCCCCTGCCTGCTCATCTTTTAAAGTTGGTTCAAATGACACTACCAGGAGGTCTTTCCTAACTAACCCTTTTCTTTGCTTATTCCACACAATTATTTTGTATAATTATTTATAATTTCTTCTCCACTAGGCAGTGAACTCCTATCTCAATCACTAATAATAAATATTTGTAAGTGCTTGTTATGTACCTGGCACTTTGTGTGTTGGGTACTGCAGATCTAACAATGAACTGTGCAGACAGTTCCCCTGCCTTCAAGGAATTTACAGCCTTATGGAATTATTCCTTACACTGTAATATTAAATGTTATGATAGACTTATAGAGTACTTTGGGAGATTAGAAGATTGGTGAATCTACCCCAGGCTGGATAGTGAGATAAGTCTTCCTGGAGGAATTAGCCGAATAAAAAGAAAGCAAGCGTTAGCCAGGTCAAGGGGTAGGAGGAAGGTGGTTTCAAGTAGTAGACACAGCTTGTACAAAATTCTGGAATTTTAAAACCATGTTAAATTTTAGGAAGGTCGTTATGATATTTGTGGTTACTGGGGTTGATTTCTGATAAAAAATAATTACGTATAATTTTATCTTGAAAGAAGCTCCAGAATTCATTTCTTATTTCTGTAAGACATTAGGGAATTTTATGTAACAGCATAGCTAGGGCATCCTAATGTTGAATTAGGCAGAAATTCAAGGGTGATTGGTAGATTTGTTATTTTTTAAGTATTTGTATAAAATATATTCTAAGGATTGAGAAATCAGTGTAAAATAATAAAAAGTTTGAATTATGAACTTGAAAGTGAACTCCTATCTCAATCACTAATAATAAATATTTGTAAGTGCTTGTTATGTACCTGGCACTTTGTATTTTAATTATCTACCCTGTAATCTTAACTGGTTCTAATGTTGCTAAGTATGATTATTTGGGGAATGCCTTTCTTTGAATTAATAGATTAAAAACATGGCATTTTAACAGAAATTTTTGTATGTAAATGTCTTCTAAACAGGAAGACATTACTTGTAGCAGAGTAAATATTTGTTACAATTATGAACCTTTACAGCTTAACATATCTCGCTCTGCAATCAAGTCTTTAAAATCTCTGTCTCCTATTGTCTCTCACCATTTGTGTTTCCTATTATACAGATTCTAAAGTTCTTGCTCTTTAGCACTGTTCTCCAAACACCCACCCCTATTTCCATTTCCAAATAAAAATCAATAATACAAAGCAAATGGATAAAGTTGCATTGTGGTCCTCATTAAGTCATAGTATCTTTCCTTGTGATTATATGAATTCTACTTACTGTTTATTGTATATCAGAATCACTGGGTTTATACAGTAAGTTTGTAGTCCTTTTTTTGTTTGTTTTCTTGATTAGGTAATATAGAGACTATTTCTCAAATTTTCTTTAACAAGAGATTAAATAAACCAGTTTTTCTTTTCTGCTTTGTAGATTTCTTGATAACCGGCTGTTTGCTACCTGCTCTGATGACACTACAATAGCACTGTGGGATCTGAGAAAACTGAACACCAAAGTATGCACTTTACATGGTCACACTAGCTGGGTGAAGAACATCGAATATGATACTAATACAAGACTCTTAGTAACATCAGGATTTGATGGAAATGTCATTATTTGGGACACCAACAGGTTTGTGAATGGGAGACCATGTTAGGATTGTGAACAAAAAATTTGTTTAAGATGGTAACTAAATTCAGAGATTTGTCTTAGCTTTTCTGTATCTTTAAGGAGGAAGAACCTGCCTTTGGGAAAAACAATCAAAAAATGATTCCATCTTTTGTTACTTGCACTTAGTCATATATTGCAAGTAAAAAATTTGGAGAAAATTATATGGAAAGGAGACCAAGTAGTATAGTTAATGATGAAAACTGGTTTACAAGTTGAGTTTCCTAAATTTAAGGACTTTAAGGAAAAATATTATTTTCTCTATGGAACAGAAATGTTTTTCATTCTTTGGTCCTTTGATTCTAAATCTATTTATTTTATAACTTTTGTACTTGTTTTTCATGCATCAAAGAGTACTTTCTCATTTGGAGTGGTACCGATCCATAGGGGGATGTTTGGAAGTAAATGTATCATGCAGTTTTAGTTGTTAATATGGGAGAAGAGAGGATTTCTACTGGCGTTTAATCATCAGGGATCTGAGTTTCTAAACATCCTGCGTGGGACAGTTTACACAGTCAACTAATAATCTACAGTGTCAGTAATGCCTCTGTTGTGAAATACTTCAATGTCTCCTTATAGAGAAATTGACCATTTAAAGAGTTGAAATTTGAGAAATGATTAGAATATACCTATTGCTGGGGCACCTGGGTGGCTCATTTGGTTAAGCGCCCGACTTCGGCTTGGGTAATGATCTCACAGTTCATGAATTCAGGCCCCACATCCAGCTCTGTGCTGACAGCTCGGAGCCTGGAGCCTGCTTCTGATTCTGTGTCTCCCTCTCTTTCTGCTCCTCCCCTGCTCATGCTCTGTATGTCTCTCAAAAAATAAACATTAAAAAAAAAATTGTAAATATACCAGTTGCTAGCTGTGGTGAAATGACAATACAGTGATATACAGGACCATTTCTGAAATATTCTTTTCAGAGGTCATATGTAAAAAGACAGGGGATATATTTTTTTTTAATGTTTATTTTTGAGAGAGCGAGCGAGAGTTCACAAGAAGGGAAGGGGCCGAGAGAGAGGGAGACACAGAATCTGAAACAGGCTCCCGGCTCTGAGCTGTCAGCACAGAGCCTGACATGGGGCTCCAACTCAGAAACAGCGAGATCATGACCTAAGTTGAAGTCGGACGCATAACTGACTGAGCCACCCAGGTGCCCCAAGATGGGATGTTTTTAAAGATTTGTAACTATGCATACTGTTTCAGCAAAGGATATATAGATTATCTTTTAGACACACATAACTGTTAAAATTTATTTTTTAAATTTAGAAATAAAACTTGAATAGGAATATGAATGGTAACTTCTAAATTAGTGGACAAAAGCTATTAAAACATGATCAATCCAATAGAGGCAGAGAAGGGAGGGGAAATCATTGAAAAAATACAGGTAAATCATGAAGCACAATGAAGCACAAAAATATGGTAGGCAGATAATCCAAATATCAATAATTGCAATAAATATATATGGACTAAAGTAGCCATTTAAAAGACAGATGGGGTTAGATTGGATTAAAAAAGAAAACCAAACTATATGTTCTTTGTAAGGGACACACCTAAAACATACCAATGAAAAAATCTGAAAGTAAAAGGATGGGGAAAAAATAACAGGCAAATTCAAATCAAAGAAAAACAGTTACATATCCATTGATAGCAGACAAAAGACAGTTTAGGGCATAAAGCATAATTAGTGATAAAAAAGGTACTATATTAATTAAAAGGTTTATTTCACTGGAATATAAAATTCTTATGTGTATCTAATAAACATAGCTTCAAACCATAAAAAGCAAAAATGGACAGATTATAAAAAAAAATATTTTCCGTATCAGTGGAAAATATTAAGCCATTCTCTCATTTACTAATAGATAAAATAGGCCAAAAAGTTAAAAAGACCATAGGAGATTTTACTGTTAATAAACTTGATTTATTAGGCATATTTAGAATTCTCCCAACACATAGTGAATACATCCTCTGAAGCAAACTCAGAACATGTACAAAAGGAGAGCATGTACCGGACTACAAAGTAAGTTTCAACCAGTATCAGAGATTTGTTATCACACAAATGATTTTCCCTGACCTCAGTATAGTTTAATTAACAGAGGTAACTATAAATTCCCATATTTGGGTTTATAAACTCATTTCCTAAATAATTCATGGATTGAAGAAGAAATTATTAGTGAAATCAGTAAACTAAAAATTAGTGAACTAAGCATTTTATCAAAAAAACTGAAGGGCACCTGGGTGGCTCAGTCGGTTGAGCCTCTGACTTCGGCTCAGGTCACGATCTCACGTTTTGTGAGTTCGAGACCCACGTCGGGCTCTGTGCTGACAGCTCAGAGCCTGGAGCCTGCTTTGGATTCTGTGTCTCCCTCTTTCTCTGACCCTCCCCCTTCATGCTGTGTCTGTCTCAAAAATAAATAAACATTAAAAAAAAATTAAAAACTGGGAAAAGATTAAAAAGAGTAAACCCAATTAAAGTAGATTATGGAAATGATAAAAGAAATTAAAGCCTGTGTTTTGAAAAAGCCAATTGAAATTGCAATTATCTGGTAAGATTCGTTAAGAGAAATCAGACAAAA
This sequence comes from Felis catus, assembly GCF_018350175.1. Classification (NCBI taxonomy): domain Eukaryota; kingdom Metazoa; phylum Chordata; class Mammalia; order Carnivora; family Felidae; genus Felis; species Felis catus. The sequence goes on from NC_058380.1 coordinate 59,302,203, forward strand.
GATAATCTTAACCATAAAAAAAGGAGACAATAAAAAATATACAATAAGATAATAAGTTCACCTTTATGCCAGTATACTTGAAAACTTTGATGAAGTAGACAGTTTACTCAAAATCCTTAGCAAAACTGATCAAGAGAAATAGAAAACCTGAAATAGACCTATCACCTGGACTGATTATTTAACCAATATGTACTGATTTATCTGAAGTAGTTGTTAAAATATTAAACTTCTTCTGTATTAAATGATAAATAGCCACTATCCTGAATCATCCCCAGGTGGTCAAATCCTGTCACCTTCTGGTTACCCAGGCCCTTTTGGGGACACTTCCCTCAAGATCTCTCTGTGATCTAGTAGCTAAAGTCCCCCTTAAAACACCTCTCCCCCTTTGGGGTGGGGGTCGTTCAGCATCTCATTTAATTCTGAGAACAGCCTCATGAGTTAGATAACTATTACTATCCCATTTTAAAGCCAAGGAAACCACAAAGTCAGAGACGTTGGGTAACTTGCCCACATGACTGTCATTAAGACAGTAAAATATAAGCCAAGAGTCAAACCCTGGTTTACAGACTGCTGAGAGGTTTTGCTGATGGGAGTTTTAGGATATTACAGTAAAGTAATTCCCAGACCCAGTTCCAACACTGCCAACCACATCAATTCTGACTGGCTAGTTTTTTGCATTGCTGGTTATTTAAATATTCTGAATATTGCCTCTGCTATAGCCATTAAAGAAATAGAAAGTATCAATTAAAATTTATCTAATAAAACAGCAGGCCTGTCAGTTTTACAGGTGACTTCTACCAGATTATATAGGAAACAGAACACTTCAATTTTATTAAGTTGTTCAAATTCCAGAAAAAGGGGGAATTCTCCTTACCTCATGTATGAAGTTAGAGTGACCTTAATACCTAAACCCAACAAAGATAATATTAGAAGAAAAAAATTGAAAGGTCAGTCTGCAATGTGAATGTAGATGCAAATATTCTAAACAAAAGGAAACTGAATCCTGTAAGTTATTAATCAAAATATCATGGCCAAGTTTGGTTTATTCAAGGCATCAAAAGATATATCCAGGGCGCCTGGCTGACTTAATAGAGCATGTGACTCTTGATCTTGGGGTCATGAGTTCGAGCCCCACGTTGGGTGTAGATTACTTACAATCTTAAATCTATCAATAGAAGTTATATTAAAATTCTATTAATTTATCACATTAACAGGTTAAACCAAAAGTCCATATGATTGTTTTCATCAAGGAATCAAATTCAACATTCGTTCATAATTAAAAACAAAGAGGGGACATTATTACCAGTCTTTAAAAAATAATTTTTTTAATGTTTATTTTTGAGAGAGAGAGAGAGTGAGAGCAAGAGTGAGCGAGCAGGGGAGGGGCAGAGAGAGAAGGAGACACAGAATCTGAAGCAGGCTCCAGGCTCTGAGCTGTCAGCACAGAGCCTAAAGGGGGGCTTGAACTCACAAGCCGTGAGACTGTGACCTAAGCCAAAGTCTGACGCTTAATCAACTGAGCCACCCAAGAGCCCCCATTATTACCAGTCTTACAGAGATTGAAAGGATTATAAAGTGATACAATGAACAACTTTATGGCAACAAATTAGACAACTTAAATACCTAGAGAGTCCCAAATTATTTAAATTGACTCAAAAACAAATAGAAAATCTATAGACCTACAGACCTAAAGCAAGCTAAAAATTGAAGTGGTAATTTAAAAATCTTTCCACAATGGAAAGCCCAGTCCCAAAAGTCTCCACTGGTGAATTTTACCAAACATTTATAGAATAAATAATACCAGTCTTTCACAAACTTGGAGAAAATAGAGGAGAGAATACTTCCCAACTCATTTTATGAGGCTCGTATTATTACTCTGATACCAAACCACACAAACATCATGAGAATAATAAACTACAGACCAATATTCCTCAAAAACAAAAAGAAGAAAATAGAAAAATCCTCAACAGAATATTAGCAAATTAAACATAGTATCATGTATAAAGGATTATATGTCACAACTGAGTAGAATTTATCCCAGGAAAACAGGGTTGGTTTAATATCCAAAAATCAATTAATGTAATATATCATATTCAATGCAATCCCTATCAAGATTCCAGCTGCCTTTTTTGGACAGATTGTCAAACTGATTCTAAAATTTATATGGAAATACAAATGACCCAGAATAGCCAAAACAACCTTGAAAAGAACAAAATTGGAAGACTCTCACATTTCTCAATTTCAGAACTTACTACAAAGCCATAGTAATCAAGACAAGGTGTTTACTGGCATGGGACAGGCATATAAATGAGGAACAGAATTGAGAATCCAGAAATAAACCATTGCATTTATGATGAGCTGATTTTCAACAAAGGTATCAAGGTACTTAAGTGGTTCAGGAAAGGATAGACTTTTCAAAAAATGATGTCTGTGCAACTGGATATCCAGATGCAAAGAGATGAATTTAGACCCTTATCTTACATTAAAAAAAAGCAATTCAAAATGGATTTCAACCTGAATATAAGAGCTACAATCATGTATCTCAGGGGAGAAAACTTGGGAGCAAATCTTCTTGCAAACCAAAGTATGAGTGATTTAACAAATTGATAAAATGGACTTCATTAAAATTAAAAACTTTTGTGTATCAAATGACACCATTAAGAAAGTGAAAAGAAAGACTATAGTCTGGGAGAGAATATATATCTGATAAAGGATGTGTGCCCAGAATATATAAAAAACTCTTGTAACTTCTATGTACACAATAACCCAATTTAAAAATCGGCAAAATATCTACGTAGACATTTCACCAAGGAAGATATACAGATGATTAATAAGTATGTGAAAAGATGTTCAGCAACATTAGTCGTAAGGAAAATGCAAGTCAACCAAAATGAGAAATCATTTGACATCCACTAAGATGGCTTTAATTGAAAAAGACAATAACAAGTATTGGTAAGAATGTGGAGAAACTGGATCCTCGTAGATTGCTGGTAGGGATGTAAAATGGTTCAACCACTTTATAAAGCAGTTTGGTAGTTTCTTAAAATGTTAAACATAGAGGGGCGCCTGGGTGGCGCAGTCAGTTAAGCGTCCGACTTCGGCCAGGTCACGATCTCGCGGTCCGTGAGTTCGAGCCCCGCGTCGGGCTCTGGGCTGATGGCTCAGAGCCTGGAGCCTGTTTCCGATTCTGTGTCTCCCTCTCTCTCTGCCCCTCCCCCGTTCATACTCTGTCTCTCTCTGTCCCAAAAATAAATAAACGTTGAAAAAAAAAAAATAAAAAAAAAAATGTTAAACAGAGTTATCATCTGACCAGCCATTGCACTCCTAAGTATGTACCCAAGGGAAACGAACACATATCACCGCACAAAGATTTGTCCATGAATGCTTATAACAGTATTATTCATAATATCCCCCATATGGAACAAATACAAATATCTATCAACTGGTAAGTGAGTAAGCAAAATGTAGTATATCTATATAGTAGAATACTATTTGGTAATGAAAAGGAACAGAGTACTGATGTGCTACATCATGGATGAACCTCAAAAAAATTATGCTAAGTAAAAAAAGCCAAACCAAAAGACCACTTATTATATCATTCTATTACTATTAAATGTCCACAATTAGCAGATCTACAGAGACAGAAGTAGGCTAGTGGTTCCCTGCAACTTGGAGTAGGAATAGGAAGTGACTGCTAATGGACAGGGTAGGGTTTTTAGAATGAAGAAAATGTTCTAAAATTGGATTGTTTTAATGATTGCACAACTCCACTAAAAAATCACTTAATTGTAAGCTTAAAATGAGTGAATTTTATGACATGTAAATTATATCTTAATAAAGCTGTTAAAAACTTAAGTAGAAATAGTAGGAAACTCTTCAAAAGTATACACTAAAACCTACCTGACATTTTTAAATGGTGAAACTTGTAGAGGTTTTCTCGGTAGGGGAACCTGGCTGGCTTAGTCGGTATAGCATACAACTCTTGATCTTGGGGTCAAGAGTTCAAGCCTGACATTGAATGTAGAGCTTTAAAGAAGAACATGCCTGCTGTTACTGCTATTGTTTACCATTGTTTTGGGGTGGTTGTAGGCAGAGTCCTACTTGGTGCAGTATAATAAATATATAAGGATTGGAAAGGAACAATTGAAAAAACAGCATTCACAGATGATATTTGTCTGTATGAAGGGTTGGTAAGCTTTCTGTAAAGGATTGTGCAATAAATATTTTAGGCTTTGTGTGCTATGTGGTTTCTGAGCAGCCATAGACAATACATAAATGAATATTGCTGTGTTCCAACAAACTTTCTATACAAAAACAAGCAATAATCCAGACTTGGCCCATAGACCAGTTTTCTGACCCCTGGTCTATATAGAAAACCTTAGAAATTCTGACAAATTATCAGAATTAGTAAGAGTTAACCAACCAAGATTGCAAGAGTTAAGATCAAAATGTAAAAATCAGTAGTGTTCCTAATCATTACAACAAACATTTAAAAAAATTTTAAGCATATAGTTTTTAGTAATTAAGAAAAAAATTTTTAATGTTTGCTTATTTTTGAGAGAAAGAGCCAAGTGCTCAAGCAGGGGAGGGGCAGAGAGAGAGAAAGGGAGACAGGATCCAAAGCGGGCCCTGCACCGACAGCAGAGAGCCCAAGGGGGGCTTCAACTCAAGAACCGTGAGATCATGACCTGAGCTGAAGTCAGACAACTGACTAACCCACCCAGGTGCCCCGGTAATTGAAAAACTTTTTAAAAACCAGGATGGGTCAGGTCACAGATTAGACACAACTTTAAAAAACAGATTGGAAGATAGATACTGAAAAATCATCCAGAATGCAACAGAAATGAGATAGAATACATGAAAGAGCAGTTATGAGACCAGGAGAGTCAAATGTGAATGTTTCAAACATCTATTTGGAGCCCCAAAAGAATAGAGAAAATAGGTAAGAGGCAATACTGGAATAATAACGGATAATTTCCCAGAATATATGGATATTAATCTTACAATTTAGAAGGTCAAATGAATCCCAATACAGTAGAAATCCAAATTTAGACATATCAGAGTGAAGCTGCAGTACTCCAAAGACAAAGAGAAGGTAAGCCCAAAGGGGGAAATATGATCCAAATAAACAATTGACTAATAGCACCTACAAATAACAACAGGGTTAGGGTTAGGAAGCCGGAATTCAGTGGACTATTATCCCCAGTAGTCAGAAAGAATTGAAGTACATAACTGAGTACATAACTGAAGTTGTGTACTCAGCTAAATCTTTAATCATAAAAGAAGAGTAGGGGTGCCTGGGTGGTTCAGTTCGGTTGAGTGTCCAGCTCTTGATTTTGGCTCAGGTCACAATCCCAGGGTTGTGGGATCAAGCCCTGTGTCAGACTCTGTACTGAGCATGGAACCTGCTTGAGATTCTCTCTCTCCCTCTGCCTGTCTCTTCCACTCCTTCCCACCCTCCAAAAAGAGGGAAATACAGATTTTCAGAACAACATAAAGTGAGAGTTTACCTCAACAAAGTCTTACCTAAAAATATATACTTCAGGGGTTGCCTGGGTGGCTCAGTTAAGTGTCCAACTCTTGATTTCAGCTCAGGTCATGATCTCACAGTCGTGAGCTTGACTCCCACATCAGGCTCCATGCTGGGTGTGGAACCTGCTTAAGATTCTCTCTCTCCCCCTCCCCCTCTCCCCTTCTCTGCTCACTCACTCAGAAAAAATTAAAATTAAAAAAATATATATATATATACACACACACACACACTTCAGAAAGAAAGAATAAAATGGAAAGTTGGAGATGAAAGAAGGAATGATGAGCAAAACAACCAAATTTGTTAATTGTTAATGTCCATAAAGCTAAGTACAAATTGACTGTAAATTCTAGTTTGACGTTCAGAATTATGACTATCAACCAAATCCTTATATTTATGATAATTCTAGGTTTTGTTGGTTTGATTTCTTCTGTAGGTGTACAGAAGATGGGTGTCCACATAAGAAATTCTTTCACACACGTTTTCTCATGAGAATGAGATTAACACCAGATTGTTCGAAAATGTTGATCTCAACGTCCTCTGGATATCTCTTGATTTTGCATGATCTTGACTTAACCAAGTCTTTAGAAGTAGGCAGCTATCCTATTTTGAGAGCAAGAAGAACTACATCAAGTTCAGGTAAGCTTTTCTTTTTTGATCAAAGAAAGTTTTCCAAAGAATCTCACACAAAGGGATGGCATATGTTTCCATTCTGAGAATGATAGCAGGAGAAAGGGAAGAAAATTAGAAGATATTTTTTGGAAAGCCCAGTGAGAGCTTTTTTTCCCAAGGAAGTACGACCTATATAAATCTCTGACATAGCATAAATCAATGCTTCTGTATCACAAATGATCTAGGGCAAAGAACTGCTAACTCTAAAAATACTTCCTTTTAGCTATGCTATCCAGAAATCTTTCATCAATTTCTAAATCATCACTACCTCAAAAATTAGTGGTAGCCCAAGGTAGTATCAATCTTTTTAAGTCCTTCTGGAACCCAGCAGAGCTTTTAAGATATATTCAATATGTGGGGCACTTGGGTGGCTCAGTTGGGTAAGCATCTGACTTTGGCTCAGGTCATGGTCTCGCGGTTCATGGGTTCCAGCCCTGTATCAGGCTCTGTGCTGACAGCTCAGAGCCTGGAGCTTGCTTCAGATCCTGAGTCTCCTTCTCTCTCTACTTCTCCCATGCTTGCACTCTGTCTTTCTCAAAAATAAATAAACCTTAAGAAAAAGATATATTCAATATAGAATTTTAAGTCTCTATTATATCCTAGACTATAAGATGTCCATACCCAGGTAGCTGGTGCCATCCTATTTCACAGCCCCTAAATACCCTCTTGCTAAAGCCCTATTTTTCCTGTTGCTGATTACATTAGACTTCAGTGAAATTGGGGCTCAGAAAAACTTATGCACCATAATTCATCTACATTTTATATGATAGACACTATATTTCATCACCTTTGGGAAGAAGAGGGCTGTTCCAGGAACATAATTTTGTGTTTACCCAGACATAAGCATTTGGAACACATAATGTTTATTTATAAATTGCTATTTAAAATTGGCTTCAGATGGTTGGACTCTTTCTCTTGTCTATATAGGGCCACTTTTGAAGATTCCTTTGGGATAATGCAGGCCTCATTATACTGCATTTGCCCAATTTACTGCTAAAAGTAGAAATTTAAGTTTTACCAACGTATTTGCAAAGCAAGGCATTTCCTAAATATGTGAGTAGAGTCCTTTTACATTCAGAAATTTATTTTTAGGTTAAACATTAGTAATCAGCTTAGTGAGAAGTAGTGATTTTAGAAGGTCTAGTTGGTATTTTTTTTAATTCAAAAACCAAGAATGTTTTGTCTTCTAAGGTTAATTCTGATAATAACCTCAAAGGGAATTAGATTAAGAAGCCTTCATGAAAGTGTGGGGCCACTAGAAGAGTGTGATGAAATAGATTGCTATTTGGAGGAATACATCAAACCCAACCATCTGATGATTTTTCTACAGATTTCAGTATAGAGTTTGTATTGCATTTCAAAGATAGTATTCACATAATTTCCAGAATGATTTTCGAATTTTTTGGCATGCTTAAGAAGGATCATTTAATGTTCTCAGTAATGGACTTGGTGTTTGGACTCTATTCTAAGATTAAATAAACAGGTTGAACTCCTCCGTTCTCGTGTTTATTGAATTTTCTTGTTCTATTTTACTACAGAAATGATGGGCAACCCAAAGATACTTCTATGTTTGTTTGGTGTGTCATTTTTATTCCACTTAAGTCATTGGTAGAAGAGATTTTATTTTTTATTATTTTCTAATGTTTTTATTTTTGAGAGCGAGCGAGCAGGGTAGGGGCAGAGAGAGAGGGACAGAGGATCCGAAGCAGGCTCCAGGCTCCAAGCTGTCAGCACAGAACCTGATGCAGGGATCGAACTCAAGCCGTGAGATCATGACCTGAGCCAAAGTCGGACACTTAACCAACTGAGCCACCCAGGTGCCCCTGAGATTTTATTTTTTAATGTTTATTTATTTTGAGAGAGAAAGCGTGCATGAGCAGGGGAGGGTCAGAACAAGGGAGAGAATCCCAAGCAGGTTCCATGCTCACAGTTCGTGAAATATGACCTGAGCTGAAATCAAGAGTTGGATGCTCGACTGACTTGAGCCCCCCAGCTGCCCCGGTAGAAGAGATTTTAGAAAGGGGCCAGGCCTTAGAACACTTCAAAGAGCTGCCCTCCCTACCTCAGTTTTATAGGCCAGCTGTAAGTGGGCATGTACTTGCCAGGTTTCAGATGGACTTTAACAGTATGCTTCAACTAAATGATTAAAAAGTTAAGAGACATTAAGTTTTGCTAAGTTTATTGTCAGCTTTTTGTATTTTCAAGATCTGACCACTTCAGGTTCATCTGGTCCTAGAGTTTCTGGTTCACCTTGTCATCATAGTGATTCTAATTCATCTTCTGAGAAACACATGTCACGAGCCTCACAAAGAGAAGGTAGGTTAACAGTTGGATTTTATAATTTACAACAGATTCTACCAAATAGCTTTCTTTAGTTTAGTTTTAATCCATACAAACAAAAGCCAATAAAGAAGAGGTTATTCTCTGTCCCTCAGTCATTTTCAAAAGTATAACCAGAGTCTCTAGGGTTGAGTATCTTGGGCTTAAATCTTTGTTGGAATTTGAGCTTTGGTTTTATTTACTGGACTTAGTTTGGTCTAAATTGGAGAAAAAGTAGGTAGGACATGTAGATTGCAATCAAAGTTTTTATGGCAATTAAATGAGATTATGCATGTTATGGTCCTGTATAAATATGAAGTAGTGACTTGTCAGGTGCTTGTGAAAATTGCTTGGTTCCAGCCCAGTAGGCTTTTTGCTCTGCCATTTCTTTATCTGAGCAGCACCTGATAGCCTTAGAGGGATTGTGGGATACAGTCTGTCCCCACTCTGCTTTTGCCAGTTTTCTCCCACCCCTCTGGCAGAACTAGCTATATAGCCTATTCTTTCCACCCCCTATGGGAAGTGCTTTCTACTACCTATGCAGACTTCACCTACCTCTCCATCCCAGTTCACATCTAAGCTGTTACAGCACTTTTTGTTTGTCCTCCTCCTTGTGGACCGATGGCCAAATGTGAGGTGGGGGTTTTGTTTTTGTAATTTTGGGTCACCTTTTGGAGAAGAGCATGGCTTCTTTCTAGACCTTTAGGGGAGGGACTATCCATTAGACCTCTATTTTGTGTTTTCCCTGGGCAGCCTCCCTGGTAATGCTTGATAATTGCATACTTGATTATTTTGCATGACTACTTGTTTGTAGAATGGTTTGAGAGCCCTTCCTAAACCTAGAGCCTATCTACTTTTCTCCACATATTCAAGACTGTGATGTTTAAGGTTAAAAATTCCTGTTAAATTTAGAGATTTATGCCCAGATGTGAAATATTTTTCCTTTGATTTGAAACTTACTGTATCAGTTCTACCTGTTCTTCTACTGTGGCTATGGAAAACAAGCTAAGGCTCTTAATAATCACTGAGAAAAATCTTTATTGATTGAACCATCCATGAGAAAAAGAAACTTAAGAATAGTTAACATGGTTGTTTGTTGAAGTGGTAACCCCAAAAACCAAACCACACAGCAGTTTCATGATATAAAGTTGGCAACTGGAGAAGAGACGGTGTACAGAGAGCCTAGACACAGTACAGAGAAGAAGGTGGGGCTCATACATAAGGGTGCTCTGAATGTTGGCAATCCTGCGTCTTCAGGGCGTCAGGATATGTTAGCACCATACTTTGGCAAGACACAGTAGCTATATGGAACGGAGGCTCTCAAACTCATTTCAGGATTAGAACTTTTCTTTTTTTAAAGTGATCTCTGTACCCAGCGTTGGGCTTGAACTCAGGAGCCCGAGATCAAGAGTCAGATGGTAACCAACCGAGCCAGCCAGGCACCTCTAGAACTCTATTTTTGACGTGAAATCTGCTGTAGATTGTAGCACAAAGTGCAGACACTCTGGTGAAATTAAGGAGGTCCTTGACCAGTCTTCCCTACCCCTTCCCCACGTGGTTCCCTCCTTTTGCCAGCTCTGGAGGAACCTCCAAAGAGCACAGCTCAAAAACCACTACTTACCTATTTAGATGGGTTTCTTTTCTGCATTCGTTAGATTTTCAAAATTGATTCTTGAATAGCTATTTTTCTCTAAAATTGTTATTAAAGTTCAGTCACATGTGAAATCATTATTTGGGTATAGTTTGGTTGTAACAATGTAATTTAGAGCTTCACAGGTTTCCATCAATGCTGTAGTAATCTAAAGGGAATCTTTTAAAGAAGATAACGCATTTGAAAAACAATTTACAAAGGGTCTGACAGAGGGAGCTCATAATCCTCGAAGCAACTCCTTCCACAGGTAGAGAAGTGTGGAAATATTTCTCTTGATATTAAATTTCTAAACTGCTTTCTTTATAATGTATATGAAAGTGGTTCTCCACATACCTGAGGGAGAGGACAGAACTCCCGTTAGTAATGACTGAGTGCACCAGTCACTTTTATTGGGCGCTGGGCAGAAGGACGTGAGGGGCCATAACAGTGCGGGGCATATGTATGACTGCGAGGTCTCCCTGCCCCTTGTATGTGAAATATCCTTCCTCACCTCCAAAATTATAGGTCTGTTTGTCGTTTAGAGTATTGTCCTTGGGGACCGGAAGTCCTGCTCCTTGCACACATAATAGCCTTTTATTTATATTAAAGGCAGCCTTCATAGCTTCCAATTATTTCCTTCTCTGGACTAGAGAGCACTTCCTCTGAGGATGAGAATTACCTTTTACTTTTCCAGATTCCTTTCATATGACATTTTTTTTTCTCTTTTTAACGTTTATTCACCTTTGAGAGAGACAGAGCGTGAGTGGGGGAAGGGCAGAGAGAGGGAGACACAGAATCCGAAGCAGGCTCCAGGCTCTGAGCTGTCAGCACAGGGCCCGACGCAGGGCTTGAACTCAGAAACCGTGAGCTCATGGCCTGAGCCGAAGTCGGATGCTCAACCGACTGAGCCACCCAGGTGCCCCGACATAACTTTGATTCTTAAAGAGTTTTCTGAGATGTAGATTCTAATCAAAAGGACCTCTAGTCAGCTTTAAGGCCTTAGTCTTAGGTCACTGATTCCTGCTGCGGGAACTTGGATTCTTTAGTTCTACTCGTACCTTTTCCCCATACACTGAGGGGCACCATAGTTTTGTTTTGTTTTTGTTTTCTTTTACATGTGGTAGCACAAGGGACTGACAAAGGAATGAAGGCCGGGGCAGGGGTGGCAGCCAGAAATCAAAGCTTTGATGGGCTGCCTCAGTCCTTTGATAATACAAATCTCACATCCTAATTTTCTTATCAGGAGTTTCACCACGAAATAGTCTTGAAGTCTTAACCCCAGAAGTTCCTGGTGAGAGAGACCGTGGAAACTGCATCACATCCTTACAGCTGCACCCGAAAGGCTGGGCCACACTCCTTCGGTGCTCAAGCAACACTGACGACCAGGAGGTAGGAGCGGCAGCACGCCACCTTCCAGTGGGGCTGCCTGAGCGAACAGTCACGGCCGTGTGTGCTCATGGTGTGTTTGTACCTTGAACCCCTCTCTCCTCCTCTCCAGTGTCTGTGGCAGACTGGGAAATACTTTAAAGCAGTATCAGCTCAGACTGTGCCCAGCTTCTGAATCCTTGCCCCCTTCATCTCGTCACAGATCCTCTTACATAGGAAACCTTAGAAGGAGACTACTAAGGTAGCCAAGCTAGCTAAATACAAGGTTTTGCTAAGTCAATTGAGTATTATAATTTGCTCTTTTTAAAAACCAGGGGAAACTGGGAAAGGACTAAACCGATGACTAAGGGAAAAGACCTTCTAGGACCTCATGACTCTCTGGAAAGCAGGAGTCTTTTGAGGAAGTCACAACTGAATGAAAGGATAAGAGCCTTCGAAGTGTGTAGGACGAGATGTATTTTATATTTTAGGGCTTAGGTGTCTAAACTGTGTCATTTTTTAAATATCAAGAGATTGTTGTTACTCTCACAAAAGGGAATTATTACCACAGAAGTCCCAGCAGCCTGAGGGAATAACAGGCCTTAACATGCCATATGACTTCGCTTATGACGATAAGAAGGAATGGGGCCTGCACATTTTTTAACTGGGAGAGCAGTACACTCATCTGAATGATTTCTTGCCAAGATTTTGTGAATTCGGCAGTCTTTTGAGCTTTTTACAAAAAGAAATAGCTAGCATTATTTGGGGCTCTGTAACTTTGGTTTGTTTCTCTTCTCTCCCCCAGTGGACTTGTGTCTATGAATTCCAAGAAGGAGCTCCCGTGCGACCTGTCTCCCCTCGCTGTTCTCTACGACTAACTCATTACATTGAAGAAGCCAACGTAGGCAGGGGTTATATCAAAGAACTTTGCTTCAGCCCTGATGGGCGGATGATTTCTTCCCCACACGGCTACGGGATTCGCTTGTTGGGATTTGACAAACAGTGCAGTGAACTTATTGACTGTTTGCCCAAAGAAGCCAGTCCCCTGCGGGTGATCCGTTCTCTGTACTCTCATAATGATGTGGTACTGACAACAAAGTTCTCTCCAACACATTGTCAGATTGCCTCAGGGTGCCTTAGTGGACGGGTTTCTTTGTATCAGCCAAAGTTTTAGGCACAACTTACATCAAATAAGGAACTCTTCTGGTGTTTGATTTATGAATTACTTCAATTCAGGTGAAGTATTTTCTTTTCAGAAGATCTTGAAAGTTTGGGTCAAGATCCCAGTTCTTATGGGTCCATGAACACACCTGTGACCTGGGTACTTGGTCGTCCAGCATCGCAGGGTCCTCGCCAAGGTAGACTCCCTGCAGCAGCATCTTTTGCCGCATTCCTCTGCTCCTGCTCACCTGTGCCGCCTGAACTTCCGTTCTGCTTCTTTTGCATGGTAGCTCTTGTCAGGTTTCTCTTTCTTTCCTTGTTTTTTTTGGATTTTGGTGTGAGTTTTCGTGGACGTCTGGCAGGAGTTTGGGCTGGGTTAGGAGAAACCCGTGGCACTAGTGTTGAATAAAACCCAGAAGTCTGATGTCAGCATCCTGGTCATTGAAAAAGAAATTCCATCTTCACTGAGTATACTTTGGCCTTTTAAAGTTGCTGTTATGTTTCTCTATAATGAGCACAGATAATGGCATTATTCTCATAACTGTTAGTCTTACAACAAACTGTCTTTTAAGTTTCCTGTTAAATTATATATATTTTTTCACCGTAGGGGAATTTTGTTGTGAAATTCTGGAAAAAATAATTACCACCTCTCTTTGTAATTTACTTGTACGAATTTAAAAATCTCTAGCATGTGTCCTTACTTGGTACTTTGTTCCTGTCAAAAACATTTAGAAAGGAAAAGAGAAGGAATGGGCTTTGGTCATTTCTGTTACATAAAAGAGGATTCATTAGGTTAGTACACTACCTGGTCACAGAGCGATGAGAACAGTGTGGCTCAGAGTTTCTGTTTTCTCTGCCAGACAGTCGGACTCACACAGGGTGACAAGTTATAGTATTGGGATGGGGGGGATTGAGAGTAAAGAGGTTGTGTTTTACTCTTTATTCCTTGAACCCGGTGGCACAAGCTCAGCCCCCTTAGCGTCGGGGAGCGGGCGCTGCAGTCCTCTCAAGCCTTGTTCTAACTACAGTAGTCAGTAACTTGGATGTCAAAGCAAAGAGCCGACACGAAGACCTCCTGTGTTTGGTTATGGAACACAGCAAGTAAAAAGGATCAAGCAGGGGACAGTCACAGGGCTGACTGCTCTGCTGAAGTAAGCAGCTTTCTTCTAGTCTCCACTTTGGGTGGTATTCTGTTTAGAAGGGATCTGCCAGAGGCCGGATCAATTGAAGCCACGTGCTAGCTCTTTCCCTCTCAGATCACATTCTCTTAGGCCAGTGGTTCTCAAACATCAGGGTGCATTACAATCACTGAGGAGCTTGTGCAGAACATAGAAACCTGGCCCTTATCGTAGGAGGTTCTGATTCAGCCAGGGAGAGGACAGGAGTCTATATTTTTAACAGGCACCTCAAGTAATCTTTAGGTGGTCCCTGGGCCAGAGTTTGCAAAGCACTACCTTAAACATTAGTATTTCTGTACCTCTCAGGTGCTTGACTCCCAAAAGGTGTTTTGATTAAAATTGTAGGTAGATGAAACCAATTTTAGAGGTAGAAAATGCATGCAGTCAGTCTCATTATTTGATCTCACTGGATGAATGAGAAAAGTTAAGTGACTTGCCTAAAGTCATCTGATAAAATCAGTGGCAGAGCCAGAACTTGAATTCAAGTCTCCCAACTCCTTGCTCAGGGCAATTTCTACTGTATTCTGCTGGCTGTTAAGTCAATGATTTATGAACACTTTGTCTTTAAGTTCTATTTCTGTGACTACCCTTAAACTGGTCAATAGATTGAAAAAGGTGTGGAAGTAGATGCTGAGAATTCCAGCCGTAAGAAGAAAAGTATCTTAAATCTTATAGAAATGCTAAACCAACCCAAATACATGAATAAAACTGACATTTCTTTGTAGGACCCACCAGACAGCCATGTACACAAGTGGACGGAGCTTACATCTCACTTGGAACAATGTTGTCTCTAGGACAGATTGTAAAATTACATCATTTCACCGTGGATGTTAAACTAACTGGAATTTTTTAGCCAGCAAGAAAAGTACCGCAAAGTACAATGAAAACATAGGTTTGCCATAAACTTTAAAACAAAACAAAACAAAAAAAAAACACACCTACATATTTAAAGGAGAATAAAATTTTGGAGGCAAAAGCACCCAATGTTAACATTAAGAGTCAGCTACTAAGTACAATTACGTTAATTTTTTAAAAAGGTTCCATAAATTGCATCTCTTTTGGAGAGAGTTGCATGTCATGGACTCACATGTCACCCAGCTCTGAATTTCAGTCCAGGATTCTTCAACCATTATAGAGTTTCTGTTGTGTCAAGTAATGCCCACACTCTACTACCAACCCCCCAAAATACCTTGCAAGGTGGGTGACATGATCACCAACTGACTTGGGAGGAAATGGAGGGTCAGAAAGGTTAAGTGATTTCCCTTAAGTCACAGAGCTGGCATCGGGTGGCAATGCTAGGATTCAAACCCGGGTCTGTTTTAATCCAAAGCCTGCTTACTATTCTGCCATTTTGCCCTTTTGTTTGTAAAGGATGGGCAACTAGCCTGAGCTGGCTGGTAAACTACAGAGCTGGCTTACCTTCTGCACCATGTAAGAGAACATTTGCAAGACTGGAAATTTCCGTTAGAATTAATACCATAAAACGCAGGGCGTACATACATACAGTCCATTCCTAACTGGAAAACTGCAAGCACGTTAAGTAGCTGTGAAGTAAAGGAAAATGTAAACAGCCTTGTATAAAAATAGAGCCACGGATGAGAACTAAAAATTAGCCAGCAAACTCAACAAAACAATCTTTGTCCTCTTTGAGGAACAGTCGTGATCAACAAGTCATGAGGGGGATATTAATCTGGGAATTACAGGGCATCAGGAATGCTAGACTCTTGGAGGAAACTGCGGCTTACAATTTCAAGATCTCATTTCACTTCAGAGTATAAAATCCAATCTGGTGTTTTTCACTAAATTTAGTCATTTTTATTCATGATAATTGGTGAGTGTATTATAATTGGTAATGTGGTATAATTGTTGGTAAACAGTGTAAATTATACTTGTTTTAAAAAGCTTTCTACAGGGGCACCTGACCGGCTCAGTTGGTGGAGCATGCGATTTGTGATCTTAGGGTCATGAGTTTGAGCCCCACCTTGGTGGGGGTTGATTGCACTTAAAAAAAAAATCTTGAAAAAGTTTTCTACACAACAGTATGTTAATGGCAGTGTTGTTGAATAAGTTTGGGAACATCAAATATTAAGTAGTTTCTTATCTTTAATTATGAAAATGAAGTGGCTAAAGCAGACGAGACCCCTATCTTAATCTTTTGAAAACATATGATCTTTTTTCACAGAAGCCCAAAGAACATGTGTATTTTCTTTTTCCTTGTTACATCCGAGATGAGGCTATACCAAAAATTTTAGGAAGACAAGCAAGGAAAAGGTTCCCCACGCCTGTGTCTAGAACCAAGATCACATTATATCATGGTTAAAGTTTTGTTTTCTAGAAAGTGCAATATAGGAAAAACACCCTGAGAACCTTTTAGAAGCCTATGTTTCTGCCATTAGTCAGACTATATGGTATTGGCATCCGTAAGTATCTGTTAAAGCTTGTGTTTAGCAGGAGAATAAGTGTTAGTCTGATAATACTGATGACAATCATCCCCATTTAATGACCAGCAGCCATGGAGAGTTATGAAAATTCACTCAGTAATAGCCTGTGTTGGTCATAAAAGAAAGCATATACAGTATATGAATTTTTGGATAACTAATGCATATCTCTTAAGTGCCAAAATTTTAAACCTATAATTATTTTTGATGTAAGTCTTTCAAATAATGTTAGTATACCTTCCTGCCTTCTTAAACAGCATGCTCAGCATAATTTACTTTTTCATGATGAAAAGTAAAAGTTATATTCATGTGTTATTACAGATATCCAATTAGCTCTGATGTATGTAAAATACTTCATAAAATGTAAAGGGCTATAAAATTATGAGTTAGTATCAATTATTATAAGGTGATTCCCTCAGCCCCGAGGTGTATATAATCATTTGCCTCCGGTTGCTGGTGTTTTTTTCATTAAAAATTTTTTCTATCTGCTAAGTAGTTTGTTCTGTCTCCTACCACAGTATCCATATGCCCGCCTCTCACAGGCTCTGTCTGATGTGCTGTGTTCATCTGTTATGAGCTGGGACACGAGATGACCAAGCTTGCTTGGTGTCTAAAGAGCTGCATAAGCCCTGGTTGTGCAGTCTTTGAGACAGCTCTTTTGGTTGCTTACCAGCTTTCTGACAGATTCACAATAACCTTCTGGATTACAGAAGTTCCCTGTTAAAGCCTAGGCTAGTTATTTTCTCAGTTGCCGCTAAGTAAAATACTATAAACTAAGGATGCTGCTAGATTAAGGAATAGATTAAGCAACGTACCAAAGTATAGCCAATTAACAACAAAGGCTCTGTATTTGCACAGGGATCCTTCGTGCTTTTAAGGAAAAAAAGAATCCGGGGTGGGGGAACAATGAAAATAAAATCCACATAGACTTGAGTATTTTTGATGCCATTAAACTTTGTCAATAACCATTAAAAATACATATTTAAATTATCACACATTGTGATAGTTTTAGTCTCATTGCAGAGTAAGATCATACCGAAATTTATACATCTTTAGGATGATTCCCAAGGATTTCTCCCAAATAACAGAAATTATCAAAAGGAACGTTTCAAATTTACCTGTATGCTGCTTTAGTTGTAAATGAATTAATAATGGAAATATGGGATTTATCTAAGGCTCCAAGGAACACATCTCACATATGCACACCTCGTATATGTATGTGTATATGAACGTCACTATAAATGAAAATGTCACCCAGAGACAATAAAATAATTTTAAAATTTAAATCTTGTTCATAGTATTTAAAATAGAATTTTCACCTTTCCTAAGTTTCTTCCTCATTTTCATTTCATGGTTTTTACATTAATGGTTGAATATTTGAATTTTCTTCTGAATTTCATTTCATCTTTCATTTCCAAAATGTGCTGTTAACTTTGGATTCATATTTTTAGGAAAGTTGGAAATATTCCAGATAATAACCTAGACACCAGAAAGTTTCTCACTAGGCTCTGAGGTACTGTTAAGTTCTTACACTAGACTGTAAGCTCCTTGAGGGCAGGGACTGTCTTACTTTTCTTGTATCCCCAGTACCCAATACAGGATCTGACAGAGTAGTTGTTCAATAATTTATTTGTTGTATGAATCAAATGAACCTTAGCCATATGTGGCCTCAAATTCTCATGAAGCCAGAATGTGATGTGCAGATAGAGAAATCTATCGCTTATTATGATGATGAACAGACCTTATTCATCAGAGTAAGACTTTTCCTGACCCGGGGTCAGGAAAACTTAAGCATTTCTCACTGATTTGGAAAACCGCGAAACTCAAAATTTCTCATTCAACAAACATTCAAATCCACACTACACGCCTCGTCCAGCACTAGGGTCTCAAGGGACAAAGATAACTAAGGTGGTGGTCTCCCACAGCTGCAGCGCTGGCTTCATGCCATGGTGTGTAACCAGTGCAGTCCTACAGAGCCCTGCACTGAGAAAAGCCCCATGCCGGCGTCATCTTAAATGCTGCCGGAGGCATCTTAAAACTCTTTTTGAACAAGCAGCCCATTTTTGCACTGGGCTTCCAAATTCTATAGCTGGTCCAGCTTCAATACCATCATTGTGACACGGTGGGAACTATAAGATTTATAGTATCTTCTACATACTGTCTACTAAAGATACTCCCATCCATTGAAAGCTAGCCAGAAAGTGAATGATTGAGTTCAATGATTTCTAAAATCTAAAATTAAAACTACCTCCCTCCCACAAACATCTTAACAAATCTTCATTTCAGAATTAGGAAGGCTTTCTAAAAGTCTATTGGCTTTTTACCATTTTGGCTGAACTGTTTTGAGGTTTTCACTGATGACCGTAGAGTTGTGGGTGATTTTATCTACATACATACTTACCTACAAGCAATTTTAAGGTTTCAATAAACCGTTTATTAATATATGCACTGAGTGTTCTGGTGTTCATAGTTGATATGAGTCTACCTCATAATGTGCTTCTCCAAAATAAATGATGCTTTGAAACATGTGACACACTTTTTGTGTGGTTAACCTCAAAAAGTGGATGGCAAACTTGCATTCAGCCGTTTGAAAATTTTGTTTAAATTGCTTAGGTGTTTATTTTTAGACCAGAATCAAGCATAAGGCTGTGACGGGGCAGCGGCTTAATGATTCTTGTAGTGAGTATTCTACACTTTTTCAATAATATAACCCTTACCTGAAAAGTTAAATACACTCCAAATTTTGATTATATATGTGTATACATTATACATGTGTATATTATATATAAAATATTGTACTGATCTATTATGTACATTATAAAACATGCAAAGAGAAAAAGGGTATTTTAAAAGGATAGGACTTTTAAAAGTCAAAGTTCTACATTACCTCCTGCACTTCCTGGATCATCTTATGCTTCCACTGGCATATGCACCTTTCATTTTGTGAAGGCCACCATTCTAAAACACAGAATTCGCATTTTACACTGAAAACACATTTACTAGGAGCTGATTCACATTTGTTGACTAACGTGCTGGATGTTTACAAGTTTATTCAACATGAATCAAGTTTTATAGAGCCTTGTAAATTAATTCTTTATTCCGTGAAACAGTGTTATCAATAAGAAGCATAGTTGATAGATTTTTTTGTTTTCATATAGATACACTTAGAACATGTCGTTTTTCCCTTGAATGACCTTTTGTTTCACTGTTTAATAGTGTGATGGGTCATTTTACCACACTATTTTAATTTACTAGAAAAATGAGTCATTTGGAACACTCATTTTAAAATAAGTCATTGAGGGGCGCCTGGGTGGCTCAGTCGGTTAAGCGTGTGACTCGGGCTCAGGTCACGATCTCACTGTCCGTGAGTTCAAGCCCCGCATGGGGCTCTGTGCTGACTGCTCAGAACCTGGATCCTGTTTCAGATTCTGTGTCTCCCTCTCTCTCTGACCCTCCCCCATTCATGCTCTGTCTCTCCCTGTCTCAAAAATAAATAAAACGTTAAAAAAATTTTTTTTAAATAAAATAAGTCATGAGGAGAAAAAGTGAATCCCTTTCAATTTATTTTGTGAAATTGTTTAGGTAAACTGATTTGCAACTAAACACAGCATTAATTACCACTATTTCAGTGATTCCTCTGACAGACATGGTTTGGGCTATTTTAACAGTTTTTTTGTTGTTTTTTTTTTTTTAAGGAAACATTTGGCATGTTTTAATGTTAATGAATTAATGATTCATATTAGTTTCCTATTACTGATGTAACAAATTAACACAAATTAACACAAATTTAAAACAACACATTTTGGGGCACCTGAGTGGCTCCTCGGTGGGTAGAGCATGCAACTCTCGATCTCCGGGTCATGAGTTAAAGCCCCACGTTGGGCATAGAGCTTACTTAAAAAATCAAATACAACACAAATTGGTGTCCACTGATTTTTTCCTCCAAAGCGCTCCCTTCTGGCAGAGGACATGAAAAGTGGTGCTCTATCTCCAGCAAGCATGGAGTCACCTGCAGGGCTTGTGAAAACAGACTGCCGGGTCCACACCCAGAGTTTCTGATTTCATAGGTCTAGGGTTGGAGTCGCCATTTGCATTTCTAACCAATTCCCAGCTGATGCTGTATATCTGGACACCACAACTTGAGAACTACAAATATAGAAAATGTAGGGTCGCCTGGGTGGCGCAGTCGGTTAAGCGTCCGACTTCAGCCAGGTCACGATCTCGCGGTCCGTGAGTTCGAGCCCCGCATCAGGCTCTGGGCTGATGGCTCGGAGCCTGGAGCCTGTTTCCGATTCTGTGTCTCCTTCTCTCTCTGCCCCTCCCCCGTTCATGCTCTGTCTCGCTCTGTCCCAAAAATAAATAAAAAACGTTGAAAAAAAAAATTTTTTTTTTTAAATAAAAAAAATGTAGTTAGGGTTTAATTTTTCATGGATGACAGATCTCGGGAAGCTCTATATAGATAAAGGAAGCCAATTTAAAAGAACTTTTTTAATAATATATTTTTTAACATTTATTAATTTTTGAGAGACAGTGTGTGAGTGGGGGAGAGGCAGAGAGGGAGACACAGAATCCAAAGCAGCTACAGGCTCCCAGCTGTCAGCACAGAGCCTGACGCAGGGCTCGAACCCACGGACTGGCCAGATCATGACCGGAACTGAAGTCGGAAGCTTAACCGACTGAGCCCCCCAGCCCCCCAGCCCCCCCCCCCCACCTTTTTTAAAGAGAATATCGTAACTTTGGAGGCTGGTTATATATTATGAACACCAGTTCGTCCCATCAGCTAGGCCATTCTCAGGACACTGTCAGGTCGGCACTCCACCACTGAGAGCTTCGACTTCCCTAATTTAACACGATATTTGTTACTGGGCACTAAGTTAAATAATCATCTTACCTTCTGAGGAACAGACTTGGTGCTGTGTGGCTTATCTTCTAACTCAAGAAGAGGAGCCCTGCCACAGGAATACACTCTCTGGTGTGAGCTATAGATGGCTGCAACTGTTGCTAACAGTCAATCCAGAAAAGGAACAACTGAAACTCTAACCAGGGCACA
Source organism: Felis catus (assembly GCF_018350175.1). Taxonomy (NCBI): domain Eukaryota; kingdom Metazoa; phylum Chordata; class Mammalia; order Carnivora; family Felidae; genus Felis; species Felis catus. The sequence continues at coordinate 59,323,546 of NC_058380.1, forward strand.
GACAACTCAAAACATTTTTTTAAGCCCCCCTTTTTTTTTTTTTTTTTTTTGGAAATCACCTCTGTTGAAAGCCATTTTTTAAAATTTTATTTATCTTTTAATTTACACCCAAGTTAGCATATAGTGCAATAATGATTTCAGGACATTCCAGTAATTCATCCTGTGTGTGTAACACCCAGTGCTCATTCCAACAGGTGTCTAATCCTTAATGCCCCTTACCATTTAGCCCATCCCCCCCCCCCAATCCTTGCAGCAATCCTGTTTGTTCTCTGTCTTTAAGAGTCTCTTATGTTTTGTCCCCCTCCTTGTTTTTATATTATTTTTGCTTCCCTTCCCTTATGTTCATCTGTTTGGTATGTTAAATTCCACATATGAATGAAGTCATAGGATATTTGTCTTTCTCTAAGAAAGCCATTTAAATTACGTGTACACTAGACTGCCACACTGACATTAATTTGCAAAAAGCCCTTCACTATACAAAAGATTCATTTTGGGGTAAAATGAAGGATCCAAATTTCATTGTTAAAGGATTACTTCTTAAAAGTTAAACACATGGGGCGCCTGGGTGGCTCAGTCGGTTAAGTGTCCGACTTCAGCTCAGGCCATGATCTCCCGGTTCGTTGAGTTCGAGCCCCGTGTCGGGCTCTGTGCTGACAGCTCGGAGCCTGAAGCCTGCTTCAGATTCTGTGTCTCCCTCCCTCTCTCTCTCCCACCCTCCCTCTCATTCACGCTCTGTATCTCTCTCTCTCTCAAGAAGAAACATTAAAAATTTTTTTAAAAAGTTAAATACAAAGTATCAGATCTGTTCTGAAAATGTTGTCTTTATGTTTAAGCAGTTATTACCTCATCTTGTGTGTGTGCACACGTAATAAGTGTATGTATGGGGCGCCTGGATGGCTCAGTTGATTAGGCATCCAACTTTGGCTCAGATCATGATCTCACAGTTTGTGAGTTCAAGCCCTGCATCAGGCTCTCTGCTGTCAGCACAGAGCCCGCTTGGATCCTCCGTCCCCTCCTCTCTCTGCCTCTCCCCTGCTTATGTGTGCGCTCTCTCTCTCTCTCTCTCTCTCTCTCTCTAAAATTAAGATTCTTAAAAAAATGAAAAAAAACATTTAAAAAAAATGTGTGTAATTAAAAGGATTTCCTGGCATTTATGGAAAGTTACAGTGTATTGGCAGGTAAATCATGATCCCTCCACTTGTCCCTTCAAGGGATGGGCAGACCCCTCACCTCTGGGGCAGTCTAAGAAAAAAGTAAGTTGATTAGCCCTGTCACAATCTGTGCACAGTGGACGAGGAGGTGGCCATCATACTCTCTGATCAGTGGGAACTGCCACAGTTCCCCTCTAGCAAGGAGGGCTTTGCATCCTGCGGCTTTGTGCAAGTCTGAGAACACACACACTGAAACTACACAGTCTATAAATGTGGATGGCACATTCTGTGATAAAGCCCCTAATGTGACTCAGCATTTTTTTTATGAAAATGTTCAACATACAGCAAAGCTGAATTTTACAGTGAACATGTTTACCACAATTCTATCCTTAATATTTTCCGAATTGTTCTATCGCTTGTCTAATACTCCCATCCATCAATTGATCTTAATTTTGGGGGTATTTTGAATAAACTGCAGATATCTGTACCCTAAAAATCCTCAGCAATACAGGTCATTAACGTTTAGTATCTTTTTCTTTTGTTTTAAATTTTCCACATGATGAAGTGCCCAAGTATTAATGGTATATTTCTGAAGTTTAGGCAAATGTACACACCTGTGTAATCCAAACCCCTATCAAGATATAGATTACTACCGTCAACCCAGAAAGTTCCCTCATGCCCCTTCCAGTCTACTTCCCCTCCCTCCCTCCCAGATGCAACCACTGTTTTCTTTTCTCCGGCACAAATTTTTTTGCCTCTTCTAGAAATTCACATAAATGGAATCATACAATATGCATTCTTCCTTGATGATTTTAAAAGACATTGCTAAGGAATTCAAAGTGTCTCCGAAACAGGGAGAATAACAGTGATAAAGACAACATCTGGGATCAGAGGATTCATTCACTGAGTAGATATTTATTATGAGAACCTCTAGTCCGTGGATAAAAAGATCAGAGTCCTGCCCTCAGTGAGTTTTCACATGGTCTTGAAGGATACATGAAGGATACAGCACAAACACCATGGAGAGAGCCAGGGGTGAAACAGTCATCATATGCCACAGAAGGAGACCTAATCCAGTGTGGGAGTCAGTAAAAAAATCAAGGGAGGTTTACATTTTTACTTCGGAATTGGTCTTGGGCAGCCAATGCTCTGTATTTCCCACAAGTCTAGAATCTTCTAACTCAAAATGATTGTCCTTCAAAGGGCAGCTCTCCAGTACTGAGCAGATGGATGCATGGCAAATTTGCTAAACAAAATAAACAAGGGAAAAACTATAAAAGGCACAAACTGCCATTAATAAGGATTCTGTTTTTCTCTAGTTTGAGTTGACACGAACTCGAATATGTGTAGTATTGCCCTCAATCACAAAAACAACATGCTTTTCTGTTCCTGGACCACAAGTAGCAGAAGCTTTGAAGAGCTCCACACATCCAGCAAATCTCTGGTCTTGGACTTCACCCATGCTTTCTCAAGGCCCATGAAACCTAGGACACCTCCAAACTCAGGCCCTCGCCTCCTAGCTTCTTTTTACCCTTTACCTCCACAGCTTATGCAGACATTACAAATGAAAAGCATTTGGTTCCCATACATACGCACTACTCCCTACCATCTGTCCCCAAAATTCTATGGCTATTTTCTAGTGGGGAGTGAGGAGCCCAAGAAAACCTGGAAATTTCTTGTTCAATTGTTCTAGAAGAGTAGGAAAAGTTCCAAAGCTGCTTTTAGCCCAAGGGAAAGGAGGAAGCTACATACCAGGAGCCACCTATCAACTGTAGCTATGATGACCCTTGAAAGAGAAAGAAGTTCTCCCCTAGTGTCGTATGAAACAAAAAGGTAGCATCTCCATGTAACTAAATGTATTCCCCATTTTTTAGTGTGTGCTTCAGATCAGGAGCAAGTCCTCCGCCTTACATAACCACAAGGAACTGCTAATAATGACTGGTTTCCCAAAGAGTACCTGAACTGAAACTTTTTTTTTTTTTAATGTTTAAGAGACAGAGGCAGATCGCGAGTGGGGGACGGGCAGTGAGAGGGAGACACAGAATCAGAAGCAGGCTCCAGGCTCTGAGCTGTCAGCACAGACCCTGATGCGGGGCTCAAACCCAGGAACCACCAGATCATGACCTGAGCCGAAGTCGGCTGCTTAACCGACTGAGCCACCTGGGTGCCCCGAAGCTTTTATTTCTGTTGGCCATGAAACTATAGAAACGCTTTGTGATTTGCTCTCAATTAAAACAAGTCACCGCCTTCGTGGCACTTCAACAGCGACAAAGCAGCAAGCAGTCAACAACACTATTTTAAGGAAATAATCATTAGGCTCATCATTCAGGCTTATACATGTTACAGACTGAATGTTTGTGCCCCCCGCCCTCCCAAAATTGTATGTTGAAGGCCTAACCCCCAATGTAACAGTACCTGGAGGTGGGGCTCTCAGGAGGTGATTAGGTTTGGATGAGCTCATTGAGGTTCCTTCGGCCACATGAGGACACAGTGAGAAGTCTGCACATCAAGAAGAGGCCTCTCACCAGGAACCAAATCTGCCGGAACCTTGAGCTTGGACTTCCTAGTTTCGAGAACTGAAGAGAGATAAATGTCTGTTGTTTAAGCCACTTAGTCTGTGGTATTTCACTATGGCAGCCCAAGCAGTGTAAAAGTTTCGTCCTTACACAACCTCCATGACCCATCAAGGAAGGTAAGTCAGACAGGATATTCCACAATGCTAGGGCACCTGGGTAGTTCAGTCAGTTGAGCATCCGACTTTGGCTCAGGTCATGATCTCACGGTTTGTGAGTTCGAACCCCATGTTGGGCACTGTGCTGACAGCTCAGAGCCTGGAGCCTGTTTCAGATTCTGTGTCTCCCTCTCTCTCTCTCTCTCTCTGCCCCTCTCCCACTTGGCTCTGTCTCTGTCTCAAAATTAAAAAAAAAAAAAAAAAAAAAAGGCTATTCCAGAACGCCATGATCCTGAATATCCACATGTCCTTTTACTCTCTTGACTGATTCTTTACTGTTAATCAGAGCTCCACCAGGTGTCAGGCACTGGGCAGGACACTTGAAACAGGAAGCTACGGCAGAGCCCCCGCCTCAGGTGGCGGCCATTCAAAAGGGGCAGGAAACATCAAATCAGCACAGTCCAATTAAAACAATTAAGTGCTATGAAAAACAGGAACATGGTGGCACAAGAACACAGAGAAGGGAAACCTGACTTAGTCCTGAAAGTGGGAGCCGGCTTCCCTGGGGAAGTGACGCTGGAGCAGAGATCCGAAGGCCTCAGCAGGAGTTACTGAGCCATCAGGGAAGGGTGCTGTGCTCAGGGCAGGGGAACGTGGGCTGGGCAGAGGCCGGGGAGGCTGCGAGAGCACCCAAGTTCCTGGGGAAGAAGGCAGGGACTGAGCAGGACCATGTTAGCCAGTGATGACAGGAAGGGAGGTGGGGGGGGGGGGGGGTCCTGGATCCGTGCATCTAAAGAATTAGTCTTAAAGCAATATGCAGAATGGATTGAAGGGACAGAATTTGGAAAAAATCTTATTTTATCTTCAGTTTCTACTTCAAAATCAGATATGCCCACTGGAAAAAATGTCCCCATTGGAAATTTCAGATGCTAAATGAAGTTGGGTGCCCACCTCTTAGAGATCCGAAGCACCCTGCCCACACCAGGTCACACGGAGAAATGCGCTCAGTAGTCTGTAATAGCACCCCAGCGGCTGGGCTGAAACGGCATCGCATCACATGCCATGCACAACACACCTTTTACCAGTTCGGAAGTTCAGAATATATATATAATGAATTCCAACCCTAAACTGGAGTTTTAGAAACATTATGGCAATTGTTCCCCTTCCTAGTGGTCCTCACCAGGCAGCCGCAACTGTCCCTAGAGACAGGGAACACCTGAAAATTTAATGTGTAAACAATGTAGCTAAAATAATTTCACAATCTCCTAACAGAAAGGTGTAGCTGGGAAGTCAAACGTAGATAAAAAAACTCAAAACAGCACAAAGGTCCAGACCACTTAGCATGGGGGTAGGTGTGACCTGAAGGCACATTATACCACAGAAATTACTGATAAGATGCATTTACTAAGCTTATACTTAGTAGGGAAAAGTTTATTTGAGAAAAACCATTTTAAAAAATATTTTGCAATTAACTATCTGGAAAATTAACTTATCTGGAACTCTTCTTGACCAAAGACGGATAAATGAAGGACCTACAAAGTTAACAGGTGAAGGTGCTACAGTCAAAGCAGAGTGCTCAATGGTTAGCAACAGTGACAAGCCTGAACCACAGAAAAGTTGTGCCAATAACCCTAACCCAACCAAGAAGACCAAATAGAATGGACTTAAAAAAACAAACAACTTTATTCCAAACAGAATTACCAAAAGAAGAATGTTAACTCTAACACATTTAACAGATTTCATTTAAACTCAGTCACAAAACTCAAAATATCAAACAAAAACAGCTTTGTGTGCTTAACCACTTTTCATCATGAAACTTTAAAAAAAGGGACACGTGGAGAGTCCCCCACAATTTGGGAGTCACTTAGGCAAGCAAATATTTATTATTAAGCAAAAATGACAGTATTAAAAATGAAAAGTCCTCAAGTTTAAAGAGAATGCCTGTTCAAGTCTTTAATATGCATTTATATGCACATGAGAAAACAGTATCTTAAAGGAAATCAAATCTGAGGGCTCACCCTTTCTTCACATGTGATGGCCTGTCTCGCCTTCATTTTGACTGCATACCCCTCACTACACAGTTTCATCTGCACTGACCCGCCATTTCCAGCAGTGTGATCGGCTGACCCGTTCCACACATCCCGTGTGCCACCCACGATTCCCTTACATGTTTGCACAGCACTAGAGGAGTATTACCCCTGTCATCGAGCTAGGAAAGTTCAGGTCTCCAAAGATGATTCTATAGACACAATTCTGTTTTATTGCACAGTTTACAATATACAGCAGGTAATTACATAACCAACCATAAGGTAAGAAGAATATTGATTATTGAGACAAAAACATCAACGGTCTCCAACCACAAATGAAACAAAGACACACAAACCTGTCACCATATAAAGGTGGCGTTTACTCCGTGATGCAGTCCTAAGGGCTCATACCACTCCTAAGTGTGTTAAATACAGAATCCGTAACATATTCCTGGTGGCATCAGAGCTGAAGTATGGGAGGCAGGACCGGAAGGGCCCTGTGCTCATAAGGCATCTGTGCCACCTATGTAACAAAAAGGCCACTTTTAAAGCTCTTCAGATAGTTATTCAATCATGTTTGCCTTTTCAAAATTATTACTAGTTCATACTGAAGATAAAAAAGCAATAGTTAGAATCTCTTATTAATAACACTTTGACTTCTTTTAAAGTTCAGACAAAGCTGTTGGCTACCACAAGCAAGTTCTGCTGAATTTTGTCAAATTTAAAAGGTCTATAGGACAACACGAAACCATCCCTGGTAATGTATTTGCAGTTTGGTCTTCAGAAGCTGTAAAAAGTGACAAAGAAATCCAAATATATTAGGAGTTAAAACCATTAAAAATATTTATTGTTTTTAAATGCCACAAGTTTGAGACTGCAGAAACCAAAGCATCCCCTTTCAAATTCTCACTTCACTTCTATTTCACAAAAGTGCTTCAGAACTTGGTTATCCATCACCTTACTGGAGTGTATAGACAAAAGGAAGCCCATTCCCAGAGCATGGCCCCAGGCTGACTCACCTGCCACACGCTGAGCACCTACACACACCCATCAGTGCTCCAGCACCAGTGCCTTTGTCATTCATGCCCCCAAATCCAACCCGCTTCAAAGCCAGACTCCATTCAATAAGCCAAAGATGCTACTCACGTTTATTCGGTGTCAAATCCTTGTTTTCTGAAATCCTCACATCTGCATCTTGGTTTTCAAAGTAAACTGCCATTTCCAACACAACATTTCCAAACAGGGCTGTTGTAAAGCTACTGGGCCTCATTACTGCCTGGCAAATGCTTGATAATGCTTCCCAATCCTTTAAGGTTGGAAGGATGCTTATGTGACCAGCCATATTGCATTTAGAGGTAAACATCTCTTTTGGACTATCTGCCCAGAAACTGAGTAAACTACCAGCTGAGACCCTGATTTTGTTTTGGTCAGTGTATGCACATATTCATATGCAGTTACCCAGAATGAGGAAAAACTGGTAATAAGAAACTTAACTACTCTGCCATGTCAGATGCTGGCAAGCAATCTTAACTACATATTTACAGATGGGGATTTTTAAAAGATTGATAAACCACTTTTCTAGGATGTTTCAGGTTTTATTAGTTATTCAATTGGTAAATAGGAGGCATTTTGCCTTACTGATCAGGGCATAAGATTTTAAAATCTGATTCCTTCAACAAGTTTTTCTCTGTTATGTAGGGGATGAGTATGCTATCCAGCTATTACCAACTTCTAGCATTTAAAATGAACCTTCTAAATATCTTGATTTAGATTTTATCACCTCAAATGGCTTTAATGATAAAATGGTAAAACTGGGTTCCCCAAATGTAAAAATCCTAATAGAAGTCTCCATTTCCAAGAGTAAAATAAAAAAGACAACTAACACTCTGGGGTGAAAGCTATCCTGAGGTTTTTTTTTTTTTTTTTTTCTCTTCTGTAACACTTAGAAACCAGGAGGGAAAAATCTAGAGTCCCATTAACAGATTTCCAAAATTCAATATTATGCAAGTATTTATCTTTTTTTTTTTTTTTAAGGAGAGTTCAAGAGAACAGGATACTTGAATATGAGAAACTAGGACTCAAAGTGAAAATATTCCCCGAACTCCCACAGCTCTTCACTAAGTTGGCAACAATTAATCAAAGAACTAAACTAACCAGAGTTTGATCCATACGCAATTCATGTGAAATTTCTTCACAGGATCAAACAGCTGTGACGAAATGTAAGTCTCCCATCTTTTGGCAATGAAATAAGTGAAATTAACATAAGGGCATTCGAAGGGTTTAAGGTCACATTCAGAACTAACCAACACTTTCCAACTCAGAAAGCAAAATGGGAGCTTTCACCTGCTGCTTGGGTCTGCCCTACTGTGTCTGAATAGTCTGGATGATGACCATCCCAACATGTGCTTAGTTTCAAAACTAACACAAGCGATTTATCATGAAAAGCCTACATCTAATAAGCTGTTTTTCTCTTCTCTGTCCTACCATGTTATATGCTTATGTTTAACGAATACTACCCTTTGCAACTCCTAAAAGCAGAGAAGAAATGGAGTAAGACAAGAAAGCCTGAGAATTCACAGGGCTCTAAGAGCCTTTTCTCTGGCTGGTCATGGCCACTGATGTTTCAATACAGAAGGTTTAAAGACTTTTGGAGAAAAGAACCATATCTTGGCTATTAGCTTTCCTTGTCAAAAGCCATCAGATAGATAGCTATTAACCAGGCAATTAGCCTAAAGTTCTTAGATAATGATTACAAAACAAAACCAAAAACCCCTTAAATTTTCCTATTAGAACCTTTTATTCTGAATTTGTTGGTGCTGAAGGAAAACAGCTCTGCCCCATAATTCATTGTGCCCTGAACTTACGACAACAACCTGTATTTGGTCAATTAGGAACAAAGCCAAACTACATTCTTCTTAGGTCTATGCAGTTAATAAATGGCACTTAACTGGTTTCTTTCAAATCATCTTTAACAAGAACTCATAAGTCGCATTGATTATACCCCAAGAGATGAGGGACCGATGGTAATTCAGGTGAGCACCTCTGAAAAGATTTGTCAGCTTTCTGTCTCGTTCTAGCCAGATTTTTTGGAACACCTTGGGAGAAGACTGAAACTCTCCACCAATCTGAGACTGCATGCGAGTTTTTACAACATTAACTGGAAAAAACAAGATTCCCAACATGGCACCCAACAGACCTCCACAGATAAAATCATTGACCAAATGAGCGCTGTGGGTGGTTGCGGTAGGCAGATGCTCCTTAATGGGGCCACGAAGGCCAAAGAAAAGGACATTGCTGAATCCATTACGGAAAAGAACAGGTACCAAGCCTCGATAATATTCTCTTATTCCATGGCATCTGAGTGCCTTGAAAGCCTGGTAAGTGTTTGTAAATTTGTCATGATGCCTGTGGTCTTGAAGCAATGTCTGAACTCTTTCCAAGGGAGTAAAAATTGCTTCTGTTGTCCCTGCAAGTACCGCTGCCACACTACGGGTTGCAAACTCAGGGGGACTGATGTGCTTCCGGAGAAGACAGGATAAGTCCTCATACAGACCGAACATAAGCGCCAGCGTGGTGGTCTTCTGCAACAGTGGGGGAAGGATTCCGCGGTACAAGTTTCGAAAGCCATCCCTCCTCAGCTGAAGCACTGCGTCCCGGGTTTTGATTCCGTACAGCTGCTGCCGAAAGAGCACCTTCTGAATGGGAAATGTGATTGCTACATTGTTGAAAGCTGCACAGCAGCCGCACAGATAATGCTTCATTTCACCTACATTTGCAATGTGAGGTGACAGGTCTTGTTTGGAAGATGTCAGGATGGGCGGCCTCTTTTCATGAGCTTCTGAATCCACCATGTTGCTTAAGATCTTTCTTCTTCATGAAGGATATTTTTAACCTACAAATAACAAAATGACAATAGGTAACCATTATATATAGGGCTAAACATGTGCAACTTTTCCTTGACCCTTTAACTTCTGTAACACTATTACATTTCCCTTTTAGACTGGATGAGTAGTTGGTACAGTACTTGCCGAGGGCCCCTGGAGGTCCCGGACACCCTTGCAGGGGCCCACAAGGTCTTTCCTTTTCCAGCCACTTGTCTGTGGGAAGTGGGATTTTCTGCTTATACTTCAACTAGAACAACTTCTCACAAAAGACACAAAGTAGACGCAGAGATGAGACTCCACCCACCTTTTACGCCCTCTCTTTTACACAGACCTGCAATACTGTCAAACACTCTCTCCTCATTAAGTTGTTTTGGAAACAGTTATTTTTCATGAAAACATGTTATCCATGTTACGTGCAATGGGTTTATCATTGATATTTTAAAGTGAGTATTTAAAAATTTTGTTTTTGTTCCTAAGACCATAAATAACTAATCCACATAAATAAGCACTCACATAAATAATCCACATAAATAGGGCCCACAATAATTTTTAAGCATAAAGGGGTCCTGAGACACCAAAAAGTTTGAGAACTCCTGGACTAGTTCACATGTGCCGTAAACTACGTAATGGTACATACCATGATCCTTCTGAAAAAAATTCAAAGTCCTCCACTGAGAAATAAAATATCAAAACACGCATTCATTCTGTTCACTAACACTTACTTATTGGTGTCTAATCTGAACTAGGCCCTCTACAAATTGCTAGAGATTCAAAAGCAAGGAACTCATGGGTTGCCTGGCTGGCTCAGTCAGTAGAGCATCTGACTCCTGATCTCAGGGTGGGAAGTTCAAGCCCCACAGCAGGCATGGAGCCTAACTTAAAAAAACAAACAAAACCATAACCAAACAAACAAAGCAAGGAACTCACAATTTAACAGGAGACTGCCAAGGAAAACAAATACACCAGAGCATAAATACCTTGCTATAGATAAGGGACACTGAGCATGCACTTTGGGGGGTAGAGGCTGGAAGAACAGGGTCACGGAAGGCCTGCAGGTATGTACTATACACTGCATTTTCACGTATTTAATTCTCAAAACAATTCCCTCAAGTAAACATTATTTTCCAAGTTTTACCAATGAAATAACCAATATTCTTTGTCCGAGGTACGGAAAGTAACTGGTGAAGCCGGCATCCTAAGTCTGATTCCAGAGTTCATGCTCCTGCTATCATACCACAGGATAACAAGGACTTTGGGAGGCTGCCCTGGACAAAAAGTGGCTATATATGACCGCTGAAGAAGATGTGAAGCCTAAATATAAAGGCTTAGCCCACTGAGTAAAACTAAGGTAAGGCCCTCCCTCAAGAACGCACCTGCTTCCTTAAAGTGGCAAGACCACCCCTTGCCAGTCATTTAAGTCTGATTTTCCCAAAAGGATCCAGATAGTTGGACCATCCAGAACAAACCCACAGCCTAGAAATAATCTTCACTGGGGAACTAGATGGCAATTTTATATTTTACAATAGGCTAAAAAAATTTTTTTTTAAATACTTTATTTTTTTAAGCGATCTCTGTACCCAACATGGGGCTGAAACTCATAACCCCAAGATCAAAAGTTGCATGTTCCACCGACTGAGTCAGCCAGGCACCTCCACAGGCAAAATACTTTTCAATTGGTTTTAATTCCTCAACAGTATGAGACCACATTTATGAGGCTAGTCAACAAACCATTAAATAACCCAATTAAAAAATAAGCAAGGAACTTAAACCAGCGATTTCTCCAAAGGAGATATAAAAAAAGATAGAGGAGACTCCACCCATCTTTCAAGCCAGGCGTGAGAGATACCTACAAAACTGTGAAACATACTCAGATGCCAGCAGGCATATGAAAAGATGCTTGACATCTAAATCATCAGAGAAATGCAAATCAAAACCACAATGAGATCATCTCACGCATTAGGATGGCTACTCTTCAAAAAACCTCAGAAAGTAAGTGTTGGTAGAGCTGCGAACCCCCATGCACTGCTGGTGGGAATGCACTATGCTGTAGCCACTAAACCAGTATGGCATTTCTCCAAAAAACTAAAAACAGAACATGGGAGTCAGCAGTCCCACTTCTAGGTATGTATCCCTAAGAACTGAAAGCCAGTTCCAAGAGGTATGCACATATCCACACCCACAGCAGGGCTATTCACAACAGACAGACAAAGAAGCAGCACAATGTCCACTGATGAATGGTAAACAAGATGTGGTGCATACATACGATGGAATACTATGCGGCATTAAAAAGGCAGGAAATCTTGTCACATGCTACTACATATTAAGTAAAAAAAAAGTCAGAAAAGGACAAATATATATACTTATATAAGTGATTCCACTTATATAAAGTAGTCGAATTCAGAGAGACAAAGTAGAACGTTGGTCAGCAGGGGCTTGGGGAAGGGGGAACATGGAGTTACTACTTAATGGGTATAGATTCTGTTCTGTTAGACGATAAAGTTCTGGAGATTTGTTCTGTAACAGTATAAATATACTTAACATTATTGAACTGTACACTTAAAATTGCTTAGGATAGTAAATTTCATAATGTGTTTTTTTACCACACACATAAAAACACTACATGTAAGGATTTTAATGGTAAATAAATAAAAAAACTGGCTAGATAAACCATCTAGGTCTTTTTTTTTTTTTTTAATGTTTATTCATTCTTGAGAAAAAGAGAGCGAGCAGGGGCGGGGCAGAGAGAGGGAGACACAGAATCCAAGGCAGGCTCCAGGCTCTGAGCTGTCAGCACAGAGCCCCGTGTGGGGCTCGAACCCATCAACTGTGACATCATGACCTGAGCTGAAGTCAGACACCTAACCAACTGAGCCACCCAGGTGACCCTCTTTTCTATATTTTTTCAAGTTAAATTTGTGTCAATCTATTCAACTGTTTTCAAAAGATGAGATGACAATAATGAAGCTCTAATTAGAATAACAAAAGGCCAACAGTGACAGACCAATGAGACAAAGTTTCAAAGTAAGCAAATTACTATCTCTCTCTGAGGATCAGTTTCCACACTTACAACTGAAGCCAATGTCATCCACCATGCACAATCCAAGTGAAAGTCAACTAAAGAGTCTTAACCCCAATGCTGGGGACACAGTGAATAATGCACTGAGGGTCTAGTCAACAAATGTCAGCCTTCCCACTGGTTTCCTCCCTAAATTTTTAATAACAATGTTTTTTGTGTTTGTTTCATTCAGACTTCTAGGAGAACACTGTCAAGATGACTTTAATTTACTTTTGTTGGGAAGTTCTTCTTTACTGATTTTAAATTGGCCTCTTAGCATACTATGAAAATTAAATTCAACCAACTTATTCAATTCCTTCCACGTTCAGGCACTGCCCTACGTGTCAGAGACTAGAAATAAGCAAGAACCCTGGCCTCAGGGCAGATAAGACATGCAGACAATTAGACTGCAGTGTGATGAATGCCAAGTGCAGAAATAGACACAAGGTACATAAAGGCCCCACAGAGGAAGGGATCATCATTAACTAGCAGTCTGACAGGGCAGGACAGGACATGTGGGCAAATAGGGTGAAGCACCTTCAGCCAAAGAAGGCAGCACAGGCTAAGGTGTAGGTCCTGTGTCAAAGGAGCAGCAGTATCACATTCTGGAGGAATTATTCCAGTATGTTCTGCTAGAGCACCGTGTGGGTAGAAGATGGGTGGGTGGCAGTGGAAAAAGAAGCAGGCTTGGACCGGTATTATCAGAGACCCTCAGGAAGATTCCAAGACCCTCTGACACTACGGAGTACGATTTTTCCCTCTCTCATGTGAAGCAAATGGAAAACAAGCTATTTCCCTTCACCAGCGTCTGTGTCTTCCCACGAGATAGACTACACTAAAAAGAAAATGTAACACTGAACCTTTGGCCCAAAGTCTCTTTGTTTTGGAGTTCCGGTTGGCTTGCTCCCTGCTTCTATTAGAAAAGATAAACTTGCCCTCAGCTGAGAAAAACTGTGACACCACTGCAGGCCCAAACTCTGCCATTAAGGAAGGTCCTAAAAGGGGTCAGGAAACTTTTCTTGCCACTAAATCCCCTGGTTACACTGACAGAAAATGACAGTGCCAGGGGCACAATCTCTCACTGTCCACCCACAGGGGAGCCACACCATCCCCCTCAGGCAGGGGCACTGGAAGGAGCGGAAATGCATCTGAATGCTGCTTAGCTACACGGTCTGTCCGTTTAAAGGGGCAGTAAAATCTGTTCCACTGCAATGTAAATAGAGTAAGGCCTGGTTCAGAGAGAGGAATTATTTCTAATTTTGGCAAGTATGAAAACAGTTCAACTATGAAGTCACCTGTATGTTCGACAGAGAGAGGCCACATTCCTTGGAGTTGGGCTGCTTGTAGATCCAATAAAACAACAAATGAAATCATTTAAACAGAAATTCACAAAAGAAACACGTATTAATTTTTAGGAAAAAAAGTACACATTAGAAATTCAACATTAAAAAAAAAAACTTTTTTTTTTTTTTTTTAAGAGAAAATAAAGTTGTAAATAAACTAAATAGACAGATGTCTTTCTGCTCCAGGCTCGCTGCCCTGGCTCAGGGCTCTTCAGGTTTGCCTAACTCACACCAGAGCCTCTTTACTAGTCAGCCTGCCACTAGTGATACAATGCATTCTGGAATTTTCTAACAACAGCAGAGATACCCCAGTATTTTGGATAATTGCATAGCATTCTAACAATTGGATGTATTACATATCGTTTATTCTATCTCCTATTTTAGTCCCTGTTTTTTTGTTTAGGTTTGCTTTTTTTTTTTTTAAAAGATTGATTCATTGGGCCGCCTTGTACATACACCTTGCTTGGGTGAACTCTCACAAGGTTGTCTGTAGGGTAAATGTTTAGAATGGGATTGCTGGCTCAAATACTACTTGATAGCTACTCCAAATTGCCCCAGAAAAACTATGATTTACACCTTAAATTACGTGTATGCCAGTACCAGTTCTGATACCATTTCCAGCAGCAGGTATTAATTATAATTTCTGCCTATCTGATGGGTAAACAAAAACCCTTCATTTTGTCATTAAAAATTTTTTAACGTTTTATTTATTTTTGGGAGAGAGAAGAGAGCATGTGAGGAGGGGAGGGGCAGAGAGGGAAACAGAGGATGCAAAGCAGGCCCTGTGCTGACAGCTGGAAGCTTGATGCGAGGCTTGAACTCACAAACCGCGAGATCGTGACCTGAGCCGAAGTGAGATGCTTAACCGACTGAGCCACCCAGGTGCCTGTCATTTAAAATTTCTGATTAAAATACAGCACTTTTTATTTTTGACCATTTGGATTTACTATAAATTTTCACGATACCCATTTTCCTGTACACAGAAAAAATTGTTCTGATTTGTAAAATCCTTTTATTGGGGCGCCTGGGTGGCGCAGTCGGTTCAGCGTCCGACTTCAGCCAGGTCACGATCTCGCGGTCAGTGAGTTCGAGCCCCGCGTCGGGCTCTGGGCTAATGGCTCGGAGCCTGGAGCCTGTTTCCGATTCTGTGTCTCCCTCTCTCTCTCTGCCCCTCCCCCGTTCATGCTCTGTCTCTCTCTGTCTCAAAAATAAATAAACGTTAAAAAAAAAAAAAAGAAAAAAATCAAATCCTTTTATATATAAAGGAGTCCATCCTAGTTAAATTTATCAAATTGCAGCAAATACTTTCTCTGTTTTATCATTTTTGTGGTGCTGAAGTTCTCAATTTGGATATTAAATCTATTCATCTTGGCTTCTAGGTTTTGTAATGTCCTCAGAAGGCCATCATTACTCTAAAATTATGAACAAGTAACCCACAGCTGCTCTCCTCTATAGCTTTATTTATCATCCATCCATACTGTGATCTGTCGAACGACACAGTAAGGCCTGAGGCAGAGAAGAGATGCCTCTGGAAGTGACTGGTGAGCATAAACTAAATGCCCATAGGCATGCGCACGGTCCCTCCTCACTCGCTCTGCCCCGGGAGCGGCACAAGCACTTCTCTCGCGCCAACCTGCTCTGACCCACTATGGCGGCAGGACACGTGTCACCATCTGGTAGGGCTTCCCCATACTCTAAGAATTCTCAGCTTTCTGGCTTTCACGCTTTTCCTGGTAAACTTTTTTTCTCATATAGATACTGAAATTTGTGTCTAGATAGTTTATCTTTTTGCTTGCTATTATGAATGTGCTGATTCCCTCCAATTAATTTTCAGACTGCTTTTTGTCTGCATTACAAAAAAAGCTACCAATTTTTGTGTATTAAGGTCAGAACCAGCCAATTTACTGAATCCTCTCGCAACTTCTCAGTTTTCTGGACTGGATTTGATTCAGCTTCCACCATATAAAATGCCACAAATTATTTTTATTTCTCCTCTATATGTCTTTTTTCTATCTTATTAGACTCACAAATACTTCCTGAACAAAATTATGGTAATAGTGAATGTCATTATTTAGTGTTTAGTTTTGAGAGACAGACTGACAGATAAAGCATGAGCAGGGGAGGGGCAGAGAGAGAGGGAGACACAGAATCTGAAGCAGGCTCCAGGCTCCAAGCCGTCAGCACAGAGTCTGACATGGGGCTCACACTCGCGAACCGCAAGATCATGACCTGAGCCGAAGTTGGACACTTAACTTACTGAGCCACCCAGGCGCCCCATATATTTTTTTTAATGTTTATTTGAGGGGGAGGGAGGGAATCCCAAGCAGTTGTGCTGCCAGTGCGGAGCCCAACAAGGAGGTCTATCTCACGAACCGTGAGATCATGACCTGAACCGAAATCAAGAGTTGGATGCTAAACCAGCTGAGCTACCCAGGCACTCCTCTTTATATTTTTCTTGACATTTCTGGGAACTTTGCTAGGAATTAATGTTAAGTATGACACTGGTTTTTTGGTGTGAGAGATAAGAAGTTGTCATCGGAGTATTCATAATCTAAGTCCTAGCAGTTTACAGGGAAACAGATCATCATGACACAAACATGTTTGATTAACTGGCCCCTCTAACATCTGTACCCACTCAAGTAAACTTCTCTGTTTGTCATCTCTCCCTACCCAGCTTTAGGATTGTGCTGAAAACATGGAGTGAAGCATGCCTTTCCAACACTACCACATTTCATCAAATTACATTAAAAACCCCAACACTTCATCCTGCATTCATCCTAAGAACTGTATCTTTAATTATAACTTAAGCCCCTTTACCTCACTATTTACTAGGAAATTATGTTTCCCATTAAAACTGGATTCCACTTTTCTAGTACTAATGATCAACTGGTAAGGGCTTAGAGGATTTTCAAACATGGGAAAGGAATATAAATATTTATTCCTGTTTTACTGAAATTCAACCACCCTCAACCCTTCCCACGACCACTCAATCAGGAACTTTGGTCAAACGCTTTCAGGGAGCTACTGAGATGATCATATGAATACAAGAGACAGAGCCAGTATAACATTTAAGAGCTGCAGCTTACAGCCTGGGGTCAGATACTGGCTCTACCACATACCCACTGTGTGACCTTCAGCAAGTTCCTCAAGGTCTCTATGGCTTAATTTCCTCATTTATAAAATAGGGATGTTACCTACTTTATAGGTTGGCTCAATTGTGTTACTGCACGTAAAGTATCCAGGAGAGTAGTCCAGAGCACCAGAGGTGCTCAACATGGATGAACTATTATTACTGTTCCTCTCTGATGGGTTAATGTTAGCGTATTTCTTGTTAATTACTTGCCCTTGTAATATGGGAATGAATCCTCTTTGGAAATGATGAAATGTTTTTTTAAATGTATCACTAGATACATTTGCTAACGTATCACTAGATGTATCACTAAATGTATCACTAGATACCATTTGCTAATATTTTACAATTTCACATCATGAGAACATACCAAGTTTTCAATTTTAGTACCTTCTTCAGGCCAAGTTCAGGCATCAATGTTCCACTGGCTTTGTAAAAAGAATCTGTCACTTTTCCTTCCTTATGCTGGTGAACAATTTAAATCTTATCAAAATTATCTGTTCCTTGAAAGTTAAAACAATTCACCTGTAACAGCTGAGCCTGGTGTTTTGGGGGATGGTAGCTTTTTGGAAACTTTCTCAATTTCTTCCATTGTTACTGGTCTGTTACGTTCTTTCTTCTGGAGTCATTTTGGTAACTGGATTCCCTTAAAAAAAAAAATCTGGTTTATTTATATCGTCTTATATAGTACTTGCTGTTTTTAAAAAATACTTCTAGTCTTGAGCAGGGCAGGCAGTTTATCAAATTTACATTCCCCCATCTCAGCAAAAAAAAAAAAAAACCAAGCTCTCAGATTTACCAGTTTTACTATTTTTCAGTTTTTAAATGTTTTTCCTCTTTATCTCTTTTCTCTTGTTTTATCTAGGCTTATTGTATTCTGATTTCTCAAGTTAGATGGGATTATTCACACCCAGCTACAGAGTCCAAGCCTGTTTTAGCTTTGCCCGTCTTACATCCTCTATTTATGCATCTTTCTTGTGGCCTACAGTAAAGACAAGGACAGATCTCAGTATCTGGCAGTCGTCCTCCAGTCACAAAAGATTTGATGATAAATACACCCTGAACCTGACCTTGATTAGTGGGAGAACAAAGCAGCAGCTGCGGCGGCAGCGGCAAAGCAAGCTGAGTATATGAAGTCCATTACTAAGTTTTTTGACCACAGCAGGACAAAGGGAAGAGATGTATACAAACCTGAAATATCCAGGCTCCATGACAATCTTGCCACAGAAAGAAAAATAAAATAGCCACTGGCAGCCATCTTTCTGCTAGATCATGCTGAAATGCAGGGGGAAGGGGAAAGAAACAGAGAACTTAAAATGGGTAAAGAAATGTTTTTTAAAAGTCCCTGTTTTGTCCTGAAATTTTGGTCCATCCTGGGGAAACAGGATCTTCTAGCACAGATATGAGAAGCCATAGCTCTGATATCTAGCTACAGCCTCCTTGATTTGATGACTACATTGTTACGATTTGCTTTTCTGTTAAAGCATTTTTGCTAAAAGCCATACAGACTTCCTCCTTCCTAGGTAGCAGTACTTCAGTCTTTATGTAGTATAGCATCATGCCATGCAGCATTCGAAGACTCAATTTTTTTTTAAGATTTTATTTTATTTTTTAAGTAATCTCTACATCCCATGTGGGGCTCGAACCCATAATTCTGAGATCAAGGGTCTCATGCTCCACTCACTGGGCCTGACTGGTGCCTCAAGGACTCAATTTTTAAAACCATTAACCTGTTGCTGACTTTATTATGCTAATTCCTGTTTCAATAGCTGTTTCCCTGAATTCAGGATACAAGTGCTTGTATAGGACAGCTTTCCATCATGCATTATTTTTGTGGGTATTTTATATGACTTGGGGAGAACTGAAAAAAGAAAACCCACAGCTTTTTAATTTGTTTAAAACACACCTTCTGCCTCATACATTTTGTGCTTTTAACCAGTTAAAGAAGCCAATGGCATTTTAGTTCATTTTTATTTATCACCAATGGCATTTTTAGTTAAAAAAAAAAAAAAGTCTAAAGATGGTTGAGAAGTTTGTCAGGGTACAGAGTTTGATAATTATTAATCACTTAGTCTTCTCCATCATTACTTCTTACTGTTTTAGCTGACAGATGTGAATTTAAAAACTTGTAAGTACTACACTCGCCAATCTAGGATCAACCAACATTTTAAAAACTTGGCATACAAACGCCTTATATCTATGTAAAACTTTGCTCTTCTTCAGTCTCAGGACTAAGAATACTCAGATTAATGTATATATTATATAATACACTGTGAAAACTTATGAATGTAAAAAATTTCATTTACATAAATACATAACCGACTTGAAATTCTACAGTCACCACCTACAAGCTGTTTAACAATCTATTGTTCCTTGATAATACAAACCAAGTTATTTGTACACCTGACTAACCAAATTTTGTCCATGTTCACTTTTAGTTTTTACTGGAATGATTTTTTCTTTTTTCAATATTTTGAGAGAGAGTGTGTGTGCAACAGTTTGCATGGGGGAGGGGCAGAGAGAGGGAGACACAGAATCTGAAATAGGCTCTGAGCTGTCAGCACAGAGCCCACACGGGGCTCGAACCCGAAGCCTGTGAGATCAGGACCTGAGCCGAAGTCAGATGCTTAACCTAAGCCACCCGGGGACCCCTGGAATGATTTACGTTCTAAAATTTTGCAAATTAAAGTTACTTCATCTAGTTTGTCACAGCTCTTTGTAATAATGGAGACTGTTATAAAACAAACCGTAAACTGTGGCTCACAGAAGTTAGTCGTTTACTGACCACTGTATTTAACTATTTTAAGATAAAATTTTAAGAACATCACTCTACATTTAGAGTATCAAATTAACAGGACTAGATATAGAAAAAGGAAGGTAATGAAACCCTCCTAGACTTCATAGATTTAAAAATTTCCCTCTAAATTATAACCTCCTGAGACTGATGTCTTCAAAGAAACCAGATGCACATGGGAAAAGAAATAAAACTAAAGCTTTCCCTCTAGTTTCATCCTACACACCAGAATGGTATGAATAGGTTCCTAATTTAGCAACAGAAGGAAGGGGTGCACAGTATTCTGTGAAAATGGAGTTTAGAATTTTACAATGTTTATCTATATTGCAAACATGGCTCAATTTCTTTATTAAACTAACCTCTATACAATTCCTTAACATGGATAATTCTGTGCAATTTACTGCAAAACTTACTTAACAAAATTTTATCCTATTTGCTACCTAAAACACTCAACCTATCTGATCAATAGGAAGCACAGTTAACAAGCTGACTTTCAAGCAACTACAAGTGTGAAACTTTTGCTGCACAACCCAACAGTGTAAAGTCTACTCACTGTAATTTACAGCCCACACGGATAAACAAGATCCAGATATGATCCCAGCACAAAGGTCTTTGTGCAAAAAGTGGGGGGAAGGCAAGTGTAATTCTCAAAGGATGTGAACTCCCACAAGTCAGCAGGTCTGAGTCAGCATTCAGAACCAGATCGGTCTGGGTTCCAGTCCTAGTTATGGCAGTATCTTGCTAGAATACACATAGCAACGTCCCTAATTTAAAAATCCAATTCTCGGGGCGCCTGGGTGGCGCAGTCGGTTAAGCGTCCGACTTCAGCCAGGTCACGATCTCGCGGTCCGGGAGTTCGAGCCCCGCGTCGGGCTCTGGGCTGATGGCTCAGAGCCTGGAGCCTGTTTCCGATTCTGTGTCTCCCTCTCTCTCTGCCCCTCCCCCGTTCATGCTCTGTCTCTCTCTGTCCCAAAAATAAATAAACGTTGGAAAAAAAAATTAAAAAAAAAAATCCAATTCTCTAAGCTTACTTTATCAAAGGAGAAACCAAATACCTCCGGTCAGCAGTAACAGCTTAGTGCATTTAAAGAAAAAGTCATAAGCGTGACTCCAGATCCAAAGTGCCTAACCTGTGCTCTGGAACCACTAGGGGACCTGACCAGTTCTGGCACCTTTTGATTTTACTGAATCCCTTTCCAAGCAAAGGCGGAGGAGGCTCGAACCCGCAAGGTCACTACGCATATACCTTCAGGGCTTCTGTTTCACTGCTGACAAGAGAAACCAAGGGTGGGAATTAAGACCAGCTGTGTATAGCTGACGGGGCAAAATAAGGGTTAAGTGTAAAGGGTAAATACAGCTGAGGCACCGACGTGTTCCCCCTACCTAAGCTCAGTGCTAAATAATCACTACAGAGATTCAGAATGAACATCGCCCGCCTGCCAGCTTCCCCCCCCCCCCCGCCCCCAAGCCTTGTACAATTGAGTTTCCCACAACGCAATGCAACATGGTGTCGCAGAATAAGCACTGCCTAACTGTGGCTGAATTTACCGCCCTCTGAGCGTCCATATCCCCAGTCTGGCGTAAGGGGCAGGGGTGGAAATTGGGCAGGATCACCGAAGGCCCTTCCGTCTCTGACAGTCAACAGGCTCCGGAGGCCCGGAATCCCAAACCCCGAGGGGCACGGGCCCTTCCGGCGTCCCAGCGCCGCCAGCGCTGCTCTCCCCGGGCGCAGCGGGCCCCTCCCCGCCCTACGGTTTGTGCGCGGCGTGAGGCACCTCCCCGGCAGAGGCGCGTCCGAAAGAACGCAGTCTCCCTGGCCAGAAAGGCTCGCTCCGGCAGCCAGATGGCACCCCCCGCCCCGCGAAGCCCTGCGAAGTCGGAGGGCCAGCGGGAGAGCCGGGAGCCGCGTGGGCGCGGAACCGACCCTGCGCGCGCGGCGTCTCCTCCGGCTCCTGCGCCTTCGGGCCCCACCCGGGAGGGCGCGCGGGAGCGACTAGGCGCGCAGAGAGGGGTGGGCCCCAGGGGCTGCGCCAGAGGGCCCGCGCAGGGCGACCGCCTCAGACCGTCCTTCGTGCTTCCGCTCTTTCAACCCACAGGCCGGGGGAAGGCCCGTGCTGCCCACTCGCCGGCCTCCTGCACTCACCCATTGCAGCGGGCGTCCGGCTCCGCGCGCGGTAGCCGCCAGCCCGCAGGACGGCTAGCCGGCGAGCCAGCGGCCGCGCAGGCGCAGGCCGTGACCGACCCGGCGCGCGGGGCGTGGCCTGACGCGCTCGACGCCGCCGGAGCCCGGTCACGTGAGGCAGCCGCGCGGCCCCTCCCTAAAGCCGCGGAGAGTCAGGTGACGCCGCACCAGTACTCTTGGCACCGGCAGGGCAGGTGTAGGGTCATCCACCACACCTGTTGTAAGGCACTGGGTCTCTATTAGCGAGAACGCCGTTGCCTTGGCGCCACTCGGTGGCCTTGCCGTGCCACGAGAAGCCAGCGCGTTCTCCCGCGTCCAGTCTGGGGGAGGGCCGGTGGGCATTGACAGTTGTGGGTGGCAAGCGCTGAAAGTGCCCCGCCTGGCTCCCCTCTGTAGCCTCGGTTAGATTTCATGACACCCTCCCAGGGGCCTTTTGTCAGCTACCGATGCCTCAGGCCACAGAGGAACACCTGTGTGTGCTTAACAGATCACGCTTAAACTGTTCCCTCAGACAACCGCAGGTCTCGGATTCTACTGCACCTGGAGATAGGAGGCTTAAGTAGAGTAATAGCCTTGTCACTTCTGGGAGTGACCTTGGACAAGTCACTGGTTCCTGAGCGCCAAATCCCTGTCCGAAAAGTAATGCCTGCCTTGTGTGCATCTTTTGGCTCTTGTAAGAATCACTACGAATTATGACCTGACTCTGACTTGTAAACTGGAAGGCAACACAACAGGTGTGAGGGGTTGGAGGGAACGTGAAAAGTCAGCCAGGAGAGGAGAAGCGCTTCGGGAGGCTGCTGAAACACGAGGGAAGGATGTGGGTTAGTCCAAGAGGCCACTTCCACTGGGTGGAAGCATCAGTCAGGGATTAGCTCTCGGTGGGTGGCTTTCTCTGCCCACTTGTCCAGAGTGCGCTTTGTAACTATCAGCTCCAAAATTTCGTCTGGTCTGCTTGAGCTGGCTGTTTAACTGCTGCTTGGGATGTAGGAGACCGCGCCACCGAATTTCAGCAAACTCTTCTGAGATACCTGCTGTGTGCCATTGTTCATGCCCAAGCCCCCTGGGGGAACTTAAAATCTAATGAAGGGTGTAAAAACAAAGGACTCTGGAAATTCTGAAGCAGAGGGCCTTTTCCCCTTGAGAGAGAACCAGGGATGGCTTCAGACGGTAGGAGGTGTTTGAGGTGGGCCTGGGTTGAATGCCTGGAATTTGGACTAGTGGAGAAAGTCACAGTAGCAGAAGACCGTAAAGGTCAGGTGGCAGGGTCTGATAGGCAAATCTTGACTGTCAGACACAGGCATTTGGCAGCTAATTAGTGCGCGGGGTTAGATTTGGGGCTCCACGGGATGATGACAAGGCCCCACACTAGTTTGAAATGATAAGTCGGGCAACAGTTGGGGCAGGGCATTCAACTCAAAATTCTGTTTGCCCCGTCTTGTGTGAATTTCTGTTCAGATGTATTATTTGAAAAATAAATCAGGCAGGCATCTAGCATTTTCAGAAGCAGAAATAATTCATTTCAGATTAGGATGGAGTTAGTCTCCTGTGGTAAAACCTAAAGAGGAGGAAAAGATTGAAATTGAATAGACAGTTGGGGCACAACAGACTCCAAAGAGAGGAAATCCCAGGCCAACAGGAACACCCGTGTCTCGAACTGTGCCAGTGTGTTTCTGTCATGCTGCAGGTCACAGGGCAAGCCTCTACCCCTCCAGGTCTTAGTTCCTGGTCTGAAACCCCTAGGCCCTTGACTGGCTCTTTTGGGGCATATTAAGGTTGGAACTGAAAACCCTTTGTTTTCTCAGGAGTCATCATAAAGTTAATGTTTTGGGGGTGCCTGGGTGGCTCAGTCGATCAGGCGTCCAACTTCAGCTCAGGTCATGATCTCACGGTCCGTGAGTTCGAGCCCCACGTACAGCTCTGTGCTGACAGCTCAGAGCCTGGAGTCTGCTTCAGATTCTGTGTCTCCCCCCCCCCCCGCCCCTCCCCGATTCATGCTCGCTCGCTCACTCTCTCTCAAAAATAAACATTAAAAAAGTAAATAGAGTTAGCGTTTCGTTTCTCAGTCCTCATCTACCCATTTTTTCATTCATTCTTTAGCCTCTTAAACTGTTATCCACACCTCCAGCCTCCATATCAGCTGCCAGATAATATCCTAGAAGGTATTAGAACCCACCTTCGAGGGGCGCCTGGGTGGCGCAGTCGGTTAAGCGTCCGACTTCAGCCAGGTCACGATCTCGCGGTCCGTGGGTTTGAGCCCCGCGTCAGGCTCTGGGCTGATGGCTCGGAGCCTGGAGCCTGTTTCCGATTCTGTGTCTCCCTCTCTCTCTGCCCCTTCCCCGTTCATGCTCTGTCTCTCTCTGTCCCCAAAAAATAAATAAACGTTGAAAAAAAAATTAAAAAAAAAAACCCACCTTCGATAATCAGGTTAAAAACCTCCAATGGTTCTCTCTTGCCTCCCCAATCCGTACAAACTTCTTAACTTGGCGTGAGGACTGTGTTCTGGCCGCTCTGCCTTACTGTCCACCTCACACCCAATGACATTCTGTACTCCAGCCCTGTGCAGTCTCTCAGTGTCTTGCAAATCCTTGGTTCCTTAAGCCCCTTCCCCCCTTTCACCATTGACTCTTCTCCAATTAAACATGTTAACCCTTCAAGGCTCTTTGCCTCCTCAGAAGAGCCTTCTCTGACCAACCCAGGCAAAACTGATGGCTCTTGCCGTTGCTTTCCCATAGCACAAAGTTTGGGGCAGTTCCAAGCCCCTGCTGTATGTTATAATAATTCATGAGTGCGAATCACTTTCCCACTGCCGGCTCACCGGGGCAGGGCTGTCTGCCTTGTTTCTGGCCCTCCAATTCAGTGCTTGGCAAAAAGGGTGTTTGCCCAAGAGGGTCTGGGGTCTTGCGAAAAGGGACATGGGAATGTTGCTGATAGACGATTGCTTAAGCACCCTCTGACTCCCCCACCCCTGCCAAATGCTTTCTAGAAAGTTGTCTAGGGCCCTCAGTCTCCATGGACCCTTATATCCACAAAAACAGCTTTACACAATCTGCCAGTGGAGTCTTGGCTACTACGAGCCAA
Source organism: Felis catus (assembly GCF_018350175.1). Taxonomy (NCBI): domain Eukaryota; kingdom Metazoa; phylum Chordata; class Mammalia; order Carnivora; family Felidae; genus Felis; species Felis catus. Next base: position 59,348,861 of record NC_058380.1, read on the forward strand.
GAAAAGTCACCTGTGGTCATTCCCTAGCAAAAGGCCAGTGACCTTCCTTTCTCTTCAGCTCACATTCCCCAGGCCCCTGCAATCCTCTGGGCCTATCTCGGCCACTCCCCTTCACACCCCCCAGGCTCCAGACACATGGCCAGCCACTGCTAGTTCCCTTCCCTGAACCTGCTGTGTTCTTTTACATACCTCCAAACTGCGTACATTTTGTCCTCTGTGCTTTGAAGGCCCTGCCTGCTTCATGACAGCCCTGTTCACCCTGCACCACTTAGCTTACACAGAGGCTTCTTGAGGCTTTCTCTGACTATGACTTCACTGCGTGATGCTGTGGAGTTCTCCATCTGAGCTGTTAGCCCCGGGTGGTAGTGGTGGGAAGCCTGGGTGCCCTTGAGTTCATTCAGTCTGTCTGTCCCCACAGATTGTCTGTGAACTCCTGGACATGCTCATTTCTCCTTCACTCGTTTTCAAACCTACATCGATCTAGCAACTCACATGATCTGCATATACCATGCAGATACCATGCATATACCATGGTATATGGTATACCACATACCATGCACATAATGGAGTCAAAGGCTTTATCCCACAAGTCCGTGAGATGGTCTATTCTATTCCATTTATTCATTAATTTATTTTCATGCTGGTGGGGACCCACTAAGTCAGTGAGTCTCAACCTCTGATAATTCTTATGTAATTATATCAGAATTATCTGAGTGGCTTTAAAAACCAAACCAAAAAACCTGAGTGATTCTGCTTTAAAATGGCCCGTAGCGGGATCTGGACCTTAGTATGTTTGTTTGTTTGGCTTTTGGACCTTAGTATGTTTTAAAATCTCCCCAGGTGTGCTGATGTTGAGACCAGCACCAAATCCTGACTTCTCCAGTGGGGCCTAAAAGTAAGAATCACCTGAACTTGGGCCAAACAGCCTATGATCCTGGACCTGCAGCATTGGCATCATCTGGGGGTTGTTACAAATTATCCTTCCTTTTTTTAAAAAAAGTGTTTACTTTTTGAGGGAGAGAGAGCATGAGCAGGGGAGGTGCCGAGAGAGAGACACAAAATCTGAAGCAGGCTCCAGCCTTTGAGCTGTCAGGACAGAGCCCAAAGCAGGGCTTGAACTCATGAACCATGAGATCATGACCTGAGCTGAAGTCAGATGCTTAACCCACTGAGACACCCAGGTGCCCCAGAAGTTATTCTGCCTGGCCTGCCCCAGGCCTAGTAAACTAGGATCTGTATTATTGAGATCAAGTGACTTGTATGCACTTTACAGATCGAAAAGCTAGATTCTACATCCTGGAAGGTTGGTAAATAGATCCCCAGTCCCAAGTCAGACCTACTGCAAAATCAGAATCTCCAGGGGAGAGGCCAGTTGGCCTGTGTACATTTAACACAAGACCCAGGTGATTCTTCTCAGGCAATTTTGGGAAACAACAGCTCTAAATGGATATCCTGACCCATGATAGTGACCTAAAGTTTGAAACACCGGGGCTTGCAGGGCTCAAGAATGTATGAGTGAAAGAGCATGCAGCCCAGGGGGAAAACTAGGATCCAGCCCTAAGAAGAAACCATCAGTGCTTGAGACCGGCACATACCAAGTGCTAGGAGTGTCCGTAGGAGAGCAAAAATGCACTAGCTGCAATCAGGGAAAGCTACCTGGAAAAGGTGACCCACAAATCATGATTAGGATTTAAGCAAGGTAGGCTCCAGAATAAGCATAGGATGGGAGGGAATGTGTAAGGAAGGAGACACTAGGTTTCTGACTCTCCCTGACCTCGCTCCTATCCCCCAACTTTGCCTTTGTCCTAAGCATACCTACAGGCAGAGCATATGCCCCCTGGTAGCTCTCAGGGCTCAGAACGGTTGCTGACCTCTGCGTGGCATCATGGGACACCTTACTTGGTATTTAAGTGACACATACTTGTGCAATACAAACACATTTTTATCTAGCAAGGACTGAGTCAATAAAATAACATCAAACATTTGCACAATACTCTGTGGGTTTTCCAAGCAGTTACATGATAGTTATTTCTTCGGCTTTTCACATAATTTTTGTGCTCAGAGAAGCCCCGTGACCTGGTTGAGTTTAGTACCTAGTGAAAGGTACGACTGGGACCCTACCATCCACCATTTTTGAGAACAGAAGCACAGTTGAGTAGTTGGTGCTTAGCCTTTGGGAAAAGATCTGTGGATGGTGAATGGCAGACTGGCCCTTTACCCAGGACTCTTTGATCATATGATTTCCCTGAGGAACTTGTTACAAATACAGGTTTCCAGCACCCACTCAAGACCCATTGAATCAAGATTTCCAAGAGGAAGGACTTAGGAATTGTACTTTACCAGAGACACAACATGTTGCAAGGTCAGCATACCTGGGTTTCAATCCTAGACCCATCACTTCCTGGTTGTGTACCCGGGGCAAAGTTCTCCCCATTTCTGAGCCTCACTATCCCTCTTCAAAAGGACAGTCCTGGCTGGTGCCCACCTTCTGAGTCCCTGAGAGAGGCTCCCCAGGATGGCTCATTCTCCTTCATGGAGTGGGGTGGGGGGAAAGGAACAATGGAGTTTAGGGACTGGGTCACCCAAAGCTCGAAATGCCACCCTTTTTTCTTGCTCCTGAGAAGGGACTACATAGTCCCCTTTGTATCCTACTCACTGTGGGTCATGACCCTCCTGTAGGGTGAGAGGTACAGAGCATGAGCTCTGGGCAGCCATCACTAAATCTAATTTCTGTGTTTCCTAATATTCCCTTCACCTTCTGATCCTGTTTCTCATCTGTACCGTGGGGATCTCATCAGGGGAAACCAGTGTGTGCACAACATGGGCACACAGAGTAAGCCCACCATCCATGGGGACTTTATAATTATTATATCATTTAACACTTATTGAGCACCCACTATGTGCCAGAGACTCTCCCAGATCCCTGCTTGTGTGGAGTCTACATTCTAGTTACAATCTAGTGGGTGGAGACAGACAGATAATGAACATGATACACGTTTAATATTTAAACAGTAAAAACACTGCATAGATTTGATATTTGAATAACAAAGACAGGGGGTGCCTGACTGGCTCAGTTGGTAGAGAACTCTTGACCTCAGAGTCATGAGTTCGAGCCCCATGTTGGGCATGGAGCCTGCTTAATTAAAAACAAACAAACAAATAAATAACAAAGACAATAAACAGATTTCAGTATTGAAGTAAACAACAAATGTGGTAGTGGCTCATTGATTGAACATCCCACTCTTGATTTCTACTCAGGTCATGATCCCAGGGTCATGGAATTGAGCCCCTGCTTGGGATTCTCTCTCTCTCTCTCCCTCCCTCCCTTCCACCCCTCTCCCTCTCTCTCTCAAATTAAAAAAAAAAAAAGGTGCCTGGATAGGGGAATGGCAAGAACCACCCTGGACTTCAGTCTGAAGAGGAAAACGATCTTGAGTTCTGCCCCTTACTTCGCAGATGTAGAGCTAGGGCATTTTTACTTTGTAAAATGTACTCCGTTCTCACCTCCTACAGGAGGCCTTCCCAGAACCTCAGACCCTCTTTCCTTTGAAATTCTGTGGCTGTCACGGCCCCTGCCTTTCCCCTGAAAACTCACCTGGTCTGGCTGACATGATCTGAAGGTTGATGAAGGTAAGGCATGCTTAGGGTATTCATTTCACATTGTCATCCCTGCAGTAACCCTGGGGAGGTCACTTCTCACACCATCTTTTTTTCCAAATGTTTGTTTATTTTGGAGAGAAAGCGCAAGCGGGGGAGGAGCAGAGAGAGAGAGAGAGAGAGAGAGAGAGAGAGAGAGAGAATCTGAAATGGGCTCTGTGCTGACGGTGGCAGGCTCCAACTCACAAACCAAGAGCTCATGACCTGACCTGAAGTCAGACACTCGACCTACTGAGCCCCCCAGGTGCCCCCTCATGCCATTTTACAGAAGAAGTGGAAGCTTTTTACCCGTTGCCCAGGTCACACAGCCAGAGAGGATGGAATTAGGATGTGAGCCTGGGCCCCTCAGTGCTTCTGTAGGGGTGACAGCTATTCCTCTTGTTGTCTGCCTCCCAAACTCCAGGAGGGCAGGACCCCTTCTCAGCCTCTCAGGGTCTCCCATCTCTGGACCCTATCCCAGGAAGTCACCTTCACAGGGGCAGAGGGTGAGGAGCTTGCTGGGAGTTATGTCAGGAGCCGGTAGTTAGCGTGACCAATGGTTTCAGTCTGCCTGGGATCACCCCAGTTTGGGCATCCTGGAGAGCTCCACAGTCCTGGGCAGATGGGGAGCATTGGTCACCTATAAGCAGACCCCAGGCAGCCTCCTGTCCTGCCCCCCGGTGGCCCCATGCCAGAACTCAGGCTGTGTTTCATGAAAGGAAATGGCTTAGCTCATGCCTCACATTTTAGGCAAGTCTAAGTTGCTTAAAGTTCTCTAATGTAACTGGAAGGGTTTAGGGACACTCCCAGACACAACAGTGGAAGATACACTTGTCTCTCTAGAAGACGAGAAGCCTTCAAGATGTATCTAGCCTCTGACCAGGAATGCCACTTCTACGAGTTTCTCCTAAGAAAAAGAAATATGGACAGTGATTTTTCTTTTGACAGTGATTTTGGAACAAAGATATTCCCAGCAGAGCTGGTTATACAAAAACACGAATGAGTTAAAATAGAATCTCATGCAGCTAAGAAAACAAAATCATATTACAGATTTAATAACATGAAGACACTATTCTTTTTTTATAAAAATTTATTAATGTTTATTTATTTTTGAGAGAGAGAGACAGAGTGCCAGTGGAGGAGGGGCAGAGAGAGAGGAAGACACAGAATCTGAAGCAGGCTCCAGGCTCCGAGCTGTCAGCACAGAGCTGGATGTGGGGCTCGAACCCACAGACCTCGCAAGATCATGACCTGAGCTGAAGTCAGATGCTTAACCGACTGAGCCACCCAGGCGCCCCATGAAGACATTATTTTATTTTATTTTTTTATTTAAAAAAAAATTTTTTTTTTCAACATTTATTTATTTTTGGGACAGAGAGAGACAGAGCGTGAACAGGGGAGGGGCAGAGAGAGAGGGAGACACAGAATCGGAAACAGGCTCCAGGCTCTGAGCCATCAGCCCAGAGCCTGACGCGGGGCTCGAACTCACGGACCGCGAGATCGTGACCTGGCTGAAGTCGGACGCTTAACCGACTGCGCCACCCAGGCGCCCCGAAGACATTATTTTAAATAGAAAATGAAGCATAAAACTATATAAACACAGCATGAACCCAATTTTATTTATGAGGCGCTTGGCTGGCTCAGTTGGAAAAGCAGGCAACTCTTGATCTCTAGGTCATGAGTTTGAGCCCTACGTTGGGTGTAGAGAATACTTAATGAATCAAAAAACCAAAAAGAAAAAAATAATACAATGTATGCAATCTAAGTTTAGATTTATACTTTGATGGATGCTTAAAGAAAATGTGGTATGTAAATGCAATGGAACATTATTCAGCCATAAAAAGAAAATATATTCTGCCATTTTGACAACACGGATGAACCGTAAAGGCATTATGCTAAGTGAAATGTCAGGCAGAGAAAGACAAATACTGCATGACCTCACTTATATTTGGAAACTAAAATAAGCCAACTCCTAGAAACAGAGAGGAGATGGTGGTTGCCAGGGGCTGAGGGATGAAGCCAAATGTGGAGGTGTTGGTCAAAGGGTACAAATTTCCAGCTGTAAAATGAGTAACTTCTGGGGAAATAATAGTCAGCATTGTGACTATAGTTAATAATACTGTATAATATACTTAAAAATAGCTAAGAGAGTAGATCTTAAATGTTCTTATTATACACGTATGTGATATTTCTGATCACAAATGATAAAATTTGTCATTATATGAAGGGATGGATGTGTTAACTAATCTAATTGTGGTAATCACTTCCCAATATATACATGTGTCAAATCATCACACTTCAAAATTACAGTGTTATATGTCAACTGTGCATCAATAAAGCTGGAAAAGAATTATATGTATGCACAGAAAAAGCACTGAGATGATACTTCAGAACGTTCACAGTGCTTTTCTTTGCCTTTAGGGTGATTTTAATTTTCTTCTTTACATTTTCCTGAAATACAAATCTAGTTCAGCGAGTAAATGTTATCGGAAAGTCAGTAATGTAAAAAAAAAAAAAAAAATACTGCATAAAATTGTTCTGTACTGAGCTGTTCTAACTCTGCCTGACCTGCTTTCTCAGTTGGCATGAATTAGTGGGGCTTTAGAGTGGGAGGTAGTTGAGAGAGCACAGCATTGAGAATCAGAGGAAGCCTCCTTCCCTGCTCTTGATTACTCCTGGTTCCTCTCCTTGGGATGTGCTTACTCCCTGCATATAATGCCCAGCTCAATTGTCACTTCCTCTGCTAGCCATACCTCTGCTACAACACCCATCACCCACCACTCTGCTGGCACGCTATTTATTTACATGCCTGCCTATTCATTCCTTTTCTGGGCCTGTGTTCTCTTTCTATAACAAGCGCGGGGACTTGGAGCTGTCTTACTCTCGCTCTGGGCCTGGCTGCAATGCTGAAGGTAACCACATGAGGGCGCCAGAACCACACTGGTGACATCCTGCCGCCCAGTCAGACCAAGGCCCCTTCAAAATTGTCTCCTAGTTAGAGAGGACACCAATCACTGCATGTCTGGGATGCTCCCACTCAGGAGGGAGCCAGTGAGAAAGAGTTGGATTATAAACTCTGTCCAAGAAGAATCCCCTCCTCCACTCCAGTCTTCCCAGAGCTACACTGGCCAAGGTGACCCTCTGAACCGGTCCCCCTCAAGCACCTGAGGCATATTAAGATGGAATTGCTGTATAACTTTGAGCAAGTCCCTGTCCCTCTCTGGGCCTCAGTTTCCACCCTGCACTGTTGGGTTTCTGTGCAGGGATGCTGTGGGGGCAGGCGTCTGACCGCTCACTGCTTCCTGTCGACTATGGTTGAAGATGTTTCCTGTGCCCAGCTTCCTGCTTCAGGTCACCAGCTTGTCATGGACGCTTTTATACACTCAATGTTTGTTAAATTGAACTGAAACAGAAATGAAACCCTCCCTAGAACATAACATAGATTAGAGACGACCACCAGAGACATTTCCTCCTTGCCCTTCAGGAAATTCCTGGTTGCAGAGCACTGGCATTGCCCTTGTCCCGGTACTGGGCGCGTGCGTCCACACGTGTGTGTGTGTGTGTGTGTGTGTGTGTGTGTGTGTGTGTGTGGTGTGGTCATGGAGTGTGCTCTGAGGGGCTTGGGATTGGGAGATGGAGGAGTGGGTTTGGGGTCATTGCAGTATGGAAGGGGAAAGGAGAACCAAAGCTTGAATCCTTGGGGCTGTGGGGGAGGAAGGAGCCTGCTGGGGGCAAAAGGTCACGCTCTTGGGAGAGAGGAGGAGGAGACGCAGTGAGTTCCTCCATGGTGAGGTGGGGGTCAGGGGTCACTTCATAGCAGGCTTCCTGGAGTGCTGCAGGGGACCTAGTGCAAACTCAGGTGCTGATCTGTGTGTGAGGGTGGACTTGGGCTGCAGATCTTCCCCCACCCTTCCTACCTCAGGCCGTGCGATGACGTCATTCATGATGATAGCGTGAGGGCAAATGATAGAGACCCTGAGCCTCTCCTTTGGTAATCACCCCTCCAGGAAACAGGGGGCCAGCACCTCCCCAAATCTTCAGGGAATTGCTTTCTGGCTGGAGAAGGTGAACACCTCTCCTCTTGCCCTGCTCTGTTCTTTTGCCTCCACAGGATGAAGCCCTTAGAGACCCAGCAGCCTTGCCATTTCCACCATACCACACCTGTTCCACTCTCCCTGATGAACCCAGCACCTGTTACTCTGCCTGGAACACCCAGCCCTCATCCTTCAAGGCCATTTTCCTGAACACAGCAGGCAGATTCAATTCCCCCATCTGGGCCCCCTCAGCTGCTGGCTCCCTCCCTGCCCGGTCCCCACCCCCATCCCCCCACCCCCCATTACACCAAGTGTAGCTACCTGTTTGTTTCTTCCCACACTGGAAACTTCCTGAGGGCAGGGGCTGGGTCTCATTCTCCTGTGTATCCAACAGGTCCGAGGACCAGGAGGCTCTCAACAAATGTCTGCTGGACAAATTAATTTGTTTTCATTTAACAAACTCATTAGGGGTCTATCTTCCTCTTAATTGGGAAGCAGGAGGTTCCTGTAACAATCCACCTTTGGGAGATGATGGCAGAACCTCAGCCTCTGTAAACAAAAGGCAATCAAACTAGATTTCACTGTTGCGTTTTAAAGAAATAACACAGGTGTGCTCAGTGAGGTACATTTCCACAAGACAACCGTATGTTAAAAGCTTCACATTAAATATACATCATCATACAGCTTATCACACAGAATTAGAGCTTTACAGGACACTTTGTTAGCAGTAGGCGGCTGGCATGGGCTCTTGGCAGTAACACACAGCTCTGAAGCGAGGGGAAGGATAGGCTGAGGGCTGCCGCCCGTGCCCAGGAGGCACCTGAGTGGGTCTCTGTGGGGTTCTGGAAGGTGCTCCTGCAGCTAAGGTTCTGGACTGTGCTGGCTCCCTCCGGACAACTTGGTCCATTTGGTCTTTGCTGGTAACTGATTCTGGAAGGGTGAGGAGACAGACGTGGCAGCTTGCTGGATGGCTGCCTGATCCATCCAGGATGCTTCATGGGCACCCACGGGCCAACTCCAAATGCCAGCCTGCCCCGTCTGCTGGCTTTCTGCGCGCACCGTCCCTAGAGTCTGTGAGAGCGAATGGTAAGCCTGACCGTTGTCCCTGTGAGGCCCTTGGTCAAGTGACATTAACCACCTTTGAGTGTCCTGGAGAGCTGGCCAGAGCTTGGGGTTAAAATCTTAAAGGGCAGGGGACGACCTAGGGGGCTTAGTCGGTTAAGTGGCCAACTCTTGGTTTCTGCTCAGGTCACGATCCTGCAGTTCTTGAGTTGGAGCCCCACGTTGGGCTCTGTGCTGACAGCATGGAGCCTGCTTGGTATTCTCTCTCTCCCTCTCTCTTTGCCCCTCCCCTGCTCTATCTCAAGAATAAACATTAAAAAAATTATTTTTAAAATCTTAAAAGGGGAATCTCCAGGTCCCTGTGACTGTAGTAGAAGCAGAATGCCTGCCAAGAGCTCTACTCATTGGCATGAGGCCCTTGCCGAAAGCTAGGTCAGGATCCCCTCTGCTCAATCACTAGCCACAGAGGGGCACCAGCCCTGAGCTGCTCTGCGAGGGGTTGCACAGCTTTGCTTGAATTGGCCCAGCCTTCCTGGAGACCCAGACTCTTTCAGCATTGTCCTTAGAAAGGCTGCTCCCTGAGCCTTTCTCCTGACAGACAGGTGGGCTCTCTCTCCCCACAAAGCTTCTTTCTTTCTGTGGCCACCATCTTGTTGGGGAGGGGGGTTTGCCAAAAAGGTCCTTGACTCCTCAGTGCTCAAGGACAGAGCTGCTGAAGTGGTTGGGGCATTATGGTCAATAATGAGGCCAGCAAAGAAGGGAAAGAAAGGAAGAAAAAAAAAACACCACACAACAAAACAGCCCAGTGGCTCTGAGCAATGGGGCCTGTTAGTGGCTGGAGGTAGTGTTCTGAGACAAAATGCTGAGGGCGAGATATTGTGTAGCAGGGAGCTTTTTTTTTTTCCCTCAAAGAAACCCAGCTCATTTTTTCCATTAATTGGCAGCAGATGAAAAAAAAAAAAAAAGCCAAAACAAAAACCAAACCAATGCCAGTAACCTGAATGTGAGTGTTTCTGAAAGGGAAAAGCCGTTTCAATTGTTAGATATCCAAGAAAACATGAATACACACCGACAGAGGAAATGGTCACAATTAGAGGAAGAAGAGGGAGAGGTTCGTAAAATTAAGGCAAAAATTCCTTTTAGCAGCTCCCATCCTGTAAGCTGGCTCCTCTGCCGGCCTCTGTCCCTAAGGGCAGCTGGGGGTTGGGCCTCCTGGGGAAACTTCAGGAAGACGGAGGGAGGGCCCAGGAATCCCTTAAAAGAGCAAAGGCAACAGCAAAACAACCTAGTTCCTCCTCAGACAGGCACAGAGCCTTTCCTGAGGAGGAATCTGTTGTGGAAGATTGTCTACTGGGAAGGCTCACACAGCTTCTGGACGGTCCCAGCCTGCAGCCTCGGAAGTGGAAGTGCCCCGTGGGCATCTGGGCTTGCTCAGGGGGGAGAAAGCTAATGCAGTCTCACCCCACCCAGCTTGAGGGCCTGCTCCCACAGCCCCAACCTCTAAGTGGATCCTTGGGGTCCAGTCTCCTTTGGCACTTCTGTTTGGACAAGTGCCAATTCCTCACTCATTTTCTCATTCACAAAAAAAAAAAAAAAGAGAAAGAGAGAGAAAGGGGGGTGGGGGGAATGTGAATCACTCCAGGTACTCTTTTGCCTCAAAGGACGTTTGGGAAAATGCACAACAGGCAAAAGGTCAGGACAGAGTCAGGCCATGGCCTAAGTGGTAATCATGAGGCAGCTCAGGCTGTGGGATCTGCAGGTGGGAGAGGTTTTTTTGGAGGGGGGGGCGGGGATTGTGGTGGCTGGGAGGATGACCCGAGGTGGACTGAGCAGAAAGACCGGTTGCTAAGGAAACAGCTTTGGCCACAAACCTGGGAAATCCACAGCAGCACCCTAAAGAGGCACAGCTTTTAGTCCTGCTCTGCCTGGTTTGACAGGCAGCAGCCGCAAGTCCTTTTTCTTTGCTGGGCCTCTGAGACCACATCTGAACAGTGAGCCTGAAGCATCTCTGAAGCCTGGGCAGTGCTGAATGTCTAGAACTGCTGGTGATGTTCGAACTCAGCCCCTTGTGCTGGGGATGACGGTCACCAAGCTTCCACTCCATTCAGACAAGCTGGGCAGGCAGGAAGACGTGTGCTTGGTGAAGGCACTGAAACTCAAACTCGGGCCGTATTTGGATCCTTGCATGTCCTTCAGCAGATGGAAGCCGTTATCTGTCATGCTGCTGGGTGGGATTCTTCTATGTCTTCCACCAGCATTTAACCATAGTGTGGTGGTGGGACAGTGGGAGGGAAAGGAGAAGGAACCAAGTAAAAGCAACCTCACAGCCTTAGGAGCCTGACCTGAAGGTGTGGTGAGCATCCCTGCTCCAGTCAAGGGCAGAGGCAAGATGGAGGTGAACCGTGGGAATGTGTGTGCTATCTGCGGGGAAGCAGTGTGGATGGATGACCAAGAGAACTCCACGTCCCCCTGAGAGGTTAGGATTTGTTTTCCCTCAGGAGCAGGGTTAACAGTGAGGCCATGGAGGCTGCCAATCTGGACTCAAGAAGCCTCTTTCGCTTACAAGCTGTGTGACATAGCGCAGATTACTTTCCCTCTCTGTGCCGCCCTTTCCCCACATTAAATGCCTCACGGGGTGGCGCTGACCAGATAATGGGAGAGCCCTTTGTAGACTGCTGGGTGGTCTGCACAGACTTGCCATCACTGGGCTGCTATAGGCGGAAGGGAGAGCTTGGGTGGTGGGTCAACACTTGAGGCTACCATTGCTGGAGCCGGAACGCAGGGCCTTGCTGCACCGTCCTGAGGTTGGCTCTCAGGCGGGCAAAGAAAACCCCTCTCTGCTTCCTTCCCTCCCTGGGGCCTGTCGTACCACACACGCCCAGAGTCACACCTTGCTCTGGGAACGAAACCAGCAGGTAAACACTGCCCTCCTCAGAGACCCTCTGTGGTATATATACGTACATATAAAAAAAGGGATAAGAATATGTATTAAATGACTATTTTATTTACACACCCTATTCATAAATAATTGAATCCTCTTTGTGACTGCACAATGATTCCTTGAAGATCTCCTAGTGATTACACTGAGTGACTAACAGTGGGTTTACTGGGCTTACTCACATCTGTGTGTGACCATGCTCTCTCGTGTATGTGTTCACACTCACACATACACACACACCACAGGGGAAGCCAGACTCCTGGGGCTTTCTGGGCTCTCAGAGCACCCGCATTTGTCTCCCAGCACCAGCGGGGGCCCTGGTGGGAAAACCGTAGTGCCCCCCCCCCCCACCCCCACAGGTGTGAATTCGTGACAGCTGGAGAACAAAGAGCTGCAACCCGGGGAGCTCCCGCCCCGCCCCTCGCCCCTCCGGAGCTGCTCTCCTTTGTTCATCCTGGAAGGCATCTCTTTGGATTTGCAAATATTTTAATTCACAGAAACTCAAGGAGGGGGCGGGGGTGGGGGCTGGGGTGGCGTGTTGGCTGTCCTTCTGTCTTTGTCCAGGCTTTCTCCAGCCCCCGTAAGTGGCAACAGCATTCTAGAGACATGCAGTGGTGTGCTAGTACCATACACACGACACAAATTGGACCCCGCCTGCAACAGCGGCCGGGCTGGTGGGCGGGGGCCTCCAGCTCCTCCAAGTCTGGGCCCCGTCACAGAGCAGGGTGGGGCTTGTCCGCTCAGAGGGTCCGCACAGCCACAGGGTAGAGGAGGGACAAGTGCTCAGCCCCTTTGATGGGCAGCTTTCTGGTGGTATAGTAGTGGATGACTTCCGGGACACTGTCGAATGGGGGACTGTTCTGACCCAGAACGTACTTCTCTTTGGTTTTGGCCAGTTTCATGTGCATAAAGCCCTGGTTGCTCCTGTGAACAAAACACGGAGGTTATTATTAGGATCTGCAGTGACAAAGGCAGAAACAGCCATGCTGCTCAGGCCCAACTGAAACGCAGCTGCACCCCAGAGCTCCCCCAAGTCCAGCATAGACCAGGAACCAGCAGCAAACACTGCTGGAGAGTCTTTAGGATCTTGAGAGCTTTTGAAAGGCTTCCTCAGGAAAACAAGCCCCCAGACTTGGCTCCTCTTATTGTTGACACAGACAAGTTTTTAGGCTGTGTGTGCCAGGCGAAAAGTATGATTAAGTCCCCAGTGCCCTGGCAAGTGTTCGGGCAGGTCTCATCACCCCCAGTTTACAGGTGAGAAAACAGTGTAGCAGGGATGACAGGTGAGCTGTTTTCCAAAAATTGATGCTCTCCCTTTCATACTACTTTCTTGCCACTAGGAAGGGGCTGCCCAGCCAGGGACTACATTTCCCAGCTTCCCTTGCAGCCTCTGTAAACATGTGACTAGTTTTAGCCAAGGGAATGTCGGGGGTATGTGTGTTCTTCCCCAGCTCTGCCCCCTTGCAGGCACTCCCTTCTCTGTGCATCTTCCCTCTGTTCAGTGAACTCTGCCTCCTCCTCCAAGGCCCAACCTGAGTGTTTCTTCTGCTGGGAAGTCTTCCAGGCTACCACAAGCAGAGCTCCTTCCTTCCTCTGACAGCACTGAGCAAACTTGTGCCTCCATCACTTGCTTCCTTGAATTGCAATTACTTCTCCATTTTCCCAACTCCCCTGAGAGCTCCACAGATCAGGGCCCAGTGCCTGGACACACCATGTATGGCATCTGCTGAAAAGGGCAGTGGGTGGGTCCCTTGGAGATCGGAGTAGAACCCTGGACCCCGTGCCCCTTGCAGCCCCATGCCCCTACACCAGCATACACTGGCTGGGGCACAGATCTCAGATGGTAATGGCCATGCTGCTTCCACCTGGCCCTAGTACCTGGCCCTGGTCCTCCCACCTTCCACCCAGGTCTCTGGCCATATCAGATCACTCACTCCTCTGTCAATCTGCCTTTGCCCAAGCTGCCTTTTCCCTGCCCACTCAGCTCTAAGCCTGGCCTTTTATGATTTTGCTGCCAAACCTGTAGATGCTTGGTTTCCAAAGCACAGTGCAATTTATCTCACATTTGTCACTTAGTGAGAAAGCTGGCACTCTGACCTCTTGCTGCCTTCTCTAGAGTCTGTCCCTTGGCACTGATAACTTGTGACCAGCCCCAGGGGCCTTGCTTCTGGGAGACCAAGGCCCAGCCCCTGGCGAGGCTGAGCTCCAAGTGAACACAAATTTGCAACCTTCTGAGCTTCAGTTCTTGTTGCTCCGACTGCTCCCACAGGGGCACTGGAGGGCTTACCACGTCTCTTCCAGTCAGGACTGGGCTCCCTGCGCTCACGGACGCCCGCTCTGTTAATGCATTAATTTGGACTCCAGCACCATTTTCAAATGGCAGAGCAAATGCTTAATGAAGTGCGGGCACTGAGCAATACATCTGCTCATAATAATGTATTTAGAGATGTCACCCTCAGCTTAAAGGAAATCGTTCGGAGAGCAATTATGTTTCTAGAGAGAATAATTCCTGTAAAGAACTAAAATTTAAATCAAGATTTTTTAAGGCTGACAATGTTCTAATTACAGAGCCTGTGGCAAGTTCTGCTCCTCAGTGAAGGGTCATTTCATTGGAGAATTGCCTCGACACATCTGAGAAGCAGGAGGCGCACTTGCTTAAGCTCTTAGAAAGGGAACGGCGTGTGCAGTAAGGGAGAAAACGTACAGCCCCATTTAAGCGAAGACTAGCTACCCACCACACGGGAGAGATCACGAATCTGTGCCGGCCTGGATAGGGTGGTAACTGCTTGAATGAAGTGCTGAGATTGTGTGGCTAAGGAAACTAGGACTAGTTAAAAAGCTCTGCGCACTGAGGCCATGAGCTCAGCTCTGCCTGGACAAAGGGTGGGGGCGGAGCACTGGCTGGAGCTGCAGGTGAGTGAGGGAGCAGAGGGCGTGTAGCCTCGGACAGTCATGTTCCTCTTTGTGAGTGGAGTGGGGTGATGTTTTGGGTGCCAGACCACAGATCTGTGGCTGGGGTGCAGAGCATACGATGTGGAAGACTGGATCACAGCAGCTATAGCTGTGAGCCAGGCCAGAATGCCAAAGCTGTGCTGGCAACACAGAAAGGAAGTGGCAGGAGGAGCTGATTTACTTTTTAAGGAGGTGAAGAGAAGTAACTCATATGGTTTAATGGGACGTTTTTATAGTGGTTGTTCTTAAAACACCCAGCAAGGGAAGTGGCAGGGATGGTGAGAACAGCTGACGGGACCAGAGGGAGAGAAGGCCCCTCTGTTCCCAGGCCACAGGTTCGGAATGGCCACCAGGTTATCAGAAACTCCACAATGATGCCTCCTCCTCAACAGACATAGGTGAGGCAGGGCAGCTGTTAGCACCTCCCTGAAGTGCCTCTGGCACATGTATTTCAGTAGACACAGGTTTGTAACTGAGCTAGGCTGTGCCGAGTGGGGCAGGCCAGTCACAAAACTCAGACCATGGCAGAGGACTCAGGCCCTATGACCGCCCAGTCCAAGGCATGACCATCCCCTGGTAGAGGGATAAAGGCCCACGAGCTGGCTCCCACATCAGGAGCCCCCAGCAGGAGCGGTCCTTCCCCTTGGGCTCAAGCACTGCACCCCGTGGTTCTCTGGACCTGAGGCGGTCCTTTGGCGGTGGTGGGTTCTGTCCTTGGCACCACTGGATCTGTGGGGAGGCTAACCGGATGACCTTTGAGGGTTCCATGTGTGTAAGCATAAGCTCTTGCCCCCTTGTGAGGACTTCTCACAGGAAGGGGCCTGGAGGCAGCCTCATGCCCCATTCCACTGCTGCCCACAGCCCCCAGTCTTCATTCTCACGGGGCACTGATCATAAAGGTCTTCACGGCCAATGTTTCCCAGGCACTTCCTGTGATTCAGGCTGTGTGCCAAGTCCTGAGGCTCAGTCAGGTGGCTGACCCAAGGTCACACAGCAATCAAGGGTGGTGCTGCTTCCCTCCCTGGTGGGCCTTTCCCAGGGTCCATGCTCCTGACTTAGTACCATTCAGCTCCAGGAGAGAATCCCACTTGGCCCTCAACACTCCGTATGAGGCCGGGTAAGGTGGCAGGGGAGAGACGTTAGACCCTGTGCAAGGGACTCTTTGACTCTGGCCTCAGTCCCTAGGTACTTACCCTACAGGGCTGATGGTGGGCCAGAGACAGCACAGGGCTGGCATGGAAAGGTCATCTCAGGCACTGGGGATGGCTTGTCCTGCTAAAGGCCCCAACTATGGAGACCCGTCACATGGGGTTGGCAGGCCCTGAGAGGTGAGCTTGCTTTTTGAAACAATCTGTCAAACTCTGACTCACGAATAGGTCAGGTAAAACCTTGTCAACACACACCCAAGAGATGTGTAATATATCCTGATAATATATCCTGATGGGTCACAAGGTCCCAATGAATGAGATGCTACTTTACAACAGCTGAAGATTTACAAACAACTGTGAAGGGGCGCCTGGGTGGCTCGGTTGGTTAAGCATCTGACTTCAGCTCAGGTCATGATCTCACGGTTTGTGGGTTCAAGCCCTGCGTTGGGCTCTGTGCTGACAGCTCAGGGCCTGGAGCCTGCTTCTGATTCTGTGTCTCCCTCTCCCTCTGCCCCTCCCCTGCTCATGCTCTGGCTCTCCCTCTCTCTCAAAAACAAATAAACATTAAAAAAAAATTTTTAAATAAAAAATATAAAAAAAATAAAAACAACTGTGAAGGGATGGCTTTAATGACTCCCAACTCAATTCAGAAGACAACTAGCATAAGAAGAGAAAAAAATTAGAATTTCTAGCAAGAAAAGAGGGTGCATCAGATAACCAGCATGCCCAGGGGTGCTGTGGATGCTGTGGACAGAGCATCTCTTGGGGTGCCTTGGAGGACTGAGGTGGGAGAGAACAACACTCTGGGCCAAGGCACACGGCAAGGCGGGCTTTGGCTGAAGCCAGAACCCGGAGCTCTTTGCCTCCAGGGCCAGGTGGGCCAGGTCCCCGGCCACGCCACCTCGCCATCATCACTTCTGGGAGGGCCTTGGTCCCCAGGGAGCTTGGACAGGCTGTGGCCGCCCGTGAGGCTCCTGTGTCAGGCCTGTCTCCTTTGATAGGACATCTTGCGAGAGCAAAGTCACAATTAAGGGTGTCTCCGGTGGGTGACCTGTCTAATGAGTCATGTAAGGCTGGCGGAGGCTGGGGGTGCTGGGGCTGTCACTGCGTTTAGATCCCTCATTATCATCACAAAAAGCACCTCCTCATCACCAGGATTATCAAACGTGCCTGGTGTGCCGGGCCTAATAACAGGCCCTACCTCGTCTCATAATCATGGGCTTTAATAAAACATCACTCAGCCCGCAGCTGCCGGCCCAAGCAGGGTACAAGGCCTCACCTCTCGCTTTTAGACCTAATTGCTTGATGCATATTTCATGAAGAATCCTGAGTAATAGTTATGTTAAATCGCTTCTTTTCATGATGAAATGACTTAAAAATACTTGCATATAATATTTATGCAGAAGAAGGCAAGGAAATTGCCTTTGGGGACTATCGCGTAGAACCTGGTTACAGGAATCCACACACAGCAAGGATCTCTGGTCCACCTCTACTAAAAGGTGGTTGGGGAACTGCTCTCTTGACGGAGATGCCCCAGAACACTGTCTCTCGGCTCAAAACCATCCATGGCTCCCCATGGCCACTGCACAACGAATGCCACCTGCACTGTTCAAACCCCACTGTGCACCAGGCAGGGAGCTTAGCTGTTGCTACATATTATCGCATGGAAGCCCACAGCAATGCTGCTAAGCTGGTAGAACTACCACTGTTTACGGATGGGAAACTGATGCTAGAGAGGTTGAGTGCCAAGTCCCATCGCACATGGCGGGGCTAGGATTTCACTATAGCTGTCTGATTCTGCAGCCTCATTTTCTCCTGCTCAGCCACCTAACCAGATGGATCCAGGTGTCTAGGTGGGCCTTTGGACTCTTTCTTGTCCTGAGACATGGCTTCCTTGTAGCTCTGTGAGTTCCTGAGGTCAAGGATCCTGTCTGTTCAGGGGAGCCTGGGTGGCTCAGTCAGTTAAGCGTCTGACTCTTGGTCTTAGCTCTGGTCATGATCTCATGGGTTCTTGAGTTCGAGCCCTGCATCAGGCTACACGATGTCAGTGTGGAGCCTGCTCAGGATTCTCTCTCTCTGTCCCTTCCCTGCTCATGCTCTCTCTCTGTCAGAATAAATAAATTAAAAAAAAAAAAAAAAAAAAAAAAAAGAATCCTGTCTGTTCACTGTGACGTTTCTCAGTAGGCCAAGCCTTACTTTCTCTGGGCTCTCAGCATAAGCCTGGCCCACAGCTGGGCACTTGGTCCATCTGTCCATCATCCATCCGTCCATCCAACCATCAGCTATCTGGTGAGGGTCTGCCCTGAGCCAGCAATGAGGCCCCATACAACCTCCTCTCTGGTTTATAAGCTCCCAAGGGCAGGTTGGTGGCTGTTGTACCCTGTCCCTTAGTGTGGCCCAGCCAGGGTAGAAGCCACTTCCTCCAAGGTCAGATACAGTAGCTGCTCTGTCTGGATAGCCCTGGTTCTAGGACAGCCAGTGAGGACCAGCTGAGCAAGCTTAGTGAGGGACAGAGTCATGAGGAGCACCCAGAGGGTCACCCCTTTAGGGGGTACAAAGTCTTGCACCTCTCAAGTCAAAAGACAAGTCCTGCCTGAGGGAGGTCACAAGGAAGAATGGGTCAAGCCCCTCTTTCCTCAGATTTCTAGAAGAAATCCTTGCTGGGGTGACAGAGGCAGCCAATGCCCCCTGCCCAGGCCTAGAGAAACGAAGCACAAATATGAGACAAGTTCCCTCTTAGAGCCATGGACTTCCTGGGCATTTGAAGTGCCCTCAGCAACTGGCTGCAGGATGATTCTCAGGGACGAAGTGTCGCAGTTCCCACATCCTCCATGAGCATGAGAATGCCAGCCAGTGCTCCCGCTCAAAGCCCAGCCCTCTGTGGCAGTAGAGATGGACACAGACGTTTGTGCTGTCCGTGCGGGGGTAGGTGTGGTCCTAGGCCTGGCCCTTACCCTGATCTGTCATGACTCTGGGACCTGGCATCCCCAGGGAGCCAGCCGGGAGGGTGTCCATGGCAAGGCACCTCCTATATTCATGGCCACCTAGGTTCCCACAAAAAAGGTTGTTCCCGGCTAACTCCGCCCTGCAGTTGGCAACACTGCGCGTGCAAGCACATGGCTCTGTGATTCACAATGTCTGCTTTCCTCCTCCCTTCTCTTTGACCTCCAGTGAGATGGGATATTTGGCTGGGTGTGTGTGTCTACAGAGAAATTCTCCTCACCATACCTGTGAGCAGTGCGTAGAAACCCCAGAAACATTCACAAGTGCCTGCAGAGAAGCATGATGTGAGAGCCCTGGGCCTGCATTGGGAGAGAAATATCCAGAACTCAAGTGCCAGGAGCCTTCAGGGACAGGTCCCTGTCAACCTGGTTGACAGCTCCCAAGGCCCTACTTGCATGCAGGCTAGCACCTGTATATGCTGTGAACTTCCCGAAAAGGGTCCAGGAATCTGGGACACAAAGATGTACAGCAGCGATAGCCGCCACCCTTGGCCCATGACCAGACCAGCCTGTGGCTTCACAAAGATGCTGGGAGGGCTGGCATCATTATCTGCAAGATGCCCATGGCACAGGTGAGAGGACCAGGGACTGGAGGGAGCAGCAACTTGTTCTAGCTGTGTGCTGGGGTTCTCAACTGCAATGCAAGGAGCTGGAGGTACGGAGGCCCCTCTGGCTGACATAGTCTAGGAGTCCAGGGAGCTGGGGGAAGGGGCTTAGAAGTCCACATGGCAAATACCTGTGTGCTGCCCAGGGCCTTCTGAAACAGCCTTCACAACGATAAACCAAAGATGCATATGTCAAGTTATTGCGAACAAATGTCTACATGTAAATGCTGCTGAGCCAAACGACTTGATTTACAACCAAATAATTGGACTTTCAATAAACGCATCAGCAGCGATTAGCCTTCCTGAGACGCGCGGGCATTTCTCAAGCTCTAAGTTGGCGGCTCGGGGTGAGAGCCTTCAGTAAATCATGACAAAAAGCCATCTCCAGGCAGAAGGGGAGCTGGCAGAAGCCTCTCCCAGCAAACATGGAAAGGCATAGGTTTGTTTTGTGCCACACAGAGCACCGGGTAGGTCAAAATGAATCCATTTTAGGCAATTTTCTCAGGAGAAGACTAACAAACTTTTAGACAGGAGGATTTTAATGATCAAGGCTGACAGCAGAGTAAGCCTCCCATTACTGGAGGCGTGAAAAGGGTAATGATGCTTCGGGGTAGGCTGGATAACTTTTGCAGTCCCCTTGTTTAGGATTCCCATCAGTCCTCAGGCTCAGCCAAGTGCACACGAAAACTGCAAGGGGAGGGGAGGAGGTGGGGTGGGGGTGACATGTGAAATGCTGTCAGAGCTTTGGGAAGAGGCAAGAGGGTCTAGCGTGTTTTGTTTTGTTTTCCCTTTTACTTCTAATCGGGACTCTTCTGGGAACGCGAATGAGTTTTTGTGTTTAGGACAGGTGGGGGCTGGCGGTGGTGGCCAGACTGAAGTCAGATGCCTGAGTTCAAACTCTGATCCCACTGATGATGTCATGCGCCGGGCAAGTACCTTCTCCCTGGGCCTCAGTTTCTTTCATTTGGAAAAGGTGGAGGGGGTTCCTCCAGCACTAAAGTTCTCAAGCCAATGAGGGACGTCCCAAGGAGGGTAGAGGTCACCCCAGCACCAGCCAGGAGCACTGAGGCAGGGCAGGATGGCTATCCTCAGTACAGGAAGAAAGACAAGTAGAGCAGTGGGCACAGCAGACGCCCAGGCTTAGGGACAGCACGATGATAAGAGCAGTCCTAACACTTGTGCCAACAGATGGACAGAATGCATTCAGCTCAGAGTGGTCTCCATGTACTGGGACAAGCCTTTCCCAGCCCATACGCTCCTTGGAGCAGGGCTTCTCCGTGGGAGTGAGTTCATCCCTTCTGGGGGGTATTCGGCAGTGCCTGGGAACTCAGGTGCTGCTGGCATCTGGGTAGAAGCCAAGGGTGCTGACAAACCTACAATGCATAGGACAGTCTCCACAACAAAGAACAATCCAGTCTCAACTTCCGGTGGCACTGAGGTTAAAGCCACACACCCACATTCTCCAGTGCCTAAAAGTCTGCATCTGTGAGATGGGAATAACAAGAGTCCACCCTCACAGTAGTTATCAGGGTAAGTGAGAACTTAGCTGTGAATGAATGCAGTGTGAACGCTTGATAAAGGTTAGGTCATCCGGCTCCACATTTAAGGGCTTGACACACAAAGAGTTTGCCAAACTGCTTGGCTGCAAAGGGCTCCAGGCTGTTTTCAAGGACCAACCTCCTACCCTCCCCACAAATAGCAGATGGGGGTGGGGGGCAGGCCACACCTGAAGGAAGCTCCAGAACAGGGACCCAGCAGAGGGTGGGCAAAAGCAGCTGTGGCGGTAAGCACCAGTGGCTGAGAGGACTTGGAGGCGCACAATGGCTTTTAAAGGCACAGGGGAGCTGGAAACCTGGGATTGACCCAGGAAAGGCTGAGACAAGGGGGGACGCGCCTGGCAAGGAAAGCAGAACCATTCCCAAAGGAACCGCCGCCTGTGGAACCGCCACCTGGGTCTGAGTCCTTGCCCTGCTACACTGAGCTGTGGCTTCCTCAGCCTCAGTTTCCTCATCTGTGGAGTGGAGCTTTCACACACACCTCTCCCCCACCAACAGGGGCTGTCTGAGGTCTGAGCTGGGCAGTGCGTGAGCAAGTCTGGCGGGTGCTGAGGTTTGGGGTTCTGACATGGCTTTGTTTCCATCTGCTCTGCAGGAGCCCACATACAAGTTGCTGCCCATCTGGTCTGTCTTGCTGGCTCCATGTGGTCTGGGCTGAGCAGTGAATGTGTCTTCCTGTCTTCCGGTCTGTCATTCATGGCCATGCTGGTAGCCTAGAAGCCATGGATGGCCAGGCAGACTCCTGGCTGTAGGACCATCTCCTCCAGCTGGGCAGCCCCCGTGGCTGGTGGTGAGGCCTAGGTTCTGGCCCTAGCTCTGCCACTGGGTGACAATGGGAAGCGTGTTTACTTCCCTGGCCTGGCATCAATTTCCCCAAACATCAAGCGGTATTTCATGACCCTCTCAAAAGTACATTGTCACACACAGGGCTCCACTTGAAAACAGAATAGGAAAGATGAGGAAAGAAGTTTCTCTGCTTAAAAACTACTGGTCATACATGATTGTATTGTATTTATTAAGTACTACTGTGCATATTGCTCTGTATTCACCATTTCTTTTTTAAAAAATTAAAAAAAAATTTTTTTAATGTTTATTTTTGAGAGAGAGAGACAGAGCATGAGGAGAGGAAGGGCAGATAGAGAGAGACAGAATCGGAAGCAGGCTCCAGGCTCTGAGCTGTCAGCACAGAGCCCAATGCGGGGCTTGAACTCACCAACTGTGAGATCATGACCTGAGCTGAAACTGGATGCCTGACCAACTGAGGTGCCCAGGTGCTCTTAAAAAAAATTGTTTTTTAATGTTTGTTTATTTTTGAGAGAGAGGCAGAGTATGAACAGGGGAGGGGCAGAGAGAGAAGGAGACACAGAATCTGAAGCCGGCTCCAGGCTCCCAGCTGTCAGCACAGAGCCCAATGCTAGGTTCGAACCCACAAACCACGAGATCATGACTTGAGCCGAAGTCAGATACTTAAACGACTGAGCCATCCAGGCGCCCCTCTTTATTATTATTTTTTTAAGTTTATTTATTTATTTTGAGAGAGACAGAAAGAGCACGAGTGGAGGAAGGGCAGAGAGAGAGGGAGAATCCCAAGCAGGCTCCAAGCAGTGTGCAGAGCCCGATGCAGTGTTCAAACCCACAAAACCTTGAGATCATGACCTGAGCCGACACCAAGAGTCAGACAACTTAACCGACTGAGCCACCCAGGCACCCATGTATTCTGAGGCAGGTAAAGTACCAAGCAGTGGCTTTTGAGACTCTGTGGTTCCCTGCTTATTTTACAGATGACATTGAGACCCAGAGAGTGGTGGAGGTTTGCTCTAATTTCCCAGCGAATCAGGGGCCAGAATGCCGCGCCCCCATGCTATCAGTTGTAGGGGAGTCTTGGCCACTACCAATAGTCTTTATAACGTCTTGTCAGCAGAGATGGGGTATGACAAAGTGGAGAGGGAGAGTGGGGTGGGGGTGCAGACAGGGGGGAAGCAGCAATCTCCCACACCCCGAATCTCATCCTTAAATCACAGGGCTTGCCCCCACTATCCTCCCACCCAACTCCTGTCCTGGTGGGGGCTTCCTCTGCTAACTGAAAGAGGGAGTCCATTAGCATGGCAAGGAAGGGACTTGCTCACAAAGCACCTGATCCAGCTTACAGTTTTGCTTCAAAAAAGAAAAAAAAAAGTAAAGAGAGAAAAGACAATGCACAGGGGTCTTTAAAGACTTCAAATTAAAACAGATCTGGGCCACCTGGGTGGCTCAGTCAGTTAAGTATCTGACTTCAACTCAGGTCACAATCTCATGGTCCGTGAGTTCGAGCCCCACATCAGGCGCTATGCCGACAGCTCAGAGCCTACAGCCTGCTTCAGATTGTGTCTCCCTCTCTCTCTGCCCCTCCCCCACTTGCACTCTCTATCAAAAATAAAATAAAAACTTAAAAAATTAAAAACAAAACAAAACAAAACAGATCTATCTGCTCAGTGACCTTGTATCTAACCTGAGGGTAGTTTTCTCCTCTCTGGAATTTCAAACACTGCTGACTGTAAGCCACCCAAACACCCTGGCTAAGGACCTTTGCAAATCATGTGAATGACAGTGGTTCTCAGTGGAAGAACTCCCAACAGTCCTTGGAATTTGGGCTTCAATTTCTTCGTGTGTGAAATGGGAGTAGTTTTCAATGCTCCCGGAAGTCCACTGAAAGCAAGTGAAAAGATCTCTGAACTGGACATCAGAAACCTGATCCCAGCCCTGGCTCCTGCCCTCTCAGCCCTCAATTTCTCTATCAATACAATGAAGGGACAGGACTAGATGACCCCTGAGGTCCTGCAAACCTGTAAACCTTTAAAAAAAATTTTTTTTTTAAATGTTTATTTATTTTTGAGACAGAGACAGAGCGTGAGAGAGGGAGGGGCAGAGAGAGAGGGAGGGGCAGAGAGAGAGAGAGAGAGAGGGAGACACAGAATCTGAAACAGGCTGCAGGCTCTGAGCTGTCAGCATAGAACCTGATGTGGGACTCAACCCCATGAACCACAAGATCATGCCCTGAGCTGAAGTTGGATGCTCAAATGACTGAGCCACCCAGGCTCCCCAAACCTGTAAACCTTTGAAACTTGGCACACAGGAGATGCTCACATCACATGACAAGGAAGGAATGACAACTTGGCTATTAAACAAAAGGATTCAATCTGCATTACAGAAGTTCCAGCATCCCAGGGCTGGGAGAAGAGTGGATGTTTCTCAAAAATAGTTTCTTCCAATGTGCCTCAGAATGCCCACATCAGAGTCCCTCAAGACTTGTCAAACCTGGGGCTCCCTGGGCCTCTTTGGAACCAGATCTGCTTTTAAGATGCTCTCCAAGAGATTCTGATGCACATGCAGGTCTAAGCACCCCCATTCTAGTGCGGTCCCACGATGGAAATGCCTTTGCAATATTCACAATACTTGCTGTCCAGCTTTTGTTGCCTACCCCCAGCATTGGGGAGTTTACTCCCCAGCCAGGAAAATCCCTTCCAAGCTCTGATGGCTCTGACCACAGGAAAGTCCATCTTGAATTTAGTGCATCTCACTGATAGTAGCCTCAGCTCCGAGCTCTGGTTCTTGCGGGTCACAGCCCATTCCTTCTGCCCTGGGAAGGCCTCTTAGATACCAGAAGACAAAAGCAGGAGCAGACCTTAGGCTGCTCTCTCTCCAGATGTCCTCACAGGGCAGAATTTCCTGTCCTTTCGCATTCTGGTCACACTTGCTGTTCACTATCCCCCTTGCATTTGGGGTCGTGCAACTGGGCATCGTCCCTAGTGGGTCTGTCTGGCTTTGCCCTCAGCCCTGCTGTCTGGAAATGACCCCACCATCAACGTGCACACCCCAAGTCCTTGCTAAACTCCTTTCTCATGTCTACTGACCTTCTGAGGCCCCCTCATCCCGAGTTCCAAAGGACAGGATCTTCTTGACATGCCAGTGTCATTGGGTGCAGATAACATTCACCTCTTGACCCAAACCAAAAGGGGTACCAGGTCCAAGAACATTAAAGAGCAAAAGCCCATTGGCTTAGGCCACACTTGGAAGGTGTGCAAATGCAATTTTGAAAGGTCAATCAGTCCTCAGTAATTTGGGCTCTGGAGGGTGAGTCCTCTTGTGTTGGGCATTCATTCTGGCAGCTTCTTGACAACCTCTGTCCACAGGGTGGAGAATTTCCTCAAAATTAAATCTCCGGCTCTTTGCTCCCTAATGAAATTGATTTCTGCCTTGATACACAACAAAGCTTTCATTTTATTATTTGGCTAGGATTTGACCACATTAATTATAGTTTTTTTCAGCATGGCTGCAAGTAATTGAGTTTCAAAAAGTTAACTTACTATCGGAACTGATTGCTTTTTAAAAGCACAACTCCCGCAAAAAAGTAAAACAGCCCTAGATTCTTCATAGAATACATTTTTGGTTAAGATGAGAATAACTCAAGACAGAAAAGGTATTTTTCTGGCCTGAAAATATGAACTCCAAGTGGGATTATGCTCACGTTTGGAGATTGTGGATTTGAAATCTGGGCTTGCCCAGATCACTCGATCTTATACATTTGCCTCCCCAGTGGTTTTATCCTCACTTGTACAACGCCCCATATTTTTAATCATTGTTATTGGTATAATTCTACCCACCTCACAGGACACTCTGCAGAGGCCTGTTCCAATCAATGTCTCCCAGGTACCTGGGACCACAAAGAGCCCTGCTGGGCACTGTGTAAATGCATTTCTCCCTGGGAGGCTCTGTCCAGTCTGGGCGGGGTATACACTTTGAGTGTCAAGTAGAAATGATGGGCACGTGGTCTGCTCTTTGGCAAAGCAGGAGGTCAAAAGAATGAAGAGCTGGGAATGCGGAGAGCTGTCATGGCCACAGGAAAGGCCCAAGTCTTGCTGAACCCCTTTCTTTGTGGGAGAAATGGGGATGTTATGAAGAGCTGGAGAGGGCTGACTAGGACTTCAGAGTTTTTAAGGCATGTCTCTGTCCATAATATTATTGGTCACCTGGGCCAAGGGGGGAGGTTCTGTGGTAGGGACAACTGAAAAAACTAGCTGGGACTAGAGGAAGAATGGATCCTGCAGAGACCTCTCCTCCAGTCCCAAACCTAACTCTCCTTCTACCTTGCTATTCTCGATAAACTGTCATCTTCCTCAGCCCTGCTCAAATGCCAGCTCCTCCAGGAAGCCTTCACTTAACTTGCTCCCCCCCTCGCTTATTTTCTGCCATACCTCCCTATATCGTACTCACCTACCTGCTTGTCCCCTTGCAAGGACTACCAGCTTAGAGTCTGATATGTCTTTGTCTCCCTGCCCAGTTTAGAGGCCTGGTGCACAGTAGGAACACAGCAGTGATAGCCACACTGTTGACTTGTTTGTCGGCCCTGCCTTGAAGGTCTGCTGAGAATGTGGCAGGCTGGTTCCCACGCTGGCTGGGACCATGAGCAGCATGTGGATGTTCAAAGGGAAAATAGCAAAAAAAAAAAAAAAAAAAGTTCTAATTAAAGCATTTCTAATAAGCCAGCTTTGCCAAGGCAATTGTTTCTGATATTCCTCTCGGGTGAAGTAATCTTAAAAAAAAAAAAAAAGAAAAAAAAAAGGCATTAAAAATGGCAGAAATCACCCCTGGCTGGAAAGAAGACAGTGGTTGCTCACTAGGGGACCTGCCCAGGAAAAAGCAGGTGTGAGGTACCAAGAACCAGGAGCAGGGGCGCCTCAGCCAGCAAAGTGGAAGGGTGTGCATGTGTGCGAGTGTGACACCACACATGCACACACACACTCATATGTGGCAAAACATTATTTTTATAGTTATAGCATTTGAACTGTGGGAGCAAAGATGACAGCTATAAAATCTGACATCTGATTTTATAAATCTGCCTCAAATACCAAGAGGGTTTATGTGGAAAATGGGAGAAGAAAATATAGTGCTGTGGGGCTCAGAAGGGTAATAACATTGGGGCTCTGTCACCAACTTGCCCAGGACCTTGGGAAGGTCTTTTCCCCTTCCTGTGCCTGCTTCTCCCATCCCAAAGCCAGGGTCTTGACTGGGACGATTCAAGACCCTATTCCTGATTTTAAGGGCCTGAAGGTCTGGGGAATAGCAATCCTGCATCTTAGGGTTTTAGTGTATGAAGCTGTTTGCTTCAAGCCCTGCCAAATGCTTCTGGGGGCTCAACATATTTCCTCTGGGGACCTTTGCGTTATTTGCCTAGCTAGAAGCAGAGGAAGACCATGATACTTTCCTGGGGCAAGCAAATAATGCCACCTGAACTAGCACAGCCTCTCAAAGTTTACAAAGGGCTTTCCTTCCTTTCACTGTGTTCCTGAGCCTCCGGGCTAAGAGGCTCAGAGACCTGATGAAGCTACCTGGTGGGTGATCCTCACACAGGTGGAAGCAGTGGGAGTCAGGCCCTGGTCCTCTGGCCGAGGGCTGCATCCTTCTCCATGTTCCTGCCCCTTCCCTGATGGCAGACCCAAAGTCTGTATCTGTCACCATGACCGTCCCTGCAGCACCCATATGCCCTCCCCAAGTCCCCAACCAAGCCATTCCCAGATGGCTTTTGCAAAAATATTATTAAATAAGTCCTATTAACAAGATGTTAGAAATGTGATTGGAAATGTTTTTCTCATTTGGAGAGACCACCCAGGGCCTCCGAAGAGAAGCTGTCCTGGGGCATGAGAGGTTTCCTGGCGACGCATGGGCAGTTGGAACGCCTCCCCTGGTGGGCGTGCCACACAGGCAGATTTATGCGGGCAGATAGAAGATAATTAAAAACCAGCTGGAAATGTAATCGGGGTGGCTCAGATGCTGGAGGGGACTGGGGAGCTCTCAGGGGAGCAAAACCTGAATGCTTGGCTGGGAGGGGAGACGCAGCAGGTCGGAGAGGGAAACCCCAGCCTGTCAATGGGCACGGTTGGCCCTGCCAGGCCAGTGGGTGCTCTGGAGAATGGGCTGGCAGTGTGAGTGCAGGTGCCTGTCACCTCCGGGTTTGGGGCACCAGTGGAAAGAGGGCAGTTGAGTTAGGGAGAGTGTGTTTTCCTGAGTCTTTACAAAACTGACCATCCCAGGTCCATCTGACCATTCTAGGTCCATTCCAGCTGGTGATGCCATAGCTCACCAGTCATTCAGGAATCTGGATGAGGTCCTGGCTCCTCCACCCTTCTCGCCCTCATCAGTTCCATGTACTCCCTTTTACTTCTGCCTCCCCAGCAGCCAGCCTGCACTCCTGATCCACCTTCCAGACACATCCACGGTTGGGCGGCTTCTGAAAACCTGTCTCACAAGCTATGGAGGCCACCACTGTCCCTTTTGAGCTGGCCTCAACCTCCCTCTCTGCCACCAGATCCCTAGATGCTCCCAGCTTCTGCTGCTTGAGAGCCGGACCCAGAGAAGAAAAGTGGACTCTATAGTTGGGTCTGTATCCTGACACTGTCACCTCAGAGCCAGAAAAATCCCAATGTTTTCAGGCTCCCACAAGCTGAGGGAAGGAGCTTTAGGGTCTCTGGCCTTCTACATGTCACCTCAGGGAAGATGCCAGGCAATGCCTGGCAAAGGGCTTGTGGCCCAGGTCCTGCTCAGAAAATCTGGCTACACTATCCAGTGGTCCTGGGGCTACACTATCCAGACACCTGCCTGGGCCCTCCCTGGGCTTCTTGGGCCCGGCTGGAGGGGAAGTGTTGGGGGTGTTTTTGCTCAGAGAGGCTCCAGAGGGAAGAAAGAGGGCACTGGGCTGCATTTAAGCCCAGCTCTTCACTCATTTGCAGGACAGAATGAACCCCAGCTTCTGCATGTGTTAAGATAAAGGTAATCTTTCCTGCCTTTTCCCCATACACTAACTACCAGGGCAGGAAAACCCAGTATTTGTAAGTATCAGCAACCACGCCAGGTGCCCTGTCACATACCACCTCACTATAGCCATTTCTGCAACCCAAACCAAGGCCCCACAGCGCTGAAAATGTCAACTGCAACAGGGAATCCCCCCAAATCATGGTGCCCCTCAAGAAAAGAACGGGCTTCTGACTGGTATACAACCCCACTGCTAGACAGAGGTGGGGCCAGGATTTGAACCCGGGTCTCCTGGGCCCAAGCCAGAATCACCAAAGCACCATATATGGAATGTAGGAGAGGTGCCTGTTTTAGTGGTGAGGATAGCATCCATGGAAATGTTTTACCACTGGCAGGGCATATTTTCTCAGTAATTCTGAGTACAGGGAAACATCTATTATTCCTCATGCTAGCTCTTGATGGCATGTCCCTTCATCCTGTGAGGCGTCTGCACATTCTAACGTTCACTGCTATTTGGCCTCCTGTGAAGAGCGTTTGAGGAGCCTCTTTTGCCTACAGTAGCAGCTAATTGTGGCATTTCCTTTAAACCTTTTAGGAGGAAGCACAGTGCACACTAATTGAGCTAAAAGTTCATTTTTCCTCCACCAGCCCTGAAAGGATGTGAAATCCTCCACATAGTGGGAACAAAGACACGGACCTGCCCCCACTCCAGCCCTGTCCCTCCTGCCCTCTGTCTCAGCCCGACTCAAATGCTGCCAGAAAACAGGGTCTGGCCGGGAAGCCAGGAGGTGGGCAAGCTTCTTGCTGTCTCTGGGCCCCAGTTTCTGCACCTGTACAGGGCATTGGGCCAGGTGATCTAAAAGATCTCCTTCTGTTCCCTAAGTCCCAAGATTTCTGCTTAGCGTACTCTATGTCCCAGAGCAGCTGCTCTGGCTTGCCACAAAAATGCTTCACCATGAGAACATGAGGAAAAGCCTGTTGAGGTGCTCATCATCTTCAGCTGGGAGATCACAGAGGCTAAGTGACTTACTCAAGGTCACACAACCAGGAAGGGGGCAGCCTGGATTTGACTCCAGCTCTGTGCAATTCGAAGTCAATGCAGGGTTTTGAGTTGCATTTGAGTTGCATAAACTCTAAAATCCCACCCTAATAGAGGGGAGCAGCTGTGGGTATAGACAGAGACTTCTAAGCCAGACCCAGATAATCCACAAGGCTTTGTACCACGCTGAGCTCTTTCCAACCACCTGCAGCTCTCCAAAGTCTATAACAAAGACTGTGAACTACCACTCATTTACTGAACGGGCACTTACTGTATGCTGGGCACATGCTAAACACCTCACACAACGTCTCTTCGTTAATAGAGCTGTAAAACCCATTTTATAGATGAGGAAACTGAGGCTCACAGATGTTAAGACCATCTTCTGCCCAAGACCACCCTGCTATTAAGAGGCAGAGCTGGGTTTAAAGGCCCGTGGCTTAGCTGCACAGAGCTGCCTCCCTTGGGGGCGGAGAAGATGTTCACGATGCGATATATTGGTAACTGTGGACTGGAAAGTAGGAAGCTTCTACTACTGTGCTGCTCCTTCCCCAGCATGGGCAGCAACTTACCCTGCCCACTCACAGCTGCCTCAGTCCTCCTCGGACCATATCAGAGCCCCTCCTCCTTCTAAGCCTCAAGGTCCCCAGTAGCCCCTGCTGTCACGGTCTGCCCTCCCCCCCCCCCCCCAACTCCCTTCCGTGTGCCCTTCCTGCAGCCCTCACACCCACTTGGCAGCTCAGAGAGGTGTGGAGTCAGAGGGTCCCTCACATCAGAGACATACAGTCCTCTGGGTGCACAACCCTGCCTTTTTTTAGGCCTCGCCCTCAGGAGCAGGGCTGGGAAAAGGGCCACTGATGAAGGAAGTCCAGGCATTCTGGGGCTGGAGGTGACACAGTGTGGAGAGCTTAACAGCAACTGGGGAGGCCCTGACCATCCTGGGGCTCACCCTCGGGAGCAGGCAGCCACCCTGAAGTATCTGGAGCCTCAAATGTTGACCAACAAGGGGTGCTTTGATGGTAGAGGGAAGTGAAGTCTGTGTTCCCTACCGAAGGCCAAAGAGTGAGCAGGCTTTCTGCACTCCCCACCCCTCCTCACCCTGCAAACCTTTATTATTTCTTGCTCCTAGCTGTCAGCAGCAACAAACGAAGATTAATCACTAGCCTGCCTGCCCAGACCCAGACATGCCTACTGTTTGAAAACTCTCTCCTTTACTATATAAATCAATGAAGGGAGAGAAGAAAGAAAAACAACTCTAACTGCAATGTGCCCCCAGCTCCCGTGGAATGCAACCCATCTGCTCCTCCTGGCCCTGCTACACCCACCACCCCACACTGGAGCCCCAGGAAGCGTTTGTTGGTGAAGACTGGCTGCCCAGCCATCAGCACAAACGTGCGGCTCCAAGCAGGAACCAGGCGGGTGTCCTTAAGCAATCAGAGCAAGAGGCATGTTCTTGATAAATTGTCCTACCTCCTCCTTGGAGAAGGAGATGGGGCTGAGTCTTCCCACCATCCTTGGAACCTAGGGGAAAGGTATTTCACCCTAACTGTGGAGCCCTTAACCTGGAAGCAAATGCATAGGGTGAACCTGCAGAGCCACGTTACTTCCTGCAACAGCTTTATAAGAGTGGCCCATGCGGTTTTCTGAGCAATGATCAGGCAAGTAAAAGTCACTTGCCTAGCATCACACAGCAAGTAAAAGATGGAGACAGGGTTCAAACTCTTTGAATCTCCAAAGTCTTCAATATCTTTGACTGCAGAGCCCATGTTGTCCCTCTACATCTTGGAAAGGGCTGCCCTGGATCTCTCCTTGGGATGCCTGCCTCTTAGCCCCTTGGACTGTGCTAGCTCGAGTGGCATGTTTGTGGGTACGTGGGGGGAAAGGAGGGCTTGGGAG
Organism: Felis catus; assembly: GCF_018350175.1. Taxonomy (NCBI): domain Eukaryota; kingdom Metazoa; phylum Chordata; class Mammalia; order Carnivora; family Felidae; genus Felis; species Felis catus. The sequence goes on from NC_058380.1 coordinate 59,380,511, forward strand.
GACCGAGGGAGGCAGAAGCGGGGGTCCTTCCTGGACAATACTCATGGTGCATCCCGGTTCACTAATGGTTCTAGAATAAAACTGAGGACATGACTGCACCTTGCTCAAAACCTTCAGGGACGCCCCCTACCTTAGAGAACAGAACCCAAATTCCTCAGCTTGGCGACTAGGGCTGTACCTCTCCCCAGCTCCCACTGAAGTGTTATTTGTCATTCTGACTCAAGTCTGCACTTACCTGCCTTTGCGTGGGCTGCCCTCTCTGCCCTGTCTATAGGATGACCGGATCATCCTACAAATACCCTGTTCTTTGGGTGCCTTCCCTCTTTCACAGCGCTGAGCACTTTCTGCCTTGGGTGGCCCTCAAGCAGTCCTGTGAGTGTATGAGTCAACAGGTGTAAATATCCTCTCCCCTCTGGCTATGAACTCCTGGAGGGCTGGAGTCCAGTACATAACTGATGCTCAGTGAGGCAGAGCTTATGGGGGCTGAGGAAGGCTCCTGAAGGATCAAGACTGAGTTGCATCCTGATGCAAATAGGCCAGACCCCAGAAGTGTCTCCTGAGGTCAGAATCTGGGCCACTTTTACTAGGGTGCCGTGCAGTTTGCTTCTAGGGATTCGAAAGCTGATGATTACTTATGGGGGTTCCTTGGGGCCATGTCCCCCACTGGGGTTGGGACTCTCACTGCCTAAAGAAAGCCAGGGTGGGGACCTTGTCAAAGGAGTAGCGATATTCCTGCAAGGCCTTGAAATGCCACTCTGCCTGCTCCCAGGGATGGGCCCAGTGCAGGCAGAGCCTGCCCAGCACATGCGGAGGGGAGCCCCGGTACTCACCCTGCCTCCCTGCCCCCACCAGCTGCAAGCCCTCCAGTCTTTGAAGTCCTATTTCCCTCATCTTGTCCAGATTCCTTTGCAAAAACTCATGAAACTGGAACTTGCAAAAAGTCATTCATAGTCCAAAGTGCCTGAAGAACCTTTTTAATGAGATTTTTCAACTTTTCATCCCTTTCCCCCACTGCTTGCCTTTCCAGACAGGAAGTTGTTAGAGTGTGGTGTTTTCTTGCCAATATCTAAAGGTTCAACCCCTTGCTTCCCTGAGGGTGGAGTGAGTGTTCTGAAAGGCCAATGTGTCTGCTAGTAGCTGAGAAGAAGTCTAAGGGCCCGCTGCCCCCAAGTCAGGTTGGAGACTGGGAAGAGGGAGAGTTCCACTGGGAGAAGGGGATAAGGGCAGTGTTCCAAAGCAGCTGGGCAAGGTCTCGGTAAGGCTGCTCCACAGGTGGGGGGTATCTGCCAGGGAGGGGATCTACCGGCAGTGAGGTGAGGAGCTCAGGCGTCATTTTGGATCACCATGAGAGCAGGGAGCATTTGGTGGAGGGGCAGATGGGTGGCAGCTTGGGCCAGTCCCCACAGTGGAGAGCAGTCGCCATCTCTATTGTCAGTGTCGTCAGCTGCCACCTAGGTAGCCTTGAGGTCAATCACGATTCCCCTCTGGGTCTGGGTCTCCCCACCCATGAAGGAAAGGCAGGACCAGATAGGCCTCTAAGGTCATTCCAGGTGATCTCTGACCTGGTATAAGAAGTGCTTGAGAGGGGTGGGAAGAGACTGGGCTGGGAGTCCGTGGCCTCCATTCCAGTTTGGGAAGTTCATTCAGCTGCCTTTACCCTAAAATGAAAAAGATGGTGCTCTCTGCCCTCGCCACCTGGTGGGGCTGTCCTAGGGCAAAAGCTCAGGCCTTCTAAGATGTAAGGTCGTGCAGATACGCAGGGAGACAGGGTCAAGAAGTGGGGTTAAAGCATAAAGGCAGATCCTTGAGAGTGGCCCTACACTTTAGTGGCTCCATCACTAAATATTAAGTCTCAACTCCTTTGTGAGGCAGGCACAAGGCCTGCCAACAGCTCTTCTGCATCTCTAGGGCTTTGCCTGGGCTGTCCCTGCCACCTGAGATCCCCCCCAGCTGTCCCTGCTTGGGGACCACTTACCCTCTCTTTAAGGCTCAAGTGCACCTGCAGCTTCTCCTAACCCTCCATGTCAGGGACTGCCCACTCCTGTGCCAACTCCAGGTCCCCAAGGACCTTCATGCAAACCTGGCTGTAGCAAGGCCCAGGATGGATGGGCCAGGCTGTGAGCTCCTGTGGCCTAAGCTGAGCTGTTCTCATTTCAGCTCTCTATGCTGCCTGCCCAGTGCCTGGTACAGTGGGTTCTGGTAAATATCTGCTGAGAGAAGGATGGAAGAGGTGGAGGGCTGTCATCTGAGGCTGGATTCCCCCAAATCCTTCCTCCACCCTAGAACATCCTCACAAAGGATCCACACATAAAAACACAGCTGGAATCCCAATGTCAATTTACACCATGCTCCTGACAACACCATGCACGGGGAAGGCTGATCATACCCTGCCCCTACCAGGGAGGCCTTAGGGATCGGAGAGACTTCACACGTCATGTGGTGGCTGGCAAAGCTGGCACTTGTCCCAAGCAGCCGTGACATTCAGTACCAGCGTCGTTCCATTTGTGGTTAAGGTGATTAATGCCAGGTATCACCCCCTGGCTGGCTCCCGAGCTGGTTATCGTGAACTAGGGCCACGCTGGAAAGCAAGCTCACCTCCCCTTAGCAGGCTGCCCTGCCCAGCCACAGGATGGCCCAGCTCGCCTCCTCAATTTTGGGCTTCTTCAAGGGAAATCTGGCCATGTGAGACTGCTCATCTGGCCTTTGGGATCTTATGGCTCTAGACAAGCATGCAAAACTAAACTTCCAGCACCCGTGGGCAGAGACTAGTCACCCAAACTCAGGCCTGATGGCAGAGTGTTCTTATCGGGGGTTCTGCCACAGGCTGTTGGGCCCAGCTCTCAGTCTCTTCCACTTCCTCCCTGGCTTGAGAGGTGCAGGGGATCTGACCAGAGTGCTCCAAAGACAAAGGAAGGCTGAGCCCATGGACACGGGAAATCCAGGGAGTCAGAGACCCTTTGATGTCAGAGGTGTCCTTAGCAACCATCAAAGTCCCAATGTAAAGATGTGGATGCTGAGCCCCAGAAGGATGGAATTTGCCCAAGGTCACACAGTGAGCAGTGAGTGGTAGGTCAGGACTTCTGTCCAGAACTCTGGACAATAGGTTCTCTCTGCTGCCCTTAAAAACAGCTTTCAATGAAACCATGAGGCCAACCTGGGAAAGCAGGGGCAGGGTGGGAATAATACAAGATAATGTTTACACTGCACTGGTTGGGTTAGAGATGTTTTCCCTCTGTACGAAGAGCATTGCCATCCCCTGTGCACAGAGAAAGCTCAAAAAGTTGACACGGCTGCCCAGGCCATAAGGCCGTGGAGTGGGGAAGCCTATCCCCTGCTTTCTCCACTACATGCAGCCCTGCACACAGGACTATAAGCCTGTACTGTGAAAACAGAACCAACATGCTGTCCATCCCTCTGGAGTGGTACTACTGTTTAGGGAACGGTGCACACCCAGGGTGAAAAGGAATTGCACTCTTGCGGCTGTGATAGAAATATTCTTCTAGAGACCCATCCAGGAGGTAGATTTTAGGCCTGTTTGCATAACAGGGCACATTTCACAGGAGACTGAGAAATGGATCCTGAAGGTATTGTTGGTATGATTACTTCTGCAACTGGCTTGAGATTCCTTATATGGCTCCATGTTGGTGCCTCAACTGTGACACTGCTGGGTACTGGGGAGGCTACTGTTCCCATGCAGGCAGAGCTGTGCCGGGGTCCCCATGGGGCCCGGTCCGCCTAGTGCAGAGGCTCAGCCCTTGCCCAGCTCATGGAGGGTCATGGAAGGTCAGCTGGGACTGGTATGGGGTGCTCCACCCCCCCTTCCTTGCTGCACTCAATCAGTGGTTTTGGGAACAGTCTTCTGGCCAGGTCCTAGATTCCAGGAGAGAAGAGATTCACAGAGGAACGCAGATTGGCAGTGTACTGAGTGCTGCACTGAGGAAGCCCAGGGGGTGGGTGGGCTGCCTCAGTCATCGTGGAAGGGCAGTAACGTGGGAATCCCATCTCTGCTGTCACCTGCCTCCTTCACCTCTCGAAACCCAGAACAACACAGTTCACCTTGAGGCGGGGTGGGGGTGGGGTTGGAGACCTGGAAGAATCACTTAAGAGCACCTGGGTTGCTCAGTTACCTTGGACAGTGAGGGAGGGAGCGGGGCCGCACGCAGCAGCAGGCAGATGAGGACCCCCTGGTCCCTGTCAGCATGGCTGGTGATGTGCACCTGCTCCCCTGCCGCCCGCTCCTCAATCCATTGAGGGATCTCCGACTGTGCTCATTGCCAGTCCAGCCTCCCAGCCCTGCTGCAGTTTAGTACTGAGATCTTCTCGGCTGAGATAACCAAACAGATCCTTTATGCCAACAGGTCTGATGGTGGACAGTGAAGTAGGAAGGTGCTGTATGTCCTGAGTGCCTTCTTTGCTGTTAGAAATCCTCTCTATGTTCTCCCTGACAAGGGCCATCCAGCGCCACTTGCACACCCCCAGTGATGAGACACTCACTACCTATTGAGGCAGTTTTGGATGGATCTAATTCTTGATCAGTTCTGACTGTTAGAAAACTTTTCCTCTCACTGAGCTGGAATCTGCCTGCCCATAAGTCCCACCCGGGGACCCCTGACCACATCTGCTCCTTCTGTCCTGATAATCCTTGAGAGATTTGTGGTTCTCACCATGTGCCCACACGTCCTTTCTTCCCCAGGCAGATATCCATTGCCTCTGCTTGCTGATCATGCTCTGCAACTTGTCATGGTCCTTCTCAGGGCAGAGCCCAGCAGACAGGGTGGGCTCAGTCCTGAGCACAGAGTGCAGGCCAATCTCTCATTCTTTGGCTGCACTGTTGCCAGTGTCTACACAGCTGATAGTCACATCACAGCAGGCCCTCTCTCTGTCACAGGCTCTAAGAACGGAGAGCAGTGCAGAGAGGAAGCCAGGCAGAAGGCTTCAATGTTCCCAGGGGTCTGTGCTGGCTAAAGGGCCTGGGTTTCTTAAACTCCAATTCTGCCACTAGCTCTCTATATTTCCTTGGGAAATCCCTCCTCTCTCTAGGCCTCGGTTTTCCTATCTGTAAAATGGGGTTTAGATAATCTGTTGGGTCCCCTTTAGCAATAGCACTGAATGATGAAGCACTCAAGCAAAAAACCCTTTTCTCGTTTTGAGGCTGCCTATCTCAACAGTGATGCTTCATGGGTCAGAAAGGCCCAACAGTTTACAAAGCAGCCACAGAGGAGAACACCAGCAGGATTCTCCCTGGCTCTTCCCAGCACTCCTCACAACCTTTGTGACACACATAAAAATCAGACCCACCCAAACAGCAACCTGAAACATAGGGAAAGGGCTGTTCTCACAGTGGCAGTGCGGTGCTGTGGAGAGTCAAACAGCTGGTCTGGAGTCCTGGCTCTGCCCTTTGGGCCTTCCAAGTCCCTCTCTGAGCCTCAGTTTCCTCATCTGCAAGATGGGGACCATATGTTTCTCATCAAAGGACTCCTGTGAGCTTTGAGGGAGGGATGAGGTATACTTGGAGCTTCATTAGGTTCCTGGCTCACAGCAGATATGAAAGCTTTCTTTGGGTATTTAATATTGAATCCTAGGAAAATGCCCCTCCTCTTCTGGGGCGGAGGAAATTAAGAACTCCTCTGCCTTCCAGGAGAATAGGATCAAATTGAAAAACCAAGGCTTGAAATATCTCACACTGGCACATTTCCTGGGGAACACTGGCGGGCCTTTCTGCCACAGACACAAGGGCCAGGCAGCGCTTCACTCGAGGCTGCCGAGGAGGGCTGAGAGGGGTGAGCGAGGCTGTACTCACTTCAGGGAGAGGGAATAGTCGTGCTTGCTGGTCTGGCTGTTCCGGACAAGGTAGCTACACTCTTTGCAGAGCCGCAGAAGGTTCTCGGCATCTCCTCTGCTGATGGCTCCGTGATACCAGCTGGAGAGGAGAGAGAGGGTCAGAACCCAAAGAGGACAGGACCCTCAGAGCTGACACCCTTGCAAACTCCTCCTTGGGGAGGCTCAGCCCCGTCTGGGGGCAGCTGGCATGTCCCAGCCTCCTCGTTATAAGGCAGGTGTGTGTGTGTGTGTGTGTGTGTGTGTGTGTGTGTGTGTGTGTGTGCGCGCGTGCGTGTGTGTGTGTGTGTGTGTGTGCGTGCATTCAGTCATTCAGTATGGAACTGCTGAGCCTGTGCCACATGCCTGATCCTGGGGAGAGAGCAGTGAACAACCTGCAGCCTCCTCCCTCACAGGGCTTGCACTACAATTTGGTGCTATGCAGGAAATGAAGCAGGGTAGTGTGGTTTGGAGCATGTGGTAGGGATTGCTATTTTAAGCAGGAGCCAGGGAAACCTTCCGGAAAGAGTGACATTTTCAATGTGGACCTGAAGGAGTTGAGGGAGGAAGCCACAAAGGAGGGTAACTGGCAAAGAGTGCTTCTGGCAGAGGGAGGGGTGGCAAAGGCCCGAGGCAGTGCCCGATGTGCTTGGTAAACAGCAAGGAGGCCAGCATGGCTGCAGGGAGCCAAAGGGGAGGGGTGGGCAGTGCAACCCACGAGGCCACCAGGCAGGGCCATTCAGGGGGCTGGTGTGCAATGAGAGGACCCTGGCTTTCTCCATCTGAGTGACACGGAGGCCATCAGAGGGTGCTAACAGGAGGGACGTGTGCTGACTCTCCGTGGCATCTGCGGGACAAGTGGGTGGTGCTTGTCACTCAGGACAGCAGACGGTTGGGTGGGAAAGCCACACCAGTGCTCCTGTCAAGCAAATCTGGCATCGGTCGGGCATGTGGGAAGCCCGGCATCACTGCTTCTGGACACTAGGTGGTGAGCAGCAGAATCAGAAGGTAGGGGTATAATGGCAGACGACATGACTAAGGCCCCCCCGCTGTAGGACAAAAGACGAACAACTGATTTTCAAGATTGGGAGAGTTGAAGGTGAAATTTCAGAGGAAGAGTGAAGATCACAAGATGGGGGTAGTCAGTGGGTCTACCCAGAATGCATTTCTGCTTACATCACAGTCTCTAAGGGGCAGGGGTGGTGGGAGGGCGGCGAGTTAGGCCAGGAAGAGAACCACAGGTGCTGGATGGCCTGCATCCACTTGCCACTTGCTCTGCCACTTGCCAGCTGGGCAGTCAGGGACAAGTGGCGGAACCTGGCTGCACTTCGGCTCTCTATTGGGTTAGGGTCACTCCACTCCCGCCTTGGGATGTGAGGATTAAATGAGATGACGCACAGAAGAGCATATGCAGAGCCTGGGGTGGGGTGAGTTTCAACAAATGGCAGCTCCCAGCATCCATAGAAAGAGACTGAACTTGCAGATGGCCATGGGTAACTCCCCCAACTATCATTATTCAGGCTGCTGCCCACCGTAGGCCGCATTTCAAATTCCCAGGTGTAAGCAGGGATGCTGCTGCCTCCTGGTCCCGGCCCAGGGGTGCCCTGCAAACAGTGCCTCTGAGCATTCTGCTACAGGCATTCTGCTTAGGGAAAAGCACGGCACTGCCTTTCAGTGCACACTTTCTGCCATTTACAAAGCAGCGTTCTGAACAGTTAGCTGCAGTGGTGGTGATGACATAATTATAACCTCAAAACCCAACTGCTTCAGGAAAGCAAGGGCAGGAAGAGCAGATACAAGTGTCCCTGCCCAGTGAGCATGTGAGTCACTGACCGCCCAGGAGGTGACCACCCATAGCAGGTCAGCTCTGGGGCTGGATCTCTGCAGGGGAAGGGGCAGGGGAAGTGTAGACTGCCTTCTTTTCTAGATGTACAGAGAAATGAAGAGGAATATAGGCCCCTGTAATTAAAACACTTCCAGAGATATGAGGGCTGAAGCCACACTTTGGAAGGGATCCATGACTGTAGTTTGGGGAAACAGCCAGACAAGGATGGAATGGACTTTAGAACTAAGAGTTAACAGATTTGGCAAGGTCGTTTTCTGGGAAATTTCACCTGTGTTAACACACCCCCAGTGAGCTGACAAACATGTTTTAGTAGGAAAACAAGTTCCAGCCATCTGAAGCAGCCATCCTCAGGGAAAGGCCTAGAAGAAGTCTCTAGGGAAGTGCCGCCCACCCTCCGCCCCTCCCTGTGCACAGGGGCTGAGCTGGTAGCAGATGGGCCTCCGGGGGCTCGGGATCTTGGTTAAAGGTAATCCCTGGTGGGTAAACAGGATGAGCTGCTGGCTCCTTCCCTGCTGCCCCAGCTACTGCACACTGAGAGAAAGGCAGGGACTCGGGTCGAAATTCAAAGGAGACCCAGGCAGTTTGGGAGAGACGGGCCAAAGGACACACTCAGGGGGCCAGGGCCAGCCACTGGCCAGCCTGTCAGCATGAAGTTGGCCACCAGGAAACAGGGTGGGCCTGGGTGGTCCCATGGGGGGCTGAGGGCCAACTGCTGGGCCCAAGCAGGCTCTGCTTGGACTGCAAACAGGATCTAGGCAGGAGGCTGTCTGGGGATGTGTTGGACTTTGTGGGGCTGGCCTGTCATGCCCGAATCCTGGGGATTAAGAAGACTCAACCACTGCCATTCAACCTATGCATTACCCATTAGCTCATCCAATATTTACTCACCACTGACTACATCCTTGATCTCATGGGGCTGATGCAGGGAAGACAGAGAGTCAACAAATAGATTAAGGACACAATATCAGAAAGTGACAACTGCTATGTAGGAATCCTGAGTTTGTGATAGGCATTGACTGGGGCACAGGAAGGGCCTAAGTTAGAATGAACAGAATGGGGAGGCTCCCAAGGAGATGAAATCTGACCTGAGAATCTGTATCGTGAGAAGGAGCCAATCATGTAAGGAGCCAAAGAAAACATGTTCTCTGCAGAGGAACCAGCAAAGGTCCTAAAGTAGGAATGTGCTTGGGGTGTTCATAAAACAGAAAGACAGCAAGAATGGCCCTGCCCAGCACTGTGAGCATGGGGAGTGGTACAGGACGAGAGTGGAAAGGGAGGCAGAGCCCAATTTCCCTTGTGAGCAATGGAAGAAGTCTGATTTCATCTAAGCACAGCAGAGGGCAATGAGTGTTAAAAAGAGGATGATACTTGCTCTGGATGGTCTTACTAAAGACCAACCAGGTTACCTTGAAGAGGGGCCAGAGGGGCAGTAGAGTGGCAGATGAGGTAGGGGGCTTCTGCGGTGGTCCACACGGGAGGTGGCTCTGAGACAAAGAGGAACAGATGGATTCAGCCTGTTATTCTGCGTGGAGAACTAGCAGAACTTAGTAATGTATTAGATGCTAGTGTAAGGCAAAAAAAAAAGGAATCCAAGAAGACTCCAGATTGGTGGCTTGAATAAGTAGGTAGATGTGATGCCATTTATGGAGGTGGGGAAGCTGGGGGAGGAGCAAGTGTCCGGAGAAGATCAGGAGCCCAGTTTTAAACATACTAAATTTGAGATAGCCCATTCATCAGCCAAGTAGAGATGCCAAGATGGCAGCTGGATGTAGGAGCTGGGAGTTCCAGGTGGTGTGTGGGATGCTGAGACTACCCAAGGAGAACACGTAGCTGGAAACCCAGCCCCAGACCGTCCCACCCTCAGGTCAAGCTGAGTGAGGTGAGGAGCCAGTTGGGGAGACAGAAGAGGTGGCCAGGGAGGCAGGAGAAAAACCAGGAGCAGAGTGTATCTTCAAAGGAGGGAGTCGTCTACTGTGCTGAGTGAGAGAGAATGGGAGGTGATGGAAGGGAAAGAGACAGCATTGACAGCTCTTTGAGGACTTCATCCATTTCCTGGACAACTGTTTTTTGAGCACCTATTATGTGCCAGGCATCGTTCCAAGGCACTGAGGATGCAGTGGTGACCCAGATCAGTTCCTGCCCTCACAGAGCTTATGTTCCAACAGGGGCAGGAGCTAGAGAGGGATATTGGGTGGAAATGGTTAGGATGCAGGCTGAACAGCACCCAGCTATCTCTGGATCATGTTTTGTTTGTTAATTAAAAAGTACACAGTGATCAGAAATAAGCAAAACCTACCACCCAATCTGGGTGGCTGTGACAGACAGTTAGCAAAGATGCCCACTGGGAGTGCTCCCCCATGTGCTTGGTACAGCAGGCATGGGGGGTCATAGAGGAGGCTGTGCAATCCCCCCCACCCCAGATGATAGCATATCTATCAGATGATAGCTGAAAAAGGGGCCCATGGCACATGATGTCATTTGGAAAACCCTGCATCTGTTCGCCAAGTGAGCATTTCCTGTGAGGGACGCACTGCCGGCTGTGCTGAGGCCAGAATCCCCCGCTGGAGATTAATATAGTACGTGACACACATGTGGGACAGTCTGATGAGGGATCGGCGAGCTGTCAGCACATCTCCTCTCCTTATGGTGCTTCCTCTGTGCCAGTCTTGTGCAAAGGGTGAGAGATAAGGGTGTGTACGAGGAGAGGTGAGTGAGGGGAGAGTGAGGTCAAGGCACAGGGCTGGAGTTCCAATCCTGCCTCTGCACTGTGGGCTGTGACATCCCAAGGCTGTGCACCTCTTGGAGTCCTGATTTCCCAGCTACATGACGGGGATGATAACCCCATTTATCGCACATTTGCTTGTTAAGAGGATGATACAGCTAAAGGTATCAGCACAAGATGCAGGCCCCGATTTATCAAGTACCTGGAGAAGCTCACTTTAGTCCAGGTATATGGAATGACGAGACACCGAAAAAGCAGTCTGGGGGCAATTCACAGACTGAGCGGCAGGCTAGGGAGATGAGACTATCCTGGAGGTGATGGGGAGCCACTGAAGGTTTCAGAGCAGAGCAGGGGCATGCACACAGTGAGAAGGGAGGTGACCACCATGGTCAAGGGGAGGGGTGACAATGTTAGGGAAGAATAGGGAGGGAAGGCGGCAGCAGGGATGGGACTGGGTCACGAGGTGGGAAATCTCAGGGGAAACGGGCTGAGAAAACCCAAATCTAGAGCCTTAAATCCTTGCCCAACAAATGCCAAGCAGATGTAAGGCAAAACTATCAATGTAGCTAGAAAATGAATCCAATTTATAATAGTCCAAAGTAAAGGTGGTGTGGTGATACAGTATGAAGAGAAAAAGCATGGGGCTAAGAATCAGGAGACATGTATCCTAATCTCATCAGCCACTGACTTGATGGTGGCTTTGATCTTCTCTCAGCCTTAGCAGTGACTGTATGAACTGCAGCTGAGGCTGTGCCTTGCTCCCTTAGAACTTACATTTGCTTTTCCAGGGGGACAGCAGGATCCACTCTTTCTCCCAAGATCCCACAAAACTCAGGGCTCCCATGCTTGATGGGCTTGAAGCCCCCTCCAGGAGCTCGAAGCTGGCGCCGCCGGTCCCGGGAAGGTGAGGGGGATGATTGCCGTTTCTCATTGCCGTTAAACTGAGCTGTGGGGGAGAAAGAAAGTGCGTGGTCACCAGAGTGTTACCCAAGAGGTTACTGGGTGGTGCACAGTGGGGTAATAGTCGACTGCTTTTACTGGGGCTTTACGATTCACAGGGGGAAGAACTCCAGGCAATGAACGAACATGGCTCAAGAGACTTAAGTTTCCCACAACAGGTGCTGTCAGAACCAGATGGTGCCTTCAAGGGGCTCCAGAGGCCACTGAGCTCAGCCTTATCCCCGAAGGACACCCCCTGCAATCTCCAGCAAGGGGGGCCTGGCACTCCCATGAGGGCTCAGTTCCCTGGACAGTTCTGAGGGGGGCAGGCGTTTCCCATTTCTGCCTCCAAGTGGCTCCTCTCCTCCCATACTCCCATCCCCTGCAGGGCACACCAGCCACATCTGCTCCCTTTCTTCTGGGATAAGCCCACAGAGTTCCAGTCAAGGGTCATGCTGCACCCCCCATGTCTGCTCCTCTTCATTCAGTGCCCTCTGCATGGGTGCCCCACACGCAGAGAGCCCTGTCCCAGACCCAGCACCCAGGTGAGGCTGAAGCAGTTCACAGCACGGGGGCAGGCCCCGCCATACGTTTCCTCCCGGCTCTGGGCCTGTGGGAGCATCGTTCACCCCCACAGACTTGGGGAGGATGTTTCTCAAGGACAGGACCCTGGAGATATCCCACAAAGGGAAGAAAACACGGAGTTGAACCCGGAGTTGCCAGAAGCATTCCTGAAGACCAGTTAGTCCACCTTGCAAGTTATCTCTCTGGACTTTGGTTTCCTTCTCTGTAAGGGATGATAACTGTCGCTACCTCATGGGGTTGTTGCGAGGATTCAGGCAGGTGACATCACCGAGAGTTTAGCACAGTGCCTGGCATGTAGTTCTATTCAATTAACGTTATAATAAATATTTACTTTTATTATTATCATGTCTGCTCAGTGTGGACACTGTGCCAGGTACTTCACACAAGCTTCCAAATTGAACCGAGTTCCTCTCCCAAGACTGTCAGTGGCTAGCTGTGTGACTTGGCCAAGTTACTCAACTTCTCTGAGGCCCCATTTCCCATCTCACCACAGTACTGTGAAGATCAGATGACAGAATAACTTCCTAAGGGCCTAGCACACAGAGTGAGACGGGCCAGGGCCTGCGGAACAAGCTCCCAAAGCCAGGTCCAGCTGCAGGCCCACGGACACACGATCTCCAAAGAGCAAGCACAGAAGTGGCGAGCCGTCAACCTCACATTCAGGAGAGGTGGTGGGAAAACCCAGCTCTGACTGTGGGGAGAGTGGAATGTGGGTGAACTTGTTCTAGGTCTCTGCCGCTGAGCAAGATCATCCATCAGGACTGCAAAGCATTTCCATCCCTCCAAAACACACTCTGCATTAACCACGATGGGAAACAATGGGAAGGGAGATTCCTGCTAATGGAAGGCTCTAGACATGCCGGACCCACGTGTGCATGCTCACTCTCATGACTGCAGGGGAGGCTGGCAGCCCGTCCATCAACCTGCTCCGCTCCTCAACACTCACTCCCGTGTGCCAGGCAAGGTCAGGGCTGGAGAAAGAGCAGTGAGCAAATCAGACAGAAATCCTGCCGGAGGAGTTTAGAGTCCGGGCAGGGATAGACACAGTAAGGGGGATAGGTCTGAGCTACAGCATACCTACCAGCTGCTCTAACTGCCATGAAGAAAACCCAGAGGAAGGATATTCCAGGCAGAGGGAAGAGCAAGTTCAAGGGCCCAGAGGTGTGAACATGCCTCCGGCGACAGACACAATACAGTCCAGCGGGAATGGAGGGTTGGTGGGAGGAAACCATGCCAGATCTTCAGGCATTGTGTCTTGTGAAGGACTTTGGTTTCATTCTGAGAGAAAGGGAGAGTCATTCTGATGTTTTGATGGGGAGGGTCTCCCCTGGCACTTTTGAACAGGATGGCTCTGCCAAAAAGGGTGGAGGACGGGGGTTTATCAGAACTCCCCGCACTTTCTGCTCAATTCAGCTGTGAACCTAAAACTGCTCTTTGAAAAGTTTATAAATGAAAGAGAGAGAGAGGTGCACAAGGAGAGCAGTGAGGATGCCACTGCTGGACCGGCCGACAGGGCTTGTCTGTGCATTCCCAGTGGAGTGTGCGGGAAAGAGGATTGATGGGCTACAGGCTTTTGGCCTGAGCACCAGAGGGACAGGGCTGGCATTCTCCAGGAGGTGAGGACTCAGAAAATCATAATTAAAATTCGTGAGGAAGGAGGACAGAGGTCAAACTCTAACCTAGAGACACTGACAGGCCGGGAGACCAGGACTGGAAGTGTGGGGAGGGGAGAGAGTGAGGGCTTGCTGGGGGCTCTGCCCTCCTCTCAGGCTACGGTTCTGTCCCAACCACAAGGCCCTTCTAAGGTACACATCCTGGGGCTGGGTGTCTGAGAGAGCCCTCTTCCATCTGGCTGATAACCTGGGCTTTCACCATGGTAGTGAGGGGGTGAAGCCCAGAGCTGCAGCCCTGGCACATGTCACCATGGGCCCCTGCCTGGCTTCCCAGCAACCTGGCTCTCCCACCAGGGCTCCTGCTGAACCACACCAGCCCTCATGGCAACCAGTCAAATGGTGTATGTTCTTGGGTGGGGGGGGGGGGGGGTGGTCACCTCTTGGGAAGAGGTGAATCGCCTGCCTTGCAGAGCTCTGGATGGGTGACCTTGGGCAGGGGTGAGCACCTGGTCACACAGCCCTTTTCTAAAGAGCTGGGTCTTGATCTTATGGACGGGTCAGTCAGGGAATGCCATCCTCAGATTGACTCTGTTGATGGAGAGGGGATGTGGGGGGGGCAAACAGGGAGGCAGGGAGACCAGTTAGGGAAAGTAATGGAGGTGAATACCTCAGTGATGGGAGGGATGTTAAGAGATGACTCCAACAGGACTTGACTACTCATGGGCTGAGCCAGCCAAGACTCTGTGATGCTCCACTGACAGGAGATCTGGGACACAGAGGGAGAGGGGGGCCAGGGATCATGGACCAGTGTGCACTTTTCCACGGTCCCTCCCTCTGCTAACTTTGAGACTGTTAGGAATGGAGAGGGGGCTGCTCAGCAGACCTCTGGCCCGGGGGGCTAAGAGTGCTGAAGTAGGCAGGGAAGTGGCATGATGTGGGAAGAGGTTGGGAAGGGGGGGGAAGATGAGGCTCTAGGTATAGTTTTGCCACAGGCTAAAGAGGAGGAGAGACCAGAGAAACTTTAAGACATGTTCACCTCGGGACTAAAATTGGAATTTGGAGATTTCTGTCAATATAAAATCCTACCACATACCCCCTGGCACGGAAGGTGAGGACAGGCATGGAGCATGGAGCACGGATCGCAGAAGGAACCCCAGCTCTGCAGCACAGCCACTGACCTGGCTGTCTGTCCAGCCTAGTCTGTACCATGAGCACTTCAAGGCCATTCTTCTGCCTGAATGGCCACAACCCCACAAGCTTCTGCCAGCCTCTCCACCTAACTGACTCCACTTGCCCTTCAGGGGCCACCTCTTCCAGGAAGCCTTCCCTGACCTCACCCTCTCTCCAGACTCACCTTGCTCCTAATGGCATCCTAATGGCCAGTTTCGTGGTCTGGTGCCCCATGAGACCCTCAGGGGCAGGGGCTGTACCACACTTACCCTTGTGCCCTATGCCTCGCACATGCCTGCAACATAACCGATGCCCAATGAATGAATGAAGAAGCTTAACGAGCTGTTGTTTCACTTTATTGGAAGAAAATATCGGTTTTCATACCAGATAAACTGGATAAAACCTAATAATATCCCAGTCAACACTGTAATTCCCCACTGAATTAATTTATACATTCGCCTGCAAGCTTAATAATATAGCCATATATTTAGAGGGAACAGGTGGTGATGAATGACAGGCTTAATTAGGCAAATCATTTCACCTAAAATAAAATACACCAACTGCAAGTACAGTGATTCAGCAGCAAAAGAAAAAAAAAATGTTAAGAACAAAAGCTCCAAACACAACTGCTTTCATTCCTTCTAATTAAGTTTCTCTTTAATCTGCAATTTAAAATGGCAATTCTTTTAATTTAGTGATTTTCTGCAAAAGATAAAGACACAAACCCTCAAAAGAATATCTGCATTTAGAGAAAAAATATGCCACCCCTGTGAGTCATTAGAACGACAGAACCTAATTAATTGCACCTATAGGCAATTACAAATGGAAGTCAGAGTTGTGCAGGAGGGAGAGGAGGCTCAGGTGGGCAGGACCAGGCCCTGGGAGGCAGTGGGAGACGTGAGAGGCCTCAAATGTCCTTCCAAAAATTCCGGTCTAACAACAGGTCTCAGCCTTTAAAGACCCAGCTCAGGTGCCCCCCCAGCACTGCCCTTCCAGGAGGCCTGTCCTCCATCTGCATTAGTCTCCAACTCTGGTGGTCCCCTCCTACTTGTATTACAGACTTTATAACTGGTCTTGTGTTTAGTCACTGCCAATAATGGAGACAGTGTGCCCGGCACCCCCATTGGCTCTGACTCTCACAATAGCCCCATCACCCCGTGTGTGATGGGTGAGGGATCGGGACTCAGAGGTGAGGAAGAACTCACCTCAAAGGGTCTCAAAGCTAAAGGGTGGGATGGGGGTAGGGAAGGCAAGGCTGGAGCCCAGGCCTCTGAGTCACCACTGCCAGCTCCCCCTCTGTCCCCTCAGGTCCTCCTTCCCTGTGGTCAGGCAGGGGCTGTGCCTCCCTCATTCAGTCTGTGGTTTGCTTCCCACCTCTAGGCCTGGGATGACCACCCTCCTACTCCATCTCTATGACATCTAGAAGCTTCCAAGACCTGGCAAAAGGCCACCCCTCCACAATGCTTCCCCGGATACTGCCTGCTGGGAGCCCCTTCCTCCCCAGAAACACTTGGCATAGCTCCACGGACACCCCTCCCACTCTTCCCCAGTCAGCCTGGGTGTTCTGTGGGGACACGGTGCCTGGGATTTATTTTCTTCCTCTTTTTCCTCTCCAATCTCTTGTTTGCTCCTAAACCTAAAGTAGTGCTTGTTATGGAGATGGTATTTAGTAAACGTTTGCTTAGATGAAATAAATGTGTTCCTTCAGGGTCTAGCTCCTTTCTTGTTTATCGTTCAGGGCTGGTCAGAGAAAACAAGTTCCAAAAAGCCAATAGGTTTCTAAAGCACAGCTCTGCTGGGCTCATGAACCCTTGCTGGCTCCCAGTATCCCTGGATGGAGGGCAAACTTTTCACTCTAGTGCTCAAGATCCTTAGTGACTTGGACTTTAGTCCAACCTTCTGGACCCACCTTTCCCTACAAAACCCCTCTGGGATCCACATCCAGCCCTTGGCTCCGGTCACAAAGAATGGCCAGTCCCCTAGGGGTGCCTGCGTGGCTCAGTCAGTTAAGTGACTGGCTCTTGGTTTTGGCTCAGGTCATGATCTCACAGTTTGTGAGATTGAGCCCCGTGTTGGGCTCTGTGCTGATAGTGCAGAGCCTGCTTGGGATTCTCTCTCTCTCTCTCTCTCTCTCTCTCTCTCTCTCTCTCTCTCTCTCTCTCTCTCCCTCCCTCCCTCCCTCCCTCCCTCCCTCAAAATAAATAAATAAACTTAAAAAAAACAAAAAAACAAAAAAAACAAAAAAAAACCCAGCCACTTCCCAAATCCACCAACTACCTCTAGGCCTTTGCCTTGCCTTGCCTGCCCTCTTGGAACCCCTTTCTTCACTATCTCTTGGTGCACGATCCTAGCTATTCTTTAAAGTTCAGCTCCAGTGCTACCTCCTCCTAGGGGAGGTTTTGACCTAGACCCTCCAGGTAGTATTCCCTTCTCCTCTTCTGTGCCCTACATCCCCAGTATATGCCATTGTCTAATCCCACCCCAGTCTCTAGTATAGGTAGGTGTCTTTTCAGAACCAAATGGAGATTGCGCCTCATTCATACCTCAGCCTCCTCTGAACTTCTGCACAGCCAGCATGCAGCTGACTTTAAAGAACCGCCTATGGGCTACACCAAGGCCAGGGAATGGAGGAACCATAGTGGCTCGGCATCATGGAAAGGGTGTGGACTATGGAATTAGAAAGACCCATGTTTGATTCTTGCCTCTGCCATTACTGTGTGACTTTGGGCAAGTTTCTAGGCCTCTCTGAACATTAGCTATCGCTTCTGTAAAACAGGGTTGACAATACCTATACCATAAAGGTATATGCCATATACCTATACCATATACCATATGGAGGTAGTTAGTAATAGACTCTGACCCTCCCAGTAACCTATGCAGGACAGAGTCTGTTAAGCAAAGGCAACAAGGATTAGACAACTGAAAACAAGGCCTTGCAAGGAGTTCTCAGCCCACTGAAGAGGCTTTTTTAGGCCTTCTGTGGATGAAGCAGAAATGAAAACCTTGTAAATCACATGGGGCTCACAGGAGGGGCCTGCCCTATACTCTGAAAACACAAGGCCACAGGGACTAGAATGAAGGTGTCCAAAGCACCCCTTTCACACAGTCCTTGGCGCTGACGCTTCCATTCTGCCAACAGCTAGGCCTCAACTCTAGTCTAGTCTGTGTGTGTGAGGGGGGAAGGGAGTGTGAGGGGAGGGGTGGAGAAGCATACAAGGGGCTGCTGCCCAGGCAGTAGTGAGCCCCCAAGATGGGGCAAGGAGGGAGACAGTGCAGTGGTCTGGGGAGCTGGGGCGGACCACATGACACCTGGAGCCTCTGGAAACACCACGGACTTTCACGACAATGTGCAAACACTTGCAATTGACTGAAAATCTGTTCCCACGACAACGGTCTTTGCTGCTTCAACTTTCTAAACATATGTTCTAGGTTACCTCATGTGCTTCTCACGGCAAGATCAGTATTAGAATTCCCATTTTACTGATGGAGAAATCGAAGCCCAGAGAGGTGAGGCCCCCTTTCCTTCCAGTTCAAGAGCAGGCTTCACTCCCCGCCTCCCCCCACCCCACCTGCCCTGTGCGTGACAGCAGCACCTCCAGGTACTGGGAGACAACAGGCAGCTCAGCAAATGTTTGGTTTGTGTTCCAGGACTGCCGACAAGAGGCCTCTGTGTTCACCTCGGCAGACACATGCAAGCCCCAGGGCACCACGCTGCCACATCTTTTGGGCAGTGTCTGAGAACAGAGGTCTCCATTGTGAAGGGAGGCAGTGGTGACTCCCTGAGAAGCGGGGCATTGGATGGGTTTTGAAGCAGGCACCGGGATGCTGCTTGGGTTCCAGGAACGCTGTCCATGCATGTACACTCAAGTCTGGGCTGGGGAAGGAGGGCCTGGAACAAGGGGTGGGTGTGTCCTCGTCCTCTTACTCTGCACCCCCCATAGGAAACAGGCACCACTGTCTGGTGCAAAGACCTCACCCCAAGGGCTGCTGCTCGGCTATGGGAAATAAGATAAATCCTGATGAAAATGATGGGATGATCCAAATGCAGAGGCCTTGATGGCTGCCGAAGCAAGCCATCTTTTTTGTCATAACTCATGTTATACATGAGAATTGGAGGGCTGGAAATGAGACTGATTTGCCCCAAGTCAACAGCTAGATTTGAACTTGACTCCAACCCAAGTCTTCTCAATCCCAGAGGCCTCTAACAAGGTCAGCACAAATCCTGTCTACAGTGTAACACATTCTCAAAAACATAGTTAACAATGACAGTGATACCAAAGCCTGCATCCACTGAGCACTGACTGTGTCCTAACTCTCGGCACCAATTACCACCCATTTTAAGATGAGGAAACAGAAGCAATTTGCCCCACTCTTAGCAAGTGGCAGCACGGGGCTTTAAATCCAGACCCCGTGGCTCTGGCACCTGAGTTCATATGTACTCTACTAGTTCTGAGTCGGGCTCACCTGTCAGATGGAGAACGCCTGCTTGTGTCTGATGCAGGTTTCCTGATGTTTACACCTACAGACACCCACAGACGCTCACTTAGAATCCTAGGGCCAGGCAAAGAGACTCTCCCCCCCATCCACAAGCCTCAGAGGACCTGCATGGTGGGCATATATGGAAACAAGTCCCCCCATCCAGGAGCCCAAAAGCCCCCACCAAGCTGTTTATATGTCTCTGCTGCCATCGCTCTGGAGATGGCAGTGAGGAAAAGGAAGAGTGACAGGAGGGGACAAGCCAGGTGCATGGCTCTCAGGGGGCTGCATGCCACCCACTAGCACACCACTCTCTCCACCCGCAATGTGGTATCTGGACTCCTGGGTCAATCCTCAGACAGCCAGGGACACACTCTTGGCTTCTTCCTAGGAATTCAGAACAGAGGTAGCAACTGCGGCAGTTAACAGCCAGGCAAAAATGCCTGTCCAGGTGCAGATCCCTCAGCCACATTTGGAGAGAAGACAGGCATATAGCATGAAAGAATGATATGAAAATAAACCATCTCTGTGTGAGCAGGCTGCACAATTACCTAGGTATTCCAGCGAGCTGAAGCAGTCATGGGGTTGGTTTTCCCGAGCTATGATTTATTCAATAACTTAACAAATATCTGTATGTTCACTATGTGCCAGGCATGGATCTAGGTGGGGACTCTGGAGGGGTGAACAAGCCAGGCAGAGTCTCTGACCTCACAGAGCTTACAAAAATCTCTATTGACATGAAGATGTCTGCCCTGCCAAACAGAAGAGCAAAGATTCTATCAAATCTTTGTGCTTTTTGTTACACAGGAGACAAAGGCACTCGAAGGAACATTTCTATCTATCAATGTAATTAGTAGACAAACCAAAGCTACTAAACAATAGTGTTTTCCTTTTTTTCTCTTTCTTTCTCTTTCTCTCTTTCTCCCTTTCTTTCTCTCTTTTTCTTTCTTTCTTTCTTTCTTTCTTTCTTTCTTTCTTTCTTTCTTTCTTTCTTTCTTTCTTTCTTTCTTTCTTTCTTTCTTTCTTTCTGGGGGGGAGGGGCTAGTGAATGAATTAATTCATTCATATGTCAAGTAGAAAAGCCAACTGGAAAAACCTGTCCCTCAGTAAGATATTAGCCAAAGGAAGTGAGTGATCCCAGTTCTCTTCGTAGTCATTTAAACCCCCCTTTTCTCTGCAGACCTGCTGTTCATACGTGTTAAACATTAATTACAACTGTTACTCATTACATTGCAAAAAGCTCCCCATACAAACAAAATTGTTAATTTCCTTGCAGGCCCAAGGTATTCTGGGAGCTGTGCAAGGGACAGGAAGCATCACAAAAGCCCCACTGGGGCCCATGGTGAGCAGGAGGTGGCATGTGTCTCGGTGTGCCAGGTGACAGTGGCAGGTCTAAGACTCCCCGAGGAACCTTCTCTAGGGGCTGAGCCTGTTTATTCTGAGCATGACGATGAGTCAAGGGGCTTGGTGGGAGCAGCAAGCCCAGAGGAAGTGTCTGATGCACATAATATCAGAGTTACCAGACTCAGAGCACTTGCACTTGCCAGTGACAAGTCACGAGGTCAGCATGGAGTGGGTGCAACTGCTCCACAGCAACCAAAGGCACATCGCACCAGCACAAGGTAAAGGGAATGTTCAGACCTGCCTTCTCCACACTTGAGATGTCAATGCAGCGGTAGAAAGAGCAAAGGTTTTGCAGTCAGACTGACCTGGGTTCATTTGCTGTCCGACTGTGGGCAAGCTGCTCATCCTCTCTGAGCTTGAGCCCTGTCACCTGTGTGAGGACAATGAAACCACACCCACCTTGCAGGGCTTCGTAAGTGGTGTTCTCTAAATGTGAATTTCCTGTCCTTCCCACATTTGTCCCTTTATCTTAATAGGTTTATTTTAAATTGGTCAATTGAGCTGGTTCAGAGATGACTCAGAATTGTGGAGGAAACAGACATATCCAGGACTTTACTTGCCCTCTCTCTGCCCTTTCAGCCTTATTTGATGAGGTTGGGCAGGTGTCAAAACTCAACAGGGTGTCTCTTGAGTTTTGGGGTGGGGTGACCAACACATCATTAGCACTTCCCCTGCAAGTGTGTATTTGGCTCTTCCAGAATAAACCAATGCACCCCGTACAGGCTGTGGTAGAAGCACAGAGGTCCCAGCCTGGGATGATGGGGGGCAAGGGACTGGAGATATCCAGAAAGGGCTTCCTGGAGGAGGTGGCATTGCTACCACTGAGCTGAGCTGTGATATCCCCTTTCTAACTCCCCCTGATCCTGGTACCTAACATGTAACATATACAGGGTACACTGTAGGTTCTCAAAGTGAAGCCCTCAGGTCAGTGGCATCAGTAATACTTGGGACGCTGTTAAAAATGTAAATTCTCGGGGCGCCTGGGTGGCGCAGTCGGTTAAGCGTCCGACTTCAGCCAGGTCACGATCTCGCGGTCTGTGAGTTCGAGCCCCGCGTCAGGCTCTGGGCTGATGGCTCAGAGCCTGGAGCCTGTTTCCGATTCTGTGTCTCCCTCTCTCTCTGCCCCTCCCCCGTTCATGCTCTGTCTCTCTCTGTCCCAAAAATAAATAAACGTTGAAAAAAAAATTTAGAAAAAAAAAAAAGAAAAAAAAAAAAAAAAAAAATGTAAATTCTCATGCCTTGTCCCTGAAACCTATTGCATCAGGAACTCTGAGGAGTGTGACCCAGCAATCTATTTAATGCTTCCTCTGGGTGAGTCCCCTGCTTGCTCTGGGGCAAGCCAACCAATTCACAAGTGTGTCATGGCTAGAATGGGGAGGGGGACAGAAGGGAGAAAGGCAATGGGGACCCTCTCACACCCAGGGACCAGTGGTCCAATCCTTGGGAAGGACTGAAGAATAGAAAAACTGGGTGGCTCACCATTGGAACTACTATAGGAATAGAGATTACAGTTTCCTATAGAAGTACTGCTTCCCACACCATGTTTCTCATTGCCAGGCGTAACGAGGAATGGACTTTGTAAGTGGGGCCTCTGAGCCTTCTAAGTACCTCCCCATGGGGTACTATTTTAACATTAAATTGAATTTTATTTAGTACAGTAGGCCTTCCTTGAACACTGACAACCATGCTCTCAAGTGAGACCCTTTAGGGCTAACAAAGTCTTTTCATCCAGATCTTTTCCCTTAATCATTACAGGGATCCAGTGTGAAAAGTGTTGTAAGCATCCCCGTTTTGTAGATGGGAAAGCTAAGACTCGGAGACTGAACAGCCTGAGGTCCCACAGCTGGTGAGTGGTGGAGCTGGCATATGAACTTGGGATTGTCTGACTCCTTCAACTGCCTCACTGACTCCTGACATGCAAAACACTGTCCCGAGCTTTTTTTCTTTTTTAATTTTTTTTTTTAACGTTTATTTATTTTTGAGACAGAGACAGAGTATGAACAGGGGAGGGTCAGAGAGAGAGGGAGACACAGAATCTGAAACAGGCTCCAGGCTCTGAGCGGTCAGCACAGAGCCCAACGCAGGGCTCGAACTCACGGACCGCGAGATCGTGACCTGGCTGAAGTCGGACGCTTAACCGACTGTGCCACCCAGGCACCCCTGTCCTGAGCTTTTGAGGGCAGAGAAACTCGCTGAGAAGCTAGTGGCGAAGACAGATAAATACCCAAATAACTATGTTCAGCACTGAGTCATTTGTCTGTCTTCTATCTTTGCTGGGAAGCAGACCTGTTGCCGGCTGAACCCAGGGCATCGCCCAAAAAGTAGCTTCAACAGAAACGAATCTTCAGACAGTGAGTCGAAAATGAAAAAAAGAAATGACTTTGTTCCTTTAAAAGATCTCAAGGGCACCCTTCACACACTCCCTGCCACCTGGCTCTTTGACCAAGCACTCTGATCATTTGCTTCTCAGAAGCAATTACAAACCATTAAGGATATAGCTGTTAACAGTACTCATTGGATTAAAAGGAAAATATTGATCTATCCTCTGTGTATGGCTTGACTGGCTCTGCTATGAAGTCTCTGGGGGTTCTCTTCTCCTCTCCAGGCCTCAGTTTCCCCAGCTGGACAAGAGGGAGTGGGATGCCATGGTGTGGGAGCTGAGTGGTGGCAGAGCATGACTAGCCCGTGGGATGGCTCTGCTTAGCCCCCCCACACAGGCATGAACTTCCAGAGCTTGGGCTCCTGCAGAATCCTCAGCTGGAACCACTCCAGGTGGGATCGCACACCCCAGTAGAGTATCCTCCCAGATGTAGACATAGGGAGGAATCTGTACAAGGGCAACAAAAGGCAGGTGACATTTCCCATGGGCTCCAACCATATCTTATGCAGCATCTTTGACGGCAGCAGGGAGCCCAGACAGCCGCTGGGTTAGGGCTTGGGCTCTGGAATTGGACTTCACATCCCAGCTCTGTGGCTGACTAGCTATGGGCCCCTTCTCTTTGGGCTTCAGTCTTTTTTCGCAGTAAAATGAGGAAACTAACCCCCAGAGCGTGGCTGAGAGGATTAGAGGAGATAATGCAGGCAGAAAGTGCTTCAGTAGATGCCAGCACTTTCCTGATGCCGCGTCCTTTAAGCCTCACTAGGACCCTTTGCAGCAGACACATTTCCTGGGTGAGAAAATGGGAGGCTCCTAAGACAGGTTCAATCCTCATCCTCCCAGTGGCCACTCAGAGATGTGGAGACACCTGATCCATGCCACCCTGAGCCCATGTCTGCTTCTCTAGGTTATCCTCTCAGCTCTTCTGCCCTTCCCTGTGTGGACACTTCCTGTGCAGGCTCCATTTGTCCATGTCACAATCCCTGCCACAAGGCCCAGGGCTGGTTAGACCCTCTGTACCAATCCACGCTGCCCCATGACAGTGTGGAATCACCCTAGGCTGCTTTTCCTGCCCCACACTGGGCAGGGAGTGCCACAGGCCATTTCTAGACCCACCTGCTACCTTGCAATTTGTCGCTGTAAAGACTCCCAAGGGGTGAGTCAAAGCAGGCTGGGAACCGAACGTAGCCAGCTCTAAGGGTAGGTGTCTCTGCCATGGGGAAGGGGGCTGACAGCTTGATGGAAGCCACGCCACCTCTCTGTGCACAGTGGAGCTGCAGCCTGTTTCCTGTAGTTGGCGGTATAAGAAACCTGACCAGGCATCTGTCCTGCGGGCTGGGATCAACAAAGGCCACGCGTGTGGGAAGGAACTCCAGTGCAGGGCAGGTGGAGGTTCTGGCTGAGGCCACAGTCAGCTTCCTGGAGGAAAAGCAGGCAGTGAAGGCCCAAGGTTTTTTGGAGAGCTTGTGGTATTTCTCACTCACCTGGCCAGAGAATTCTAGGAGGGAAGACTTTCATACCCAAGAAGCTAAGACCACTTCATACCCTGCAACATCTGTCTTCACCACAACCGGGGAGTGGTAATTGAGCCTTCTAGAGGCAGCGGCCCCCAGATTGCCAGAGTGTGGCTGAGCTGGGAAGGGCCTGACTTCCATAAACGCTGGTCTGGAGCTGCTGGCTAGGAAGGGTTACTTCTATGAAGAATGCCAAAGAACTCTTTTGAGAGTGCCTCTTTCCATGAATGCAGTATAGGACAGCACTTTGAAAGGCAGGAAGTGCTTTTGCTTCATAGATTGAATCATGGAGATAATTCGGAGGCCTTCCCTTCTCCCTGTCTCTGATCAGCATGGTGGGGTGCTGAAGGATGGACACAACCCTCAAAGTGACAGACCAACCCCCCACTGCTGGGCAAAGCCTCTATCATCATTCCTGCCTCAAATGAGCTGCTGGTTGCAAATTCCCAGTGAGGGGAAGCTCATTATACTTCCAGGTGTAAATGAGATTCTCACCACTCACTTGGACCCTAAATGCTGGTGACTCCTTCTTGGTGGGTCCAGCTCTGCCCTTTGGGGCTCCCTCACAATCCATACCCTTTGGAAATTTGAAAACACTGCCCAGATTCCCTCATCCAGGCTAAACATGCAGAACCAGAGAACACAAAGGGAGGAAAGAGATGGTAACGATTTTGCCCAGCCAACTTTATCCCATACGCAGACACTTCCCAGCTCCTGTACTCGTCTCAGTGAGCATCAGAGAGCTTCCTGAGAGTCTAGAGAAACCATTTCAAACGGGTGTTGTAAGGAGGACAGGGCCTAGCCAAGCACTGCCTTGCTCCCCAGTGACACCAATGACTTGCTAAAGTGTGTGCGTCCGGACATACTCATGTACGTGCATTACTGACTCACACAGGACACCGTCCTTCAATTCTGGGCAGCCACACTTCTGGGTTTACAAATGGGACCATGGCAGCACTTGAGTTATCCACTCAAGCCACTTCAACTCATCCTCATTACCTGGAAAGTGGCCCATCCACCTCTCACTCCACCTTCACTCTGGGCTAGGATACCAGGTGCTCCTTACCTACGAACACTGCACCGACGGGCTATTCAGACATGGGGAGGCATCCGGTCATGACTAATGACAGGTGCTCATAGCGTCCCTTCAGCCCGACTGAAACAGCTTCCTTCTAGGCCCCAGAAATCAGAATGAAGCCAAAAGCTTCTTGGAAAGAGAACAGCTGGTTTATACTCTGGAGCAGGACATGCACAGATAAGTGACTTGATGAGACACAGACAGGGACCTGATTCTGAGTCTGTCTTCTCTCAGCAGCCTAAGAAGTAGACCTATAATGACACTTGTGATAGCAACTCAGTGACATAAAGCCACGTCCAGAATGGACACCTGCGGCCCAGAAACTTAGAAGGAGACGGTTCTAGCTGAGACCTTGTGATCCTTTGTATAGAACGTACAGGAGTTCTAAAAACACCTTTGAGCAGAAGTGGGCAAGTTCTGGTCTGAGAGCCTTTAGAACATTTGAGGTCCAATAGGTTAAGTGCTTTTATACTTTAATATGCATGCAAATCACCCGGGGGTCTTGTTAAAACAGATTCTGACTCCATAGGTCTGGGGTAGGGCCCAAGACCCTGTATTTCTCACCAGCTCCTAGGGGATGCAATGCTGCTGGTCTAGGGACCGTGCTGTGAGCAGCACGGTGCCAGACCAGACTAGAGCATCAAAGGTAACCCTACCCTCGAGGGACCTACAGGTGGTCAGTCTAGGAGAGTGTGAGACCCTCCACCTGTCTCAGTGCTATCTCATGCCACAGGCCCTGGGTGTCTGGGAGAGCTGCCACACGAGCCCTTTAATCAAACTGGT
Organism: Felis catus; assembly: GCF_018350175.1. Classification (NCBI taxonomy): domain Eukaryota; kingdom Metazoa; phylum Chordata; class Mammalia; order Carnivora; family Felidae; genus Felis; species Felis catus. The sequence continues at coordinate 59,406,835 of NC_058380.1, forward strand.
GTTTGCAGAAAGTAAGCTCTTGGGTAGCAATGGCCCCATTCCAGCTCCCCTCACGGCCAGGAGAAGAGCACAGCCCCTTATTGGCAATGCCAGGGGACAGAGACAGTCCTTGGATTCCCTTGTGCCAAAGGAAGACAGGGGGCTGTGAAATGCATGGGAGTGACCTGACCTTCAACCTCACGACTACTCCTATGTCTGGCTCTTGGCCAGGTGCTCAAAGTCTGACAGGTGGAGACTGGTACTGACAGGGCTAACCGTACAATGAGAGAAACGTCATGCCAGGGTTGAGTGCAAGAAGCTCAACAGGCCCAGAGACACAGTAAGAAAGCCCTTGGGATGCACAGCTATGTCCCAGGAAGGGCTCACAGAGATGGCAACGTGTGAGCTGGGCCTGGAAGGAGGCACAAGATTTTTTCCATGGCAGTAAAGGGCACTTAGGCAGAAGGAATGGAAGTTGCACGATGCACACTACGTCCAGGGAACTGTGAGTAGTATGTGCTTGAGCAGCTAGAACATCAATTGTTGTTCAGGATAGGGGTAGGGCTGAGGCCTCGCTGCTGGGGACTAGAAAGGAAGTGTCCAGCTGGGTACGAAAAAGAGAGATTTCAGGCAAAAATGAATCTTAAATTAAAAATTAAAACCACCCTCCCCCCCCCCCTTTTGACCTTCAGTGTGGCAAGAATTAAATGAGTCATTCAGTGTCCCTTTTTTCACATGCCTAAACTCTTAGATGCATAAGAAATTTTTTGCATCTGGCTTTCCACCTCTTTTTTTTTTTTAATTTTTTTTTCAACATTTATTTATTTTTGGGACAGAGAGAGACAGAGCATGAATGGGGGAGGGGCAGAGAGAGAGGGAGACACAGAATCTGAAACAGGCTCCAGGCTCTGAGCCATCAGCCCAGAGCCTGATGCGGGGCTCGAACTCACGGACCGCGAGATCGTGACCTGGCTGAAGTCGGACGCTTAACAGACTGTGCCACCCAGGCGCCCCTGGCTTTCCACCTCTTAACATTAAACATAAGCATTTTTGCTGTGTTGTTATAAATTCTTTGTCACTTGCTAGCGCCTGTACAGTATTCCACTGAATCAATCCCTGTTTGCTGGACATTCAGGTTGTTTCCCACCTTTCATGATCATAAACAATGCCTTTTCTGAATTTTAGATCATAACCCTGGCATGGATCCAATAGGCTGGGATTAGAATTAGAGGGTGAGCACATAAACTTAAGACCTGTGACACATGTAGCAGGCAGCTTTCCAAAAGGCTGTGGGAGAGGAGTTTTAGTGCTGTGACAGATACCCAGATTCTAGAGAACCAGTCTCAGAGTGAGGCAGATGGGGGGCACCTGACATTCTCGGCCAGGGCGAGAGCCAGCTTGAGGTCAGGATGTGCCCATGCCTATGCTCTATGAATGGCTTCATGCCAAAGCTGGAACAGGAAACGTGGTAGCCCTAGGTATACCAGGCCTATCACATCCACACAAATAGACAGAAGCACTGGGCTCCCTCAGGCTCAGTGGGAACCGCTCTGCAGTTGGTTTTCTTTTAGTTTATAAGAAAATTCCTTCTGAAATCTTGGCTTCAGGGAACTAGAGCACTACCAACACAGTCAGACAATGAAATCATCGGAGCCGTCTGTGAAGACTAGGAAAGACTGGAACGGAGGGCCTGGAGGCCAGACTTAGGATTTCCCTTTGGCCTGACCTGGCCTCGCTTCTCTCTAGGACCCTCATCATCTTTGAGGGGCCCAGCCGGACCATCAAACGAAGCCCTGTGGGTTTACCTGAGCAAAAGGGACCAGTGCATGTACCCTCTTTACCAAAGGCGACTACTGAGCGTGGGTCAGCAGCGCCCTCTGAGCGGGGCCACCGGCTCCTTACCTGCCAGAGCTGGGATGGTGACCCGGTTCCACTCCCATGGCTGGTCGTACTCGTCGGCGGGCCTGTCGTCGTCCTGGGGCAGCTTGCTCTCCCGTAGTCGGGGGCTGACCGTGCTCTCTGAGTCCGAGTCGACACTTTGGCCCTCAGGTTCATAAGGGGTGTCATATAACTGGATGCCTTTGTGCTGGGACCGGACACTTTCTTGCCTCTGAAATTCTGCAAGCAACAAGGAAGGAGGCAGGGATGTAATGGATGTGCGGAACTTACTTCCTCATCTGGGATCTGTCAGGTGACACCCACGGGAATTCAGTCCCAGCCAAGGAGGTGAGGACTGCACAGCAACAGGCCTGTTACTGCACTTACCTGTTCCTCCCCACCCCTTGAACGCAGTGTCTCTGCTCTGACAGGGCAAAGTTTCCTTACAAAGATCTCAGGCTCTTGGACCTAATGACAGAACCAGAAGGCTCACTGTGGCCATCTGGTTGTGCACTGTAGTCTGTGAGGACAGGCCCAGATGTGCACATGATGTTCCAGGTGTGTTCTGATATCACAAAGAGCCCTCAACCCCTCACTTTACAGATGAGTAGAAGGCCTCCCCACTAGGACTAGTCTAACACACTAGCACATCCGAGGGACTTGAGAGCAGACATCTAGCTTCACTCCTTTATGTTTGAGAGAGAGAGAGAGAAAGAGCAGGCGAGTGTGTGCGAGTGAGGCAAAGGCAGAGAGAGAGGGAGAGGGAGAGAATCACAAGCCCTCACGTGGGGTTCGAACTCAGGGACCACAAGATCATGATCTGAGCTGAAATCAAGAGCTGGACGCTTAAGTGACTGAGCCACCCAGGCGCCCCCAGCTTCACTTCTGAATAAGTGGGGCGGCGGGGGTGCTCCAAATCTTCTGGAAGGGAGGCCAAGGCCTGGCCCTCTGTGGGCTGAGGGGTGACTGCCTGTTTAGATCAGGCCCCAGACAGGGGCATCCATGTCAGCTGCTCATTTCTGAGAGGCCGGTGGTGGCTCGAAGATGGATGCTAGGATGCCAGAATCAGGTGCTTCTGAGCCAAACAGTGACACTTCACCTGCTTTGATCCTAGACCCCCCTGTGTGAAGGGCCTGCATGGGACACAGGGAAGGGAGGGTTTGCTCGAGAGGCTGTTCTCAGGAAGCCCATTGCTTCCAGAAGAGGTAGACATACGCACCTAAATCACCATAATTCTCTGTAGCAAAGGGCTCAGTGCAGGGCCTGTGAGGGGCGAGGCAGGGGGGGAGAATGACAAGGGAAGTGAAAACAGGAGGGTCAGCGTTCCCTGCGGTCGGACCATGTTGAGGCAAGGCAGTGTGGCTGGAGAAGACCGCTCACTGCCTTTCTGTTTCATGTGGTAAAAGACACACATAACATAACTTTGCCATTTTAACCATTTTTATGGTACAGTTCAGTGGCATTAAGTACATCCACACCATTGTGCGACCATCACTGCCATCTATCTCCAGAACTTTTCATCTTCCCAAACTGAAACTCTGTCCCAGTTAAACACGAACTCCCCACTTCCCCTTCCCTGTCCCCTGGGAGACACCACTCTCCTACCCTACATACTTCACTACAAGAGGAGTCATATGGTACTTGTCCCCATCTGTGACGGGCTTATTTCACTTAGCATAATGTTTATAAGGTTCTTCCACGTGGTAGTGTGTGTGTTAGAATTTCCTTTCCATTTAAGGCTGAATTGGTCTATTCACTGTCCCCTTTTGCTGGAGCACTGGGTCCAAGGAGATGAGAGGGGAGAGGTAAGGCTTGATATAAAAGGGGTGAGGATCGTTGAGAGTGAGCTGTTGAAAAGGACTCTGGAGGCATTCTCCAAATCGGAGTTCCGATGGCATAAAGACACAGTAGAAACCCACGGGACTTATGTGCCTTGAAGAGCAGTGGACAAAACACATGGTGATGTCAGCCTTTCTAAGCAAAAGCTTGTTTTTAGGCTGGGCTTCATGGTCCAGGGCCAGCTCGTGGGGATGGCAAAACTCCGTGTGCACATGCCCTGATACGACAGAAGCCAGCTGATGCCGCGCCAGTGCCGTTAGCGTTGACGTTAAATAACATGACGGTAGTGTTTCCCAGACTTCATTAAGTCACACACACACCAACTGCTGTTGATTCTGTTGTTTGCAGGTACCGCCTGGGTTCTTACTTTCCATTTTTTTTATGCTGCCTCACTTTTTAGAGTTAGTAAATTCATTACAAAAATTTTACATCACTATCCTTAAGTCATTATCCTTTACTAGAAATAGTTGATACACATAAAAAGAATGAATGAGAACAAAACCAAGTAGGTAGGTACTGGCCCAAGGCTTGCTTTCTCTCTGCTGGAAAGGGACCTGAGCTGGAGAGCTGGTGGGGGTGTAGGCAGTGCGCAGAGATACTTTCTTTGGAAAACACTTTCTCTTTTTACAAGGAGAGAGGAAGAAAATGGAAAAACCTTCTCACCTTCTCAGGGCCCTGAAAATCCTGTCCTCTCTGAAAAGATGTCCTGTACTTTGGCAAAATATGGCTTTACTGGGTCCCATGAGTAAACTGGGATCGTTTATTAGTTTTAGGGATGATGTTTTTCTTTTTATGGGGGAGGAAGAGGAAAAGAGAAGAGCTATAAAAGGTAGGACTCAGGGGCACCTAGGTGGCTTAGCTGGTTAAGCATCCAACTTTTATTTCAGCTCAGGTCATGATCTCACAGTTCATGAGCTTGAGCCCTGGGTTGGGCTCTGTGCTGACAGCATGGAGCCTGCTTGGGATTCTCTCTCTCCCTTTCTCTCTGCCCCTCCCTTGCTCATGCTCTCTCTCAAAATAAATAAACATAAAAAAAAAAAAAAGGAAAGAAAGGTAGGACTTGGTCACTTTAAAGTGAACACCAACTGTAAGGCACTATAGACAACTCTGAAACTCCTGAACCTACCAAACTATCTAATCTGTTCTGTGGGGTCATCATCATCACTCTCGCTGGTTCTGAGAAGTGCAGTCTAGCCTCCTGTCCTTGGAAATTTCCGAGGTCTGAGGACACTGGGGATACAGCTGATGGACACTCACCCAGGAAAACCACCTTCCTCTTCACCCTACTTTATCAGCAAGACCAGCAACCATTTAATGCACTGTACGGTTTACAAAGCACTTCGCATGAGAATCACCATTTACTCTTGGGCACCACAAAGCAATTCACAGAGGCACATTTGTGGGCTTCCAATAATCGGAAGTGCCTTTGCTCTCTCCCTGACAGAACCTGGCTGCAAACAGATCTTCAAAGAGTGTGGGTGGGTGGAATGAACAACAATCGACAGCCAGAAACCACTCCTTACTCCCAAATTCTTGTTAATTTATGGAAGTTCCTGACAGCAGTGATAAAGTATCGGGAGCAATATGCCAAATGCATGTAGTTTAGTGTTACACAATATGCAGAAGAGGTAGATATTCTACATAAACACCAGCATAAAAGGAAAACATGTGCAGTGAACAGATTAGCTATTAAATCAGAGGGACTTGTGCATACACCTCTCCTACAGAATTTATTGTTCCAAAAGCATCTGCGCCTTCCTAAAGCTGGGTTACTAATGGCATGCAGTTAGGGCAGGGGATGTTATAATGGTAATCATTAAAACCAGCTTCCCCCTGTAGTACATGGTGAATTCAAATTTTCATTAAGGCTGCAACAATTGGGAGCAGTTAAGTAAATTATGGCACGCTAACTGGATGGAATATTAAGCAGCCATTAAAATGATAAATCTGAAGATTATGTAGCTACATGGAAAAGCATGCATGAAATTATGCTAAGTTAAAAAGTAAAATACAAGATTGTTTATGTGTTGAGCAAACCGTATAATGTGGGCTTTCTAAACAAGTCCTGGCCACTGTGAACGATGCCCCAAAGGGAATTCTAGCCCTTGCTTAGGAACTGCTGAATACTGTCATCACACACTTTGCCCACAATATCTAGACTCTGATGACAGCAATGTTGTCACTACAGATACAAATGAATAAAGGGCCGAAAACCTGATACAGGAAAGTAAAGAGCTATGGTGCATGGAGGAAGGAATTATTGCATAATTATTTTTGAAAGTTGTTTTAAATAATGAATAAGGATGCCAGTAAAGAAAAAAGGTAATTAAGACAGGAGAACATGAAAGTAAATACAGTTTTAAGCAAGGTGGGCTTACAGGAGCTATGTGCATTTCGGAAGCAGCTGCCTTTTCCTGAGAAGATGCTCATTTAGAGAGCATCTTCTCTCCCAGGAAAGGCTTGCCAGGGGCTCCAGAAGTCAAGGGCCACTGCATCAGGTTAGCTTACCAGACGTCACTGTCTCCCGCCTAATGACCAGGCCCATCCTCCTTATTACCCAGACCGACCTCTGATGGTCCAGAGACTGATCTAATAGGGGACCACATGTTTTAAGTCACAAGTTATCTGGACCTCACCATCTATAAGTTCATGGAAAATGACCTTTAATATTGGTGGCAGGCTGTGATTTCATGCCTCTTAGGCAGGGAGCAGAAACATTAAATTGACAGGTGGGGATTTCTGTTAATCTCTGGAATAGAAAGGTTTTCAAGTGGAACTACATAAAGAGAAAGAGAACGAGAACAAACAAACAAATAAAACAGTACTTTCTCTGGAATTAAGAGACTTAAGACCTGGAAGGGACCCTGGGAACACTCACCAAAGGCACAGAGCCAGGAGAGGGAGGCGGGCGTGCTGCACAAGGATTGTGGCTACGGAGAAGCAAGGGTGAGGGGATTATCTTGAGTAAGGGGCCCAGGACAGAGCTTGGTGCAAACCAAGAATCTCCTGAGTGGGTCTGATGAGGGTTTAGAGTTCCCCAAGTCCATGAGCAACAAGCTACACTTTGCTCCAGGGTTCAGCAGTTCTGTGTTGCTTCCCTCTCACCACCCGCCCCCTCCCAGCCCCCCACCCCCACTTTTCTTTGTTTTGGCTGCCAGGAAGCTCAGGGTTAATTCTGATGCTTGACTTCAGTAAGTACATTATCTTAGATATTGTATCCATTCATTCACCCTTCCTTCAATGTGGATTTTGATTTCCATTATAATGGCCTCATTATATACATTTAAGAAAGTTATGGGGGCGCCTGGGTGGCGCAGTCGGTTAAGCGTCCGACTTCAGCCAGGTCACGATCTCACAGTCCGTGAGTTCGAGCCCCGCGTCAGGCTCTGGGCTGATGGCTCAGAGCCTGGAGCCTGTTTCCGATTCTGTGTCTCCCTCTCTCTCTGCCCCTCCCCCGTTCATGCTCTGTCTCTCTCTGTCCCAAAAATAAGTAAACGTTAAAATAAATTTAAAAAAAAAAAAAAAAAGAAAGTTATGGACAACTTCAAATCTGTATTTTCAAGTTTATTTATTTATTTTGAGAGAGACTGAGGGAGCACAAACAGGGGAGCAGCAAAGAGAGAGGGAGCGACTCTCAAGCAGTCTCCATGCTGTCAGCACAGAGCCCAATGCAGGGCTCAAGCTCATGAAACTGTGAGATCATGACCTGAGCTGAAATCAAGAGTTGGACACTCAACCGACTGAGCCACCTAGGCGTCCCCAAATCTATATTTTGAAAGCAGGTGGATACACATATAAATAAAAACACATATAAATACACATATAAATGAAAAACAAATGTGCAACATACTTTACGGTCAATATCTTTTACCAGCCAAAAGACTACAAGAAAAGAAACCTATTCTATACCTCTTTACCTTCCCTTCAGGAACAGGAAAAGGAGGTCTCTGGGAGATGGGAGGGGAGGAAATCCGTGTGCATCCCTGGAGCACCCAGCCTCCTCTGGCAGCACTGGCATCCACCACTCCGTGCACCCAGCCAGGCATCTACTGAATGCCTGGCACAAGAGCCAGATGGAGACATGATCCTGGTCTTCAAGACGCCCTGGGTGAGGGAGGGCCAGAGCCTCCAGCACAGAGATGGCTCAGGATCCTCACCAGGGAGCAGACATAATACTACAGTGCAGTTGGGGGAAACGTGGGAAAGCTTAAGGAATTTAGACATGAGGTCATTGCACAATGGTGTGGCGAGGAAAATGGACATTTGATGGAGGAAGGAGTGAAGCAAAGGCACAGGGGCTGGACGCACAAGGTAATACATGGGGAAGGTGGGCTGTCCAGAGGGGCTGGTGGGAGAGGAAGCTGGAGGTAGGCGAAAGTGGGCTCTGGATGATCTTGAATGCCACAGGATGGCACCCCCAAGAGTGTCTAAGGAGAGGTGTCTTAGAACCTCTGGGCAGGGTGGAGCTGGGCAGAGAAAGGCTGGCATAGACGTGCAGAAGCCTAGCTGGAAATGATAGACGCTGGCCTGCAGGCCCCTCACCTCTAATTTTCCCAGCTGGGCTTGTCTGGGAATCCACACCAGATGCCAAATCACAGGGTGGCAGAGCTCAGTAGGGATGTGGCCCACAGAGGCCTCCATTCCCAGGCCAAGAAACCTCTACTCAGCCAGTGTGGACGTGCCTGGGTGTGCTGCCAGACCTCTCTCACATGGGTTGGAGGTCACCAGGACCGATGCCTGAGATGCCAGGGATGGGGGCAGACTAGACTTGGAAGCTTAGGGCTGCCTTATGAGATTGATGCACCTTCCACTGACTGGGGCTGCCCTGCACCATCCACCTGGAGGGAGGCAAAGCTGCACCATCCACCTGGAGGGAGGCAAAACCTGTCCAGGTGAGTGACAGGTTCAGCAGCACGGTGTGGTGGCTGCAAACACGGATTCCACCAGACTGCTTGGGCCCAAGGCCTGGCTCCAGCGGAGGAAAAGGGCAAGTTGCCACTGTTTCCAAATCTCTGGATGGGGGATCAACAGTACATACCTTGGAAGGACGTTTAGGAGAGTTAAGTGAATTCATATACCTTCCATGTTTAGAACAGTGCCAGATGCACAGAAAGTACTCTGTGGACATTGTTGTTGTTTTGGTTGCCACTGCTGGGCTTCCTGGGAACCCCATCCTAAGACCCCCTCCTGCCCTGAGATGACCCTTCATCTCCCAGAGCCACAGAAGGTCTGCTCACGGAAATCTGACGGGCCAACCCTGCATTCGCGATGGAGGGTTTCAACACCAACCTCTAAACCTACTTTCATTTCTGGATCCCAAACTTCCAATTCTCGCTGCTGCTTTGGCAGGCTCATGCCTCCATGTGGGAGCCCTGCTCTGGATCAACTCCTGTGTGCAACGCGAAGGTCTCAGCGATCAGCAGGCTAGTCACTACATTTTACAGATCTGGGAAACTAAGAGCTGGGGATGGGGAGAAAGTAGCAGGGATGAGGCTGGAGGTCCTCTCACTCCTGGGCCGGACTCCTCCTCCTGCCTTTCCCCGATGCTTCCTGACATCTCTTTTATCAGACTGTCTAGTTCTTAATCTTCTGGAGGCTGGGGCATCTATTTCAGTCAGGTCTGAGGTGTTAAAATCACACCCAGCACCACAGAGTGAGTGAGGAACTGCACAGGAGTGGCGGGTGGCTGTTCCTAATTAGGCATGCAGCTGAAAATCAGCCAACTTCCAGGGCACCACATCAAAGGAAAGACAGGGGACATTCATCCCCATCTGAACTGTTAAAACGTTTGCTGGAAAAAGGCCCGACTCCTGACTGAGGTGCTTCAACGGACGTCTGAATTCAGGTATCCCTTAGAGGCCGAGGCAGAGGCCAAGGCCGCAGGGGTCTTCTTGGGTGGACGCTGCGGGCCAGCAAGGGCAGGGCAGGGAGGTTCGGAGATAAAGCCTGGAGATAAACCCAATGCAACACAAGCATGAGGCCCCACCTCCTCCTCCTCTATCTAGTCTGGTTTCCGGAGCTGTCTAGAAGCCAGGAGACTGACTAATTGGAGTTCTCTTACCATCTTTTCCAGGCGTGCACAGAAACACCCAAGAAGCGGGTGGTGAGCTCTGCGGAAGCAGGGGGTGTGGAACAAGAACAATGGTCACGTTGGAGGGAGCAGAGAGGGCCTGTCACTGCCCGGCAGAACCTGTACCACTTGCTATTTTGTGCTCAGCCCAAGGGCGAGGGAAAGGCCCACATCTGAGTCAGGGAGCCCAGTGTGCTCTCCCTTCCCTCCGTCATCTGCGGTGATGGGGTCTTCCCTTGAGCCCCCCTGTTCTGTGGCACCAGAGGGGAGACGAGAACGCACACTCGATGACACCAATTATGCTCTCCTCAGGATTTAAAAAGCCATGTGGGTCTCTTCACAGAGCTCTTAGGCCCTCTCTGCAATTACGGCCGAGTCCATCAGCCCTGCCTGTCACTCTGCACTCTTCCAGGGACTGCTCTGGTGTGCTGAGGCCTCTGAGAGGCTGCAGGCCAGAGTTCTGTCGCCATCCCCTGTGGAGACTCACTGAGGCGAACTTGCGCTCCAGGATCTTGGCTGCCCTTGGACTCAGTGCAGTGCATAAACAAGTCTCCATTTAGAGCAGCAACTTTCTCAAGAGACAGCTTTCTGATTCCACGTCAACTGCAAGACCCCAATTCACAGGCAATCAAGGAGCCTGCCTGCTTTTCTTTCTCAAGCATCCACAGAGTCCTTACTGTGTGCTAAGGTGGGCCCCAGGCCAAACACTGAGCACTCACATGGTGTTAGACAACGCTCCCACCCCCAAGAGACCTCATGGTTTAGCAGGAGAATGGGGATGCCAACATCCATAAGCAATGAGTTAATAACAGCTGCAAGTTAGTGGGCACCTGTCTATGCCAGGCACTGACCTGGGTATTGGCTGTATTTCATTCCTCATCCCCATGGCACAGACAGGCAAGTGCTACTGTATTTTACGGTGCAGCAACTGAGGCTCAGACAGAGGCCTAACTGGGGTTAACCCAGTTCTGACTGGCCCCAAGTACCCTAAACTGGTACACACAGTGGCAGCTTAGTGGAGGCAGAAAGCAAATGCTGTCCCAGGGATTTCGAAAAACTTTGGGGAGGTGGCACTTCACAGAGTCTCAAGTCTTAGTGCAAGGAGGCCCCTCCAGGCTGAGGGACCTGCCTTGTGTCACACACAGTGAATGGAGGGCCCTGAGTAGAATACGCTCAAGGAAAGGACAGACAGGTAAAGATGAGGGGCACCAGGAGAAGGGCAACCCAGACAAGTCAAGCAGCAGCAAAGTCATGGAGAGAGGAAAGCCTGAGGGGTTCTGAGGTAAAACCAAATACCGTGAGCCGCCTTGGGCTAGGTGCTCATGAAGCAGAGGGGACACGGAGTAGCTGGATAAGGAGACTGGAGCTGGCCCTGAAGGTTGGGAGGAGGGGTGCAGACTTGAAAGGGGAGGAAACTGGGAAAAGTGGATCAGGAGCTCTGATCAGGTTTATGCTTTCACCCAAAATGCCTTTTTCAGAAGCTGACAGGAGCCACCAGGGTGTGGCAATCAGCTGCTGATGATCTGAGGGTCTGACCCTCCAAACAATTAGGGCTTCACCCTTTCAAGAAGTGGAAAGAAGGTGCCCAATGTTCCAGAAAGACAGACACACTCCAGCAAGCAACCCAAACGTGAGTGTTTCCATCAGGATAAGGGGCAGGGTGGCACCAGCATCCTCAAGTCAATCCTGAGAGGGGCAGGCATCCCCTGACCCCTGTGCTGCAGGGAACACCTGGGGCCTTAGTAAATAGAGGCAGATGCAAGTCCTATCTTGTGTCCTCCCAGCACTGATGGATGGACTGTACAAAGGGCCAGTTGCCTCCCTGGTGCAATCTTCCGGTCTGCTGGGCGTGGTGTGGTCCCGGCTTCCACAGAGGCCTCTGGCCACACACTAATGTGATAAAGCCACAGGGGACAGACTTTCATGACAGACCAGTCATGGTTATAGCCCTCACTGAGCAGCATCACCGGCCCATTCTCACGGAACCTCACAGAGCAAGCCTTGGAAGGGCCATGACCAAACCCAAGCCCCCTCCTCACCTGACTGATAAAAAAAATCTGCAGGTCAGACAAACTGAGTGGCTCAGCCATGGTCGCAAAGGCTCCACTCTTAATAATGCACTCTAAGAATGGTTGAGTGATGGGTGCACGCTGTGTGCGGGGGCTACGCTAAGTGCTCTGCATCTGGCTCCCCACTTAATTCCCACAACAGCTCTACTAGGGGTTGCTGATGGCATCACCACCTTAAATGCACTCACACAGCAAGCCAGTGATGGAGGCAGCCTGGCTCCAAAGCCCATGTTCTTAACCGTGCAGATGTCTACACTGCTTTTCCAACCCAGGTCAATGCTCCCTGTACCACAATTGCATGAATGAGTTCAGGTCAGCAAAGGAAGCAAGGAGCAGAAGAGCAGAGTCCTGGCTCCACTGTGTCAAGTGATGCCAGTGGGTCACTGCCTCCTGGTCGCCGGTTTGCTCATTAGGAAGGTGACTCAGGTTATCTCAGGGTTTATCTGACTAGGACTACACATAGGTCCCCAAAGTAATCATTGTGGTCAGGCACTTTGGGAAGAAAGCATAGGGAGGTGTCATGAGGAAGAGAAATGCCCATTAAAGAGTTGTTCCAGTGCATTCTAATCTTTAGTGGGTTGATCAACACATGCTGCTGGTTCCGGTCTGGCTGGCCCCAAACAAGGGATTACAAACTGGCATCAGGTACAGGGTGCCAGCCTCCCAGGGCAGAGCCAGGGACTTCTTCCAGGCACCACTCTTCCTCCAGCTCTACCTGATAGCACCCTTGCCCCATGCCAGGTTTGCAGCTAAATTGGGCAAATCTCACCCAGACCCATCTGGTGGTGATGGCAGCCCTGAAGCCAATTGTGGGGTCACTGCCTCCTGCTGAGGGGTGTTGCTGGCACTGTGCCTTGTGCCTAGTGCAGCTGCTTGGCCGGAAGCAACTTGCTGAGATCTGGCAAGCTCTCTGCCCCGGCCCTCCTCAATCTGGAACTGCTTCAAGAGGGACTAATCCCCCTGGGGACTTGTCGACAACCAAAGCCTTCTGGATGGTGATGATGAGGCGGCCGGCCTGGGACCAGCCTGGCCCTCCGCTCACCAGCTGTGTGACCCTGGCTGGCTGCCTGATCCATGGGGGCTAAGATTCCTCCAGGTAAGGCAGGAGGGGGTGAAGCAGAGGCTTTGGATGACTTTTTGGCTCCATAGTCTCTCAATCTGCTTCTATAAGAGTGGATGTTCACACATGCGTCCTGTTCCAGTGCTGTGGCTTCTGCATGTGAAGGAGAAGGGGACATATACAAGAGTACCCATCCTACCAGTGTGTGGGGTCCCTGACTTGGCATCCTAACTAACTTCCAACAAATTCCTCAACAATTCAACTGCAATATACAATGAGAACCCTGGACCACAAGACCGGGAGTTTTGGCAGATGTCCCTACCTGATTCAGGAGTGACCACCTGCCAAGGACCAACCCAAACTTAATACAAAGACCAACAACAGCAAGACTCCCTCCTTCCATACAGTACTTTCTGGTCATCAGAGCCCTCTGTGTTATCTGATTCTTATAATCATTGGACTGCAGACAGATCCTATAGGCGGAGCCAGCATGTAACAGGGCCCCCGCGTAACAGAGCAAATGGTAAACCCAGAATGGAAAGGTTTTTGCCAAAGTCAGAGTGAGAAATCGGCACAATTCCCACCTGACTGGTTTTTCCAACTTTACTGTCACATCTTGTATTTCTTGGCGTCACAGCACAAAAACCCAATGAAGTTGTTTTTGTTTAATTTGAAGGAAGAGTGGGGAAGGGGAAGATGTGTGGGTGGTGCTACGCACAAGAATTAGGAACCTGAAAACTGCCACTGTTCAGAATTACCTTCAAGCAGCAATTTCCCATCAGCAGCTATTACAGATAACACTGTCCGCACAACCATCTCAAGAAGTATTTGGAAAGAAACATCTGGACAATATATGTTTTTGTGCTGGGAAACACAAGAACAGCCGCTCCTCAGGACCCTAAAAAGGTGTCCTAGAGAGACTCCATACCATGTGAAAGGTGTCATCAACGTCTAGAACACGAAAGCAAAGGCACCTCGAGATTCTTGGTGGAGACAGCCACCTCACCACTGCTGCCTCTTCTACCTGGCTCCCTCCATGGTGCGCAGGCCTGAACTGCTCCCCCAGAGCCCCAAGTCCCAGGTTTCTGTTCAGTTTGGGACACCGTGTACTGAACCCTGTCAGTGGGTGCCAGTGCATGCCAGTGGTGGTGCAACAGCTAAAGCATGAAGCCAACACCCTCACTAGAACTTCCCTTCAAGAAGCCTGGAAGGTGTCCTGACATCTCTTACCACCCCCTGCTGCCCGCCTCTTCAATGTTCGCAGTCAGCCCAGGGACCTGGGCCTCTCTACCGTGCCTCTAGCCATTTGCATGCTCAGCTCCCAGGTTCACTCCAGCTGCTGCTGCTGCTTCTTTTTAATGTTTATTAATTTATTTTTGAGAAAGAGCACAAGTTGGGGGGTGCGGGGGTGGGGGTAGGCAGAGAAAGGGCGAGACATAGAATCTGAAGCAGGCTCCAGGTTCTGAGCTGAGAGCAGCAAGACTCATGTGGGGCTTGAACTCACAAATTTTGAGATCATGACCTGAGCCGAAGTCAGATGCTCAGCTGACTGAGCCACCCAGCTGCCCCATCACCACAGCTTCTGAGGGCCAAGTTCAACTCCAAACCATCCAGACACATCCCCTGCTCCTAGCACAGAACCTGGCTCTGCAGATGCTCTGTAAATACTGGTCGAAGGAACAGAAACAAAGAGGCTTTTGTGAATGCAGAAATTAGCACAGAAAAAAATATTTGTCTACCCGAGGAAGGGAACGTTATTCATAGACTGGTGGAAGGAGCAGAACTGGAAATGGCCCTGGAATGGAGATACAATTGGTGGACCTAACAAAAATTAAATATTACGGCTTCAAGTTCCACTTCTGTATATCGATCCTATAGAAATGCCCAGAACTTCGCGCAAAGAAGTATATGCACATGGATGGTTGCTTCCGAATGTAAGAAAGAAAAACTGAAAACAAGTTACAAGTCTACAAATAGGGGAAATGACGAATACAGTGTGCCAGAGTCACAGTATAGAAGCATTCAAAAGAACGGACAACCTTGGACAAGGTCTGTGACACAGAAGGATGTTTAGTAGGAGAGGGTTTATGTAGAAAACAAGCTTGTAATATGTGGAGATGTGTAGTTCTGTAAAGCAAATGGGCAAAGGCCAAATGACTACACAACAAATTATTAACAATCCTTATCTCTGGAGAGAGATTTCACCTTTCACTTCCTCTAAGCTGCTGCATGTTGAATCTTCTTGAACAGAGCATGTATTTTTTTAATGTAATAAAACATTTTAAATTTAAAATTTTTTAAAGATTGGGGGTGCCAGGATGGCTCAGTTGGTTGAGTGTCCAACTTTGGCTCAGGTCATGGTTTCATAGTGTGTGAGTTCAAGCCCCCCATTGGGCTTGCTGCTGTCTGCACAGAGCCCACTTAGGATCCTCTGTCCCCCTCTTTCTCTTTCTGCACTTCCCCTACCTGCATGTGTGCTCTCTCTGTCTTACAAAAATGAACATTAAAAAAAATAGAAAAAAACTTCAAAAAGAAGTTTCAGGGCGCCTGGGTGGCTTAGTCGATTAAGTGTCCATCCAACTTCAGCTCAGGTCATGATCTTACAGTCCGTGAGTTCAAGCCCCACATCAGGCTCTGTGCTGACAGCTCAGAGCCTGAAGTCTGCTTCGGATTCTGTGTCTCCCTCTCTCTCTGCCCCTCCCCTGTTCGCACTCTGTGTCTCTCTCTTTCAAAAATGAGTAAATGTTAAAAAAAATTTTTTTTAAAGTTTCATGTGCAGATGTGGCACATGAAACCGTTTTCATTATTACTGTTGTCATTATTATTGGTGGTGGTGGTGATGGCACTTATTATTATTATTATTATTATTATTATTATTATTATTATTATTATTATTACTGGTGGTGGTGACTGCACTTGTTGAGGGTCTGCTTTGCACCAGGCACTGTGCCAGGAATTTTAGAACCCTGGATAGATGAGGAAACAGAGGCTGCGTCAGGACGGGGAGGGAACTAAGGCTGCTTGGGGAGCTGGGATTTGCCACACCTGCTTTCAACTGCTTTCATCAGAGCCAAAGTGCTCCGTACTTATCATTCACTCACTCCCTGCTGCTTTCGGGAGGCACCGGCCGCCTGCCCTGGAACTCCCTCATCTTTTACTTAACATTCCGGTGGAACAGGCTTTAGATCGACAGCTTCTGCTTTTGTGGCTGTTTCTAAACAATTTCCATTTCATGTCATGTTTACACACTTGTAGTTTAGGAAATAGAGTTCAGAAGAAATTCTGTCTTGATTTTTAGCTCTAAGATGTGCATGTTAATTATAATGTGACCCCCAAACACGGCCCTGGTCATCCAAGGAGTCACTCCAGTTTTAAAGACATGTGAAAGATCTGCAGTTACAGTCTGGGCACCACAAATGATGAAAGCTTTCCCAAGACACACAGTTGCAGGGGTGAGTCTGATCACTTTTGGGGGCCCATGGTTTCACCACAAAGTGTCCCCACTCTCCCAGGAGCTTGAGATCTGTTCTTCTAAGTCACAAGTCAAGCTAATTCCCATCAACCAATGTTGATCAGCAAGCTGTGAACCAAAATCAACTAAGATGGGCGATAAGCAAACAGGTGGCCCTTTGGAGAGGAGGTGTGCTCAGGGATGAGTGGGGTTTACACCTTGATGCCCAGTTATAGAAGTGGCTGCCTCCTGAAAGGTGGCTCCTTGCCGAGGGGGATCAGAGGGATTACAAGCAGTACAAAAGTTCTTATCCACAGGATTCTAGGTTCCAACATAAGAAATGTACTTTGGGAAATGGACTGAGAGCCCAGACTCTGGAAATCCCTGCGGCAAGAGGGAATGAGGAAGGAGGACCATATACGGCAACTAGTTTAACTAGTTTGTTCTTTTAGTCACTCACCCTAGTGAGCACTTGTGCTGATGGTTGATGGGAACATGTTGATCAATCAAACCTGGTCTCTTCCCTAAAGGAGGAGCTCACAGCCTAAAACATAATCTTTTCTAGGGCTATTTACTTAAGTGTGTCATCTGCTCAAGTACTGCTAGCCTAAGAGGCTCACATTTTAGTGGTGAGGCAATAGGGAGCCATCAAAGGCTTCTGAGGACGCCAACTGGTGTTCAGGGGCCCCCCGGTCCTTAGCTTGTGCCTGAGGCTGGGCTGGTCTGGTCAGGTCCCCTGGGACCTGTTTCCTCAAGTTTTAAACTAGATTTTCACTGCTGCTTTGCCACTGCACATGGGGCAGTGTAAATGAAATAAACACAGGCAATGCGCTGTAACAACCATGGGTCGTTGCTCCATGTGGAGCACCAGAGTCTATGGGAGTATGTGCATTTATATACGTACACACATACACAGTTATATGCTCATGTGTTAGGCACTCCAGTAGCCCAATGCCTGAGCCCCTCAGGCCCCCTGGTCTGTCGGTTTTTCTGTGGAGGTGGGTTGGAGGTGGGTGGGGTGCATGGGTTGCAAGCATTTTTTCCTCAGGTGTGTACTTGTGCAGGGAGTCAGGGGCACCCAGGGCGAGTGACAGGTGAAGAAGCTTTCATAAAGTGACAAGCAGCAGCCCAGGTTACAAGCAGCTACTCAGGGCTTGCAGAAGACTCTCCCTCTTGCTTGTGCCTAGGACAAGATGAGGCTGAGCACCTGCCATTTGTATCCAGTTCTGTGACACAGTGAACAAGAACTGGGGGAAGGTGGGGTGGGAAAGGGAGCCTACTTGAGTGTGGATTAAACTGGAAGAGAAAGGAAATCACAGGAAGAAAAACGAAGCTAAAAATAAGGCAGTTCCAAATTATTGCTAGACAGAAAATATCACCCCAGCTAGGCGGGAAAACAAAGTGGGATGGAACAGAAAATATCAAATTCCCATCTAAAAATAACTGTGAGTCCTAGTGTGGACTCACCATTGAGAAATACGGAATTTTTGATGGGAGCCTGAGATTACCGTCTCACTTATTAGGGGGAGTTGCTGCAGCGTGGAATGTAGGGTTCTCTTCCAGCAGTGGAGCTGGCGATACAGAACTGGATGAACCCCAGGAACATTCCTACCTGCCGGCTCAAAGACCTACGGAAAACTCAGCACCCAACGGCTTGTCTGAAGCTGAGACCCAGGTTGCGGGGGGTGGGTCAAAGGGCGGAACTCGGGGTTGGGGGTCAGGAGCCTGGCTCGAGCTTGCTGCTAGCAGACCCCGAGCAGGCCTCTCCTTGCTGCTTCCTCATCTGCAAAGTGGCTCCAGGTTAGGTGGCCAACTGATCTTAGCTGTTCATTTATTTACTGAATCCCTTTTTTCATTTATTTCTTCATATAAAATGTATTTACATTCTATACTTCTATGTGGTTGTCATAACCCAGTAGCACCGGAGGGGAGAAAAGGTGTCCACAGGATCAGATGACTACTTTTTTTTTTTTTTTTTAAACAGGAAAGTTAGGAAAGAGAGCATTTATTATTATTATTTTATGTTTGTTTTTTATTTATTTTTGAGAGTGAGAGACAGACAGACCACGAGCAGGCGAGGAGCAGAGAGAGAGGGAGACACAGAATCCAAAGCAGGCACTAGGTTCTGAGCTGTCAAGCACAGAGCCCGACGCAGGGCTCGAATGCAAGGGTTCGACGCAGGGCTCGAACCCAAGAACTGCAAGATGATGACCTGAGCCGAAGTCGGACGCTCAACCAACTCAGCCACCCAGGTGCCCCAGATGGCTACTTCCCACCTGGGTGACCTCAGTGAGTCCTCCAACCTCTCTGGGCCTCCAGGTCCTCAGCAGCCAAATGACGTCACTAGACCTCAATGAGTAACAATGAAAAGCACTGTGCACATGAATACTGTCCTCTGCCCCATCCCTTACTCCAGTAGTTTTCAGATCTTGACTACCTTGGAATAAATGCAAATGTAATGCATGTGATTAACTTCCTACCTTCCCCGATAACACAGCACTTTGATCCCAAGCACCGAACACACTGGCAACTCTGTATACTGGTGTGCACATTTTGGAACTGGACTTGGGAGATTTCACTTCAAGCTCAGGCCCTGCCATTTACTGGCTCACACCCTGTGGGGAGTTACTTGCCCCAGCAGAGCCTCGGCAGCCTCTGCTGTGCGGTGGGGAGAATACTAATATCAACTCCATGGAGCTGTTATGAAATAAAACCAGACAAAGGATATAAAAAAGCCTTGTAAACCATAAAACCCTATGCAGATGTTACAGATTAGGGCGGCATACGCATACATGTGCACAGATAGATATACAACCTGATTTCGAGCTGACATCTGGTATAAATGACTCGCTGTTCAATTGGTTTATGTCCACAAGGAGATGTCTCATTTCATTTTTCTTTTGTGGTATCAGTCGGGTACAGTGCCTTTCACTGATGCTGAACAAATAGAATCAACTTCTCACTGTTCAATATTTTTGATGTTTGCCCCCAAAGCGAAGGACCCTGCAATGTGCGACAAGGTTCTGGGAAGCCACGGTCGGATTCCAGGGTTCAGAAACATCACAGTTTTTGTATGGCATCTAGCACGAACAATTCGGTAAGGCTCTGGGAAAAGGCCTGCCTTTATGTCATATGTGAACCCCCTAATAACTGGAACTGAAGCTTTCTTCCTGAGCGTTTCATTAAGTAGATCATCTGCTTGCGTTTGGCACTTTTCCACTAGCTGAGAACCTACAAAAACTGATGTGGTATGACAGCTGAGTCGGTGCTGCCAGACAGGCTTCCTCACTCGGAAACGGGGCGGGGGCGGCAAGAGCTGGGAAGAAGGAGGAGTGGGGGGAGGGTGGCAGCTGTCACGTTACAGCCGCGCCACGCAGACACACACTTCAGATTTCACTCACGTCCCCCTGACGAGGCACCAGGCACAGGCCACATGACTGGGGACTCCACACTCGTCCTCCTGGTGAGACAAAGAGGCTATGCCTCCCCAGAGATATCCCACCCACCCACGGAATCTCTCAATTCCCCTTTAATGCAAGGTCTCCTCTGGTGTTTAAACCTGCTGGACTCTGGGCCTGATGTGTCAGCCATCTGCCCCACTGCCGCCTGGGAGAAGTCTCTGCTGTGCTGAGCCTCACGACCAACTCAGCAGGGCTGGCCATTGGCTGCGGTCTGTAAAAATGCCCCTCCAAAGGCAATGGTCACAGTGTGCTCCAAGCCTGAGGCAGGACAGAACCTCAGGGGTCCTGCTGAGGAGCCTCCTGTCACCGAAGTCCATTAAAATCTCATCCATCTCCACTTGAAAGAAGGCTCCCTCTGCCTCTCTTGCCTTCCTCAGGGACAACATCGAGTACAATTAATAGCAGGAGTAATCTTGTGGGGGACAGGGCAGGAGTAGTATAGAGAAGAGGGGTGTTCAAAACTAGGAGGAGAACAAATGTACTAAGAAAACCCACCAGCACCTGCAGGGGCCCTAGTTATGCACCAAAAGGGAGCTGGCTAATTTCCGGTCATTCCTATCTACTCTGTGGAGAAGGTCGCTGTTGTTAGGACCCTCAATTGCACTCCCTTACATCTACCAGAAGGAATGGCTTAAGACCAATTACTCCAAGAGCCAAATCATCATCTTAGGCAGATGTCTTTCAACATCTAATTGGCTCACATCCAACAGTTCTATACGATAGGTCAAATCATTCTGTTTCCTGGGGGTTTAATTTGCAACTAATTCTTCTTACAGGGTTCACCAGAAAGCTCCTGCTGTTTTAAATACATACCGGGGTGCTTTATGAAGATTTTTTTTTGTGTGTGTGTGTGTGGTGGACAACACAAAATGGCTGTTTTGAAAAGCGTCCAAGCTACCATGGCTGTAGCCATTAGGTAAGCCCACAGCCAACCATGGTCTACAGATGCGCTGGAGCAGATGTGGGGTGGCCTCCCATCCATAGGCTTGGGTGAGCATCTCAATTTGCAGGAAGATCTGAAGCCCACCTCTGTCCCAGGCTCTCACCACAACCTTTGAGCCCAGCTGGGACGCCCAGGGGAAGCCTGCTCAGGAAGCAGGAGCAGCATATTAGGACAATGGCCTTGAAGCCATTGGATGCAGATCCTGGATGGAGGGTCCCTAAACCAGATCCCAAGGCCTGGGTTGTGTGCAGAATCTCTGTGCAGAATTAACGCACATGGTGTCCTGACCGCACAGACTTATTTTAAGTACTTAAATAGTTCTTAAATAACTCAACTAACACTTAGGTGAGAGTCTAAAACCCTCATCTCTCTAACACTGGCTAACTCTCCAAACCTTGAACGCTATACAGGTTCAGAATCACAAACATTAGCACGCCACTCTGTGCCGGGCCCTCGGCCAAGGTCAGAGCCCATTCCCTACCCCCCCTGACCAGCAATGACCTTTCTTTTCAGCTCCTCCTTTTGACACCAAAGGCCTTCAGGGCCAGGCTTAGATCTTACCTCCTTCAAGTAATGACCCCAGCCTCCCTGGGGAGGCGTTTTGCCTCCATTGCTGCACACTCTTGCATTGATTATTTGTCCAATTCACATGTCAATTAATCACGCAAAGCCTTAAGACATTTCTTTCAGTGATGGCTTTAACTGCTATGTGACTCCGTTTCTTCAACTTCATATCCTGGACTAACTTTCCAACTTGACCTCGGGCCCAATCTCCCTCCAGGGACTCAGAAAGCCCTCCAGGAACTGACCCTCAAACAACCTGGCAGCTGCGCATCTCCCCACATACCTTGATGCTGAAGCCACACTGGCTACTGGGTTGCTCTCTTCACTTCTGGGCATGGCACAGGCTGTCTCTCTCTCCCCTGCAAGGTCATCCCTTCCCTCCTCGCCACACAGCACCCACCTCTGAGCTTCCTCAGGACCCAGCTCATGGGGACCTATGAGACCTGCTGGTGGGTCCCCAGGACCATCATGCTGATACCCTCCTCCTGGACCACTGGTCTTTTAAGACTTAGGTCAAGCTTCAACTCCTAGGAAGCCTTTCCTGCCTCTTCCCTTGGAATCTGTGTGATTGTGCCATCTCTGTGGAGACCTTCACCCCACGAAGCAAAGTCTAAGACACTTTGATGCCTGACCCAGTCCACGGCTACCTCCCGGGGTCTCATTTATCTTAGTGTCCTTGGTGCCTGGCACATGGGAGGCTGCAAAATGACCACCGAATGGACAAAGCTCTCCTGGAGTACCGCCATGATACCCCCAAATTGTCTATCTTTGTGGCTGCCCTGAGAAGCCCAGAGGTGATGTCCAGCTTCATCCTCCTCTGTCTAATACCTGGAGTCCTATGCCTTTCACTTCACACAGACAGATAGATGCATATCTGCTCCTTTACCCCAAGGCTGCTGGTCAATTTGTCCACGGTGGACAGAAGTTTCTCACTGGGACAAGGGCAAGAGGGAGATTGCACAACAGGGCCTTGGAGACCCTGCTGAGGAACAGAGGGCCCTGAAACAAGGGTGGGGACAAATATGAGCTATGTTTCTTCCTGGCTTATGGCACCCATTGAATACAACAAAGCAAAGGGAAACAGAAGGCAGGAAAGCTGTGTGACAGGCACTTTGCATTTTGCTGTGGTAGAGCTTCTCTCCCTTGTAAAGCAGTACCCTGCTCACCTGCATTCTTGTAAAGGGAAAGGTGATGGGGATTTACAGCATTTCTATCGCTCTAAGATCTCAGAATAATTCCAAGGCCAGTGACCAGCTTGGAGGGAGGAGGGAAGGAGGGAGGAGAAAAGAGGGAGGAGGGAAGGAGGGGAGGAGGGAGGAAGGAAAGAAGGAAGGAGGGCAGGAGGGAGGAGAAAAGGAAGGAGGGGGAAGGAGGGAAGGGAGGCACTAGGGACAGGGCCAGACCAGACCATTACCCTGCTGGCCTGAGCTTCCCGACCACGAATAGCTCCATAAACTGTAAACTTCCCAGAACCACAGGCGCCCTAGAGACTCACAACATTTCCCCCCAGAACAAGACAAGCCAGCCACCTCTGCATTGCCTGTTTTTAAATTCAGGACAGCACGTGCTCTGATAGCCTCAAAATCATTCATTTTTGTGTGTGTTGGAAGTGGGGGGGTGGGGGGGGCTCATTTTTCAGGGACAAATAGGAGATCCAACAGTCCAAATGATTATTATGTTTGCAGCCATTAAATCAACTTCAAAGACAAGGCTAAGACGGATGCAGAGGAGAAGCTCATTTTCATCCCGTTTCAACGAGCTCTGCCAAGTGCCAAGCCTCGTGCTGGGCTCTGAGGAGCCGACTGAGTCACTCAGGCCTTGCCCATGCTGCTGGTGGAGACAAGAGGCTGGCCTGGGACTCAGAAGCAAGAGAAAGAATGAGAGAGAGGGAAGAGAAGTATTCAGCAAGCGGTGGGAGTGAGGAATCTGGGGAAGGCTGCTGGGAGGAGCTGACATTGAGAATTGACCCAGGGGAGCAGGAAGCCGTTGGGGGTGCTGCCTGGAACCCTGGATGCAGAGGAAGGTGAGGCTTGAGCAAGGCCTAGAAAGTCTGCACTTGGATCTGTGGGACCCACTGAAGGTCTCTGAGCAGGAAAATAATAAAGACCATGCCTGGGAAAATCATCTGGTGACAGTGAAGGGGAGCCCTTTACTTGGTCCTTGAACCTTCCCTATCTGGCTTCCCTCTTTGAGAGCTGTCCTGTGAGGAAGAAAGACACTGCTGCACTTAATAGGGTATCCAGAAGCTGAAGGGCTGCTCCTGTTTACTAGGATGATGCATGTACAAAATGACAGCTCTTTAAAATACATAAGAAAAAAAAATTTTTTTAAGTGGGCACAGTGAAATTATGCTCCATTTGGAAGCAGGCTTCTGTGAAAAGATCCCCTAGGGAGTCAAGCGTGACTTTAGCTCAGAAACAAGTTTCCAGGGTGCTGGGTGGAATCTGCCAATACTGTCACCTGGTCAGAAAGACACCCATAGACTTAGCCAAACGCAACAGTCAGAACACGAAAGGCTTTTTGTTTGCGGGAGTTCCTGTCCCTGAGCTTAGTAGGAACTGAGGGCTCCAGGTGTCTTACTGCTACTACTGACACCACTGGAATAGGTCAGCACTAAAGTCACCTCAGGATCAGGTTGGAACTCTGACTTTAAAGACGGGGATACTAAGGCCCAAGAGAGGCATAGGCAGCGCCTTACCCACACTCAAACCAGGAATCAGTGGATGAGTTGGGATGAGCTGCTGAGATGGTGAGATTCTTACCCCTAACCACACCACACCCTGCACCCAGCCCTGCTCTATTTGGTCATTCAAAGATTTACACGGTTCTAGCTGTAAGATCGCAGTTCTGCGAAGCTAACAAGATGGTCTTGCAAAGCTGGGCCCTCACTCCCACACTCTCGGCCCATACTCGCAGGGTGAGGATTTCTGCGCCTCTCTGCAGCCCCAGGTGCTCAGGATGTGTATGTGGAATGTCAAGGAGACAACAGAATGGATGTCCATGCCCTCGCAATGGAGGAAAAAAGAGAATGAGCCAAGAAGTCAGGGAGAATGATGCAGCCGGCAGAAGGGACCAGGGCTTCAAGAATTTGAGGAGACCCCAGGCTAAAGCAGGGCCTCTCAAACCATGGGACCGTCTGTTCCATAATCATGGAGCCCTGTATTAAAACGCAGGTCCCTAGACTCCACTGAGAGCCTGTAAGGGGCAGGGCCTAGGGACCTGCATTCTCAACACTGCCCACCCACCTCACCCTCACTTCCCATGTGACTATGGTACAAATGGATGTCGGGAGGCCCTGTACTCATGGGTCTTGAGGGCAGCTTGTCTTTCACCTTGGCCCAGGGTGGTGGGCAGGTGACACTCCTTAAGTCTTAAGAGAGTGG
Source organism: Felis catus (assembly GCF_018350175.1). NCBI lineage: Eukaryota > Metazoa > Chordata > Mammalia > Carnivora > Felidae > Felis > Felis catus. Next base: position 59,431,532 of record NC_058380.1, read on the forward strand.
CTGTGGTGAGGAACCTCTGGGAGAGCAGTTGGGGACAGATGGCATAGCAGGTGTCCCACTGAGCCTCCTACACTGTGTCCCCTGGTCTGGTGGGCCTGCTTTGAAGCCCAGCAGACCAATTCTGCCCAAAGCTCACAGCTAACCTGTACAGTCCACCTGGGGACTCAAGTGCCATTTGCCTTCCAAACTTTACTCACCAGACTTGGGCTCCAGAGTAAGTCGAGGGTAGGGGGAGCTTACAAAATGAACCACAAAAAGCCTAGCTTGCGGGGGCTAAAGGGGTGTCCCTTACCCTCTCTGAGCCTTCCTATCCCCCCTACAGAACAGGGATGGCACCACAGGCCTGGTCTACCCCCCGGGGTGGGGGGGGGGTGTGTGAAAATCAAAGGAGCACAGATTGACTCAGTGTGTCAACGTGAACACAGCATTACTATTACATAGATTTTTTTCTCGTTTTTTTTTTTTTTAAGTCTTCAGGAAAAGGCTTGTTCTTTTCTTGAAGTTTTAGAGATCAAGTCAACTCAGAGGTAAACAGGCACTATTTTTTCAGCAGTAGGCAAGAAAGCATTTGCATGGCTTATTCCTGGCTCACCCAATTCTCCTGGAAAAGAAACCTGAGGTCCTCGGCAGGCAACTCTGAAATGGCCCTTTATAATTTTGAAATCTCAAGTGAGCGTGTATGTTTATGTCAGTACTTACAAAGGCAGACGGAACCACCCTTGTCAGGAGAGGAGATAATCGTCAAGCACGTTTCCCTGGCAGAGGCTCTGTCGTGTAATTAAAGATGATAATTATAGCTCCGCGTCTAGTGTCAAACCCGGGGCTCTTTCCAGACACGACTGCGGCTTTCTTGCCCTGTGTGCGAAAACACACAAGGCTCTTTGTGGACGGGAAGAGCCTGCGCAGCTCTATCCTGTTGCCGAGGGTGGCTTGTGTGGGCCTAGCTCTTTGGATGCTTTACCTGGAAGCTTGGTCCAGGAGAGTTGGGCTGGATCCTCTCTGAGCTGGGTCCTCTGCAGTCCTCCCTTGCTGGGGACACAGAGGCAACAGGCAGTCCCTGACCTGAGAGCAGGACTGGCTGGCACACAGGGCTCTCTCGCCCAGTGTCCACCAAGGACTTAAGCACTTTGGCAGTTTCCCACGTGTAGCCACCAAAACCTCTGTAGATAAGAGGTTCCCTTCCCTTCCATTCTGTGAGCTCTGGAGGGCAGGAGCTTCTGTGACTGTCTTTCATCTCTCGACCCCTCCCCGCAAGATCTGGCTCAGAGACTGAGGGGATACAGCAAAAGGAGCACTGGACTTAGGAGTCCTGAGACTGGAGCTCACACCTTGGGCCCGCTGCTGGGTGACCCTGTGTGGGCTGCCCTGATGTTCTGGTTTTAGTTTCTCAGCTGTCTTACAAACAAGGAGAACAGGGCTGCCTCCAGGGCTGTTCTGAGGATGAAATGAGATAATGTCTGAGAAAGCACTCAGTAAAAGGAAAAGTAAACATTAACTGATATGACAATAACCCCACACATATAACTGATAGCTGAGGTCCTAGAAAAATTAAAGGAAGGTCAACTAATCTGACAGTATTAATTCGAAATATTGAGCAGGGCACCTGTTGGGATGAGCACTGGGTGTTGTATGGAAACCAATTTGACAATAAATTTCATATTAAAAAAAAAAAAGAAATATATGCAGGCCAACAGATTTCCCGAAACTAAAATGCCTCCCTTGGACTCTTAAGCCTTGGAAGGGAAAATACATCACTCCCCGCAGATGAGGCCCTGGCGGCAGAGAGATGGACCCACCAAGATGGGGCATCCATGGAGGGGAGGCGGGCGGAGGGTCTGCTTCACACTCCCCCATGACTGGACAGGGGTGACAACTCCCAAGGGTGTGAGCCACTGCAAAGCCCCAGGAGTTCACAAAGGAGAGAAGACAGGTCGTTTCTAGGTAATGAACTCCCCAGAAGCAAGGGGACACTGGCTGCGGGAAGCTTTGAACAGTTACGGAACCACATGGTGGGGACGAAAGGCAGGCCTGGGCAAGGACTTGCCCTCTCCAGCCCTGCCCAGACAGCCCCCACCACGCCCCCATGGCTTCTGTTTCTTCAGCGATAAAACAAGGGGGCAGCCACATAGTCCTGGCTCCAAACTCCTCACTCTATGAAGGAAGATTTCTGGAGAGTGGAAAGGTTTTACCACCTGAGTGTAAGCTTTCCCAACAGCACCACACACAGTTCAGGCCAGAGTCAGCAGCACTAGCTCCGGGGACTCTAGAACATGGCATCAAGTCCCCGCGGAGGCTGTGAGGCCCGAAAGTTTGACGGAACCACAGGCAATCCCACCTCAGCCTCAGCCCCAGAGACTCCCCACCTCTGCCGATGTTTGGGACTGAGCGTGGAGCGTGGGGCTGGGGCCCAAAGGGCAGCCCAGAGCTTTTCATTAGCACCGGGAGCCTTGGGAATTTACAGCAAATCTTGGTCCACATAAAAAAATTGGTTTCAAGTCTAGGAGATAACCAGGCTGAGTACATTAATAACAAACCTTTCCTCCTAATCTCTGGGTGTAAATTATGAAAATAATGGAAACATTGCCTGGTTTCCTTTGAGGCTCAATTCGACAAGGCTCCTTTCCATGGCAGCCTGGGTAGAGCTGGGGATGGGGCAGAGGTGGGCGAGCCAACAGCCTCATAAGCACCTGTCCCGGGTGGGAGATTTTCTCAATGATAAGGTCTCCTTGGTACAACACAGGGGCCCCCTGGGGTCCTGTTGAGGCCGGTCCAGTAGCTCTTCCTTCCAGGTCTACCTTTAGAACATGGGGCTGGGCCATACCCCTCGCTGCCTCTGTTCCTACCATCCTCGCCAGCCCAGTGTCCAGGTGAAGTTCTCTTCTGACCCACATCCCCTGACCCAAGCAGGGCAGACAATGCCCGCCCCCGCAGCTCCCAGGTACAAGCTCCTATGCCCACACCTGACTTACCTCAAAAACTGACTACCACTACACATCACATGGCCACCTTCTTCTATGAGAATGACCCTCCTAGGGGCAAGGCCCAGGTGGGCTCTGCCTCCTGGCACAGCAGGGGCTCAACAGATGCTGGGCAAAGCTACCTTGACTATTTTTCAGTTCAGCTAGGTTGTAAAGTTATTGCCGCTATGGCCCCTGTCCCACTTTAGGCTTCTGCTCTTTGTTACTCAGGAGGGCAGGATCTGGCCCCCATGGAGCCAGCCTGTCTGACCCCACAGCTGCCTGTCCCTGTCTCCACCATGCTCAGACCCATGGAGTTCCCTCAGCCAGCGATCCTACCCCTACCCCACCTGACCTGGCTTTTGGAACACAGCTCCCAGGATGCCAGAAATCCTCCCTTGTGACCAGAACAGTTGCTCAGGCCTCTAATCCTGCTTTCTCGTCAGTGAAATGGAAACAATCCCAGCAACGGCCTTGCCTGGGCCTTGGGGAGGCTGAGGATGGGTGCTCTCGAGGCCAGGTTCATGACTGAATGCTAACCGGTCCAGTTCTGGTTGCATCTGTGGGGGCAAGAAGCAGGGCTGTGAGGGCAGAAGCATGCAGAAGGGCTTCAAGGGAAGGTTATCCAAAGCTGGCAGGCCAGGTGGGTTTTAGAAGGGAAGGGCAGAATGTGAGCAAAGATAGCAAGGTGGAGCCAAGCAAGGAAGAAATCAACAGGAGAAACTCTCTCCCACTCCCACTATGTGCCAGGACTATTGGCTGGAAAGGTCATGTGGGGTCAGGTCAGAGGTTGTCCCAGCTTTCACAGGCAAGATGCTAGTCTGAAGAAAAGTGTGACAGCTGAAGACGAGTAGGGATCAGACAGTCAGCTGGGGCAGGGCGGGGGGGTGGGGGGGGGCGCGGGGGGGTGGAGAAGGAGGGGAAGGTGGTGACATGGGGGCCACAGGAGGGCAACAAGGATCACGCCGACTGGAAAAGACCCCCAATCTGGTAATGGGATGCTAGATAAGCTGGCTTCACGGAGGGCTCAGTGGTTGGGGCTCAGGGACATGTGTGTATGTGCCAGTCCCCTCATAGGGACTCGAGGCCTGGTGACAGGTGTGAGCCTACAGAGGCACAGGTGAGCCCAGGACCCAAGGGAGGAGCATGTGGACCTGCTGGCAAGGACTGAGAGGTAAGCTGGCTAGGGAGGCAATGACACCCAGTTCAAGTCCCAGATAGCCTTTAATCTTCAGGGAAGAGTTTACGATCATTTGCACAACACTCTACCAGAACCAGCAAGTTCTGACCTGGGGACATTCTTTGCTGGAAAGGTCCGGGCCAATATCTCAAACACTGGGCGCCGACAGTCTGGGGGAAGAGTTCTAAGCCCTGTGGTCGTTACCCTCCAGGGGGCCCCCAGGCTGGCAGATGAATTACGATGTAGCGCACTGAGTGCTGTATCAGCGTGATTATGCAGAGAGTGATCGTGGTAGCTACAACAGGGAGGACCCACAATGAAGCTCAGGCCCTGGGAGATGACCTTCTCCCAGTGCATCATTTTTTAGGCTGCCAGGTATAATTACAAGCCTGTGCTCTGGAAGGGACAGAAGCGGCCTTTTCCTTATTTATGCTCATGCTGCCTGTTAGGGGAAAGGACCTGAGGCAGTGTACCACATTAAAACACCTGGACCAAGCCAGGTGAGAGAGAGCTGAAAGGCAGAAAGAGGAGGAGGGAGAGGAAGGAGAGGAAGGAGAGGAAGGAGAGGAAGGAGAGGAAGGAGAGGAAGGAGAGGAGGGAGAGGAGGGGGAGGAGGGGGAGGAGGGGGAGGAGGGAGAGGAGGGGGAGGAGGGGGAGGAGGTGACGGCGGGAACTGAACCTCAGACACCTGCCAAGTTACCCCGGAGGTGGAAGGACTGCATAAAAACCCCTCAGCAAACCTGTTGTTGCTCAGCATCCCTCCCTCATACATCCAGGCAGAGGCCCTGCAGGGAGAGGGGGGTCCAGAATGGGGCACGGTTCCAGTCAGCCTCCATGACTCAGCTTTCTGACCTGCAAAATGGAAATAATCATACTGCTCCCTCCTAGAGCCTTAGGGAGATTCCTGGCATAATCTACAAAAGGCGCCCTTAAATACAGCCCTCTGTCATCCCTATAAGCTTCCAGAAAGCCAGCCTGAGCCCGAGTTAGAGGAGAGTACTAATTAATTAGTCAAATAATAGGGTGTGGGGCAAATCACTGAATCTCCTTCTTCAGACTTCTGAAGGGGCAGGAACTGTGGCCTGTGGTCTCCTTGGACAGCCCTTGCAAACCAGCTCCTCTCCCCAGGGCACTGGGAGCACTTCAGGGCTCCCCTCTGACCTGACTCCAGGACCCTCTTGAACATCTGAATGCAAAAGTGCCCACATCTGAACCCACTGACTTCTGCCCAAGAACTGTCCTTCCCCTTCTGGGGTAACTGACACTCTCATCACTCACCAGAATCCCAGCTCCTCCCTCTCTCTCATCCACTGCACCTCAATGGCTGACAGGCTCTTTCACCCCACCCCTTGGCCTAGATGACTGTTGTAGCCACACAGCCACAGAACCAGTCCCCCTGCCTCTGGCTTCTCTCGGCTCTAATCCATCCTACGCACCCAGGCAGGCATAACTTCCTGAACAACTTCCTAACACGTTCACACCTCTGCTCAGGAATAGGCAGTGCTTCCCCACAGCCTCCTACGTCTGCCCCCTGCACAGGGTGCTGTAGGGTGGCTGAAGGATGCCAGGAGCTAGGCTGCTGATCCACACAAGTCTCCCTAGTCTATTTCTGGATGGGCATTATCAACAGTTTCTGTGCCTTCAGATCTTTTAATGTGTCTCTGGGATTCTGAAAGGCAAAGGGCAAAGGTGGGGAGGTGAGCTCCTCTTCTTCCAGTTCCTGTTCCTTTATTTCTACCTTTAGGAGAATGCTGACTTCTTTCATAGCTGCCAGGAAAGAAAAGGCTTTAGGGGCTGATTTGCTGGGGGTCTGGGCCCTCACTGCCAAGTGTCCAGCAGGATACTGCAATTAGCATTGTGGGCCCTCACACCTATGAGGCTGGGTGCCACAGCACAGGATGATACTCACTGCTCTAGAAAATTCCATGGCGACCCCCAGAGTCTTGGCCTGCACCAATGTTAGGAAAAGAGAGGAATACAGCTGCCAGCCATTGGGTCAAGGCTGTGCCCTTCATTCCCCAAAGACAGCATGCAGACCATCCTGCCTCCTGAGGGTGGCCAGGGCCCTGGGGACAAGTCTCCACTCTGCTCTTGACTTTGAGCAAGATTCTAACTTCTAGGCCTCGGTAACCTAGAGCTGCTGTGATCAGGGGAGGCAGCAGAGTCTTGGATACAGACCTTCCTGTCCCAGCACTCCCAGAAATGAGTGTATAGGAATCACAGTTCAATAACACTTTCCCCTTGATGCTGACGTATATAAGCTTCATGAGAACAGGGAATTTGTTCTGTCCACTGCACAGCTCCCAGAACACAGAACGTGTACACAGCAGCACATAGCAGGTACTCACAAACAGCCATGCAGTGACTGAATGCATCACACTTTCTTCCCTAAGGCGCCGTGACTTTAGGCAAGCAGTTCTTGGCAAAATGGGAAAGGCTGTTTACAGCAGGTTACTGTTTACTGTTTGCTTCCTTTTCTTTCATTTATTCTCCATATAGACTTTTATTCTTACACTCAGTCATTGCATTGGTGAATATTTACTGGGCCCAGAAGAGAAATGCAGATGGGTGAGACCCAGTCCTTTCTTTCAAGGAGCTCTCAGCCCAGAGAGGGAGGCAGGGAAAAGAGGCACGACGAGACACCCCCATGCAGTCCTCCAGCATGGACACAGAACTGGTCTCTGAGACAGAGCAAGGCACAAGAGTCACCGGCCTGACTCCCACCCAAAGGCCAAACCAGCTCCTTCCCCAACTCCCCACCCATTTAGCAGTCTGGTTACACTCAGACTTTCCAGTTATGGCAATCTTCAGAGGAGGATGGAGGTCTCTGGGATCCTGAGGGGGACCCAGCATGTCTGTGCATCAGCCCTGGGTCCCTAGAATTAATTAACATGCTCATCCATTCAACAACTATTTACTGAGCACCAACTTTGTGCCAGGTACTGCTTTAGTCCTGAGGTTCCAGCAGGGAACAAAGTTCTCCCCTAGTTAAGCCCACGTCTTAGTGGTAGACAGACTATAAACACAAGATGAAGGATAAGTGAAATATGTAGTATGCTAAATGGTAACCAGTATTAAGGAACACAATAAAACAGAGAAACAGGGTGGGAAGTGTTGAGAGTGGGTTGAAATTTAAGATAAGTGGCCAGGGAAGGCCTTACAGGAAAGGCCATTTTGAGTCAAGGCCTTAAGTGTGGCCTTGCTCAATGCCACCCTTTCCATGCGGTCTGTACTGGTCTTCAGGGGACAGTACTACCCCTTCTTCTGTCTCTTGCCAGTGACGTTCTTCTCTGCCTGTTTTATACAACAGATATCAATCCTTGTCAACCTCCCCCCTGTGATGGGGGGCACCAGGAACAAATGTCTGGCACACAGCAGGTGTGCTGCCAATAAATGTCAGCTTTCTGAGGCCTGTCCCGGTCCTGTTGCAACTTTCCTGAAAAGGTGGGCAAGCTTTGGGCAGGGGGGTAGGGGGGTGAGGGGATTAGGATGTCGGGGTTGGAGGGGGTGGGTAGTGCCAAAAGGGATAGGTGCCAGGTGGAGTGAGAGAATAGGAAAGTGGCTGCTAGAGTGGGCCCAGTGGTCACCATGGAAACCCAGGCTACCCCGCTCTCTGCTCTCAGTCCTGCCCAGCATTCTACTCCCCCAGCTCACTGCTTCCCGGGCCTAGAGCTCCTCAGGTGAGCACCACTGGGCTGGGTGTGTGAGCCGGCTGTTTCTCAACAACAGGAAAGCCACTGGGTGACTAATACAAAATCTATTTACACTTGATTATCTCCTTCCCGTCCAGTAGGTAGGTCATTCTGGTAAATGACAGACCAGCCAGGGAACTCTGCACAGTCCATGACAAGCCAGGCAAGAGGGTGGAAGGGCAGGTTTCAAAACAAGGCCCAGGAGCCCTAGGTTAGAAGTCAGGAGACCCACTCCGCAGCCCGCTGCTGTGTGACCTTGGCCAGCTCGTGCTCCTCTCTGCGCCTCAAGCAGAAAGAGGATGCTGGGTGAAAAGGACTGCTCTTCAAGGAAAGTTCTATCCTGACAGCTCCCAAGCTCAGGGAGGGCTGTGACCACCAGGGCTGGCTGCAGCCTGGAGCGGCATGGAGAGAGGGCAGCAGGGAGGGGGAAGGGTGTGAAGCACAGGGCCTGCAGGGGGCGAGGCAGGTGGGTGGGAGGGGAGTGAAAGTGAGGGGTCGTGGGGATGGTTTGTGGAGCAGAGCTGCGCAGAGCAGGTGAGGTGAGGAAGACACAATACGTGGACATTCTGGGAGCAGAGTCCACAGGAACTGCAGAGCTGGGAAGGGCCTGGACTCAGGGGCCCAGACAGAAAGGCCCTTTACTTTCTTAGCCACTGGAAGAACAGGGAAGGAGAACCGCACTGCCTGGAATCAGGGGCAGAGATGGCGTCAAACACACGAGGAAGGTGGAAATCTCAGGTGGGGTGGCCAGAAATGACCTCCTGGACACCTAGTCAAGACTCGGAGAAGCGTTTGCTGGTCTTTCAAGGTGCAGACCTGTAGCTCTCAGCTCTGTCTGTCCTGAGAGCAGAGAGCGTAGTATGCACGCTCCTGGGAGGGTGTCAGGCAAGATCTGGGCTGGTGCCATGTGGAAGTAATGGGGGTGGGGTGAAAGGACGTACAGTCCTGACCAGGATGGAGAAGCCCAGTGTGACCACAGGAGCAGGGAACCTAAGAATTTATAAAGGCCCTCATGGTGCCCAGGGAAGAAGGCAAAATCTGATTTCCCAGATGAAGGAATGAAGGCCCAGAGAGGAAAAGCAACCTGCCTCAGGTCACACAGTAGACCAGGGCAGAGCCAGACTCACATTGTCTGCCTCCTTCCTCCTGAAACATGCCACAGCCGGAACACAGACACTTGAACTTGGTACATACCATCATTCAGAAAGCGCACTGCCACTAGAAGACGCTGTACCAGAGGATGAGAAGATACAAAAGGATGTCCCTCCCCCCACCCCCTTGCCTTTAAAATTTGTGACTGGCTTGGGGTGCCTGGGTGGCTCAGTTGGTTAAGCGTCCAACTTCAGCTCGGGTCATCATCTCACAGTCCATGAGTTTGAGCCCTGCGTCGGGGTCTGTGCTGACGGCTCAGAGCCTGGAGCCTGTTTCAGATTCTGTGTCTCCCTCTCTCTCTGTCCCTCCCCTGCTCATGCTCTGTCTCTCTCTGTCTCAAAAATAAATAAAAACATTAAAAAAAAAATTTAAAAAAAAATTTGTGACTGGCTTTATCTGACGGTATCTACTAGCATATAGGAGAAAAATGGGCAGAAGGCAAGTTGTGAGCAAGGAAAACAGCCACATCTAGGCAGCAGGGTTCTGTGTGAAACGGTTTACTTTTAAATTCCTCTTATTATGCTGTAAAGTTGATTTAACAATAAAAACATGCTAAAGACTTTTTAATGTGTAGTTGCTTATAATAATAAAAATTATGGGAAAATGCTTTCAAGTAATGTTTATGTGATTCATCCTGCAAAATGATACTTTGAACAATTTTTTAAAGAATGTTAGGGTGGGGGGAATCAGACCTAAAAAAGGGGCCTAAGTAATGGTACAATTCCCAGTTATTTCTGTAGGCCCTTTGGGAGTATAGGACAGATGTAAGTGCTTTAGCTGCAGCTAAGAGCACTACTTTCGCTGCTTATTTAACCTTTCTGAGACTCAGCAGATTTGTCTGTAAAATGGGGATGCTGGAAGTACCTCTACCTTACAGGCTCCTTGTGAGGATTAAATGAGCTAATCATGGTTATGGGGCACCTGGGTGGCTCTGTCAGTTAAGCATCCGACTTCAGCTCAGGTCATGATCTCATGGCTTGTGAGTTCGAGCCCCGTATCGGGTCCTCTGCTGTCAGCACAGAGGCCACTTTGGATCCTCTGTATCCCCCTCTCTCTGCCCTCCCTGGCGCACTCCCTCTTTCTCTCTCTCTCAAAAATAAGTAAACATTAAAAAAAAAAAATAAATGAGCTAATCATGGTTAAGTCCTTGGGGAAGTGCCTGGCACACACAGAAGCCTTTCTGTAAAAGTGAATGGCCACCATCCATCCCAATCACCACCACTACCTTGGGTACCTCTGAGAACTTCTGGGCTGAAAGCCTGGGGAGAAAGGGTCCCAGTTGAGAAATATTCTGCACCTTTAGGTCAACTAGAGTTTCATGACCCAATCAGTCTTTATACTAAGCTCCTGCTCCATGTGCTTTTCCTATCATTATCCTATCAAAAGCCTCATTTCCTGCCACTCCTCTCCAGCAGAAAGATCCCACGCCTGCCTCCATGCCTTTGCTCAAGCCCTTCCCTCTGCCTGGGTTGCCAGACCCAGCTCTTATCACTACCTCCTACCACCTCTCCCCTCCCATCTCACTTGGATTGCCCAAACCGGAAGCCTTCACCCCTCCTCTGAGCTCCTGGAGATTGACCCACTCATCTCCATGCACCCACCACTGACCACCTGGGTCCATGCCTGTCTCCCTTCTTCATAGATATTCCTAAAGGCAGTGACAGTATGTGCCTAGTTTACATGGTCAAGTCTCAACACAACAGGGCAGGGCAAGGGCTCCAGGTTCGGCTGACCAAATGCACTGCAGAGGGCCTGAGGACCACCTGCTCCACTATCCTGCTGATTTGGCCACCTACCTCCAGGTGGGCAGGGACCCCGACAGGGAATGGCCAGAGAACTCAATAGTACATAATACCAAGTGAAGGCCCAAATAGGCCCTTTGCTCCCCAATAACAATACTCTCATACACGTGTGCAGAGCAGCATGTTCTTCCACCCGAGACTCACATCAGTGTTGTGTGCCCTATTTTACAATGAGGACACTGTGGCTATCAAGAGGCTAAGCATCTTGGCCCACCAGGCACCTGAGTCAGCCTGACTGGGAGCCCAGCGCCCTTCTCACCAAACCAGCAGGCTCCATGTGCCTGGGGCCCTCAAGCCTGGGGTTAAGACACAGGGAAGAGGGTAAGAATGGGCTGTGAGGTAGGGCTTTGGACAGAGGGCTGGCCTGGGGACACCAAAGACATTGGTGCAGGAAGGAAACTGAGGCCCAGATGGCATGGAAAAGGCCAAGGCCAGAATCTGACCTTGAGAGAAGGGTTGTGCAAGATGAAAAGGGGAATTAGGGCTGTATAGTTAGCACAAGCCAGGCTGGCACTGACAAAGGAAGCTGCCAGATCCTTTCCTATTCAGAGCTGGTCTCCGGTACTCCCTTCACAGGCCTGGTCTTAGGTGTCTAATGATGATGCAATGCACAGTGAATCATGACATCTCGGAACTCACGGTTGACACAGACTTCAGGGGTGGCTTGAGCCAACCACCCATCTGTTACTTGACTATCTTTATGTCATCTCTCAATGTGGGCTGTTTTGCCTCTGCCTGGATACCTCTAGGGATGGGCAACACATTGCCTCACAGGACAGCTTCATATTTAATTGGTAAGTTCAAAAACATCTCAAAAGGATTATGACTTTTTTTGAGCCCGTTTCTCTACCTATAAAAAGGAAAGCTTGAACTGGGTCACGAGCTTCCCCACTGGGTTCCACAGAGCCCTTGGGTTTTCAGTAGCTACCTCTGAAGCTGCTTTTGGGATGAGAGAGGCAATGGGGGCAGAGAGCGAAGCCCAGGCAATTCATGGGCATTTGGGTTGTGAGGTTCTGTGGAGAGCTTCACCTCCATCTTGAACCAGAACCTAATTCCTGTGGGTGATACAAAGGGGAATCTATGGAGAGGGAAACTGAGGCAGACAGAGGGAAGAGGTGAGACGAGCCCCTGAGGAAACAGGTGCACTTCTCCTCACCCTCTTTTGCAACCACAGCCTGTGGGGCTGGGCTGAGTTCTCTGTTCACAAAAGCACACCTCCCCAAAGCCTCCCCCATCCACCCGCTGCATGGAGTCAAGGAGGCAAGAACAAAACCCCATCAGCTAATCACAGGCTGTGTGAGCCACCCGGGGTAGGAGGGGGGTTCTGAAAATCAAGCTGCAGCACCCCAGGGCTGCACAGGCCCTGGACAAAACGTCCTGCACAGTGGCTGAAATAGGGCCTCAACAGTCAGCCTCACAACTCACTATCTGGCTACTTACTTAACCTCTCTGTGCCTCAGTTTCTGCATCAGTAAAACGGGCAGCTACACTTTAAAGGGTGATGGTGAGGGGAGCCTGGATGGCTCAATAGATTAAGCGTCCAACTTTGGCTCAGGTCATGATCTCACTGTTCGTGGGTTTAAGCCCCGTGTTGGGCTCTGAGCTGACAGCTTGGAGCCTGGAGCCTGCTTTAGATTCTGTCTTTCTGTCTGTCTCTCTCCCTCCCCAACTTGTGCGCGCTTGCTCTCTCTCTCTCTCTCTCTCTCTCAAAAATAAGTAAGTAAACATGAAAGAAAGAAAGAAAGAAAGAAAGAAAGAAAGAAAGAAAGAAAGAAAGAAAGAAAGAAAGAAAGTAAGTGATGGTGAGTATCCAACAAGAATTCACATCAAATGCTGTAAACAAGTACAAGAGCCTAGCAGCTACCTCCACAAATAGGTAAAAACAGAGGCACAAAATGTGTTGCCAAAGCTCAAACAGCCAGTTTGCAAACCAAACAGCTAGAAGTATGACCAACTGCCTGCTCTAAGACTACTGCTTTGCACGGGGAAACTGAGGCCCAAGGTCATTCAGGTGGCAAGTGGCCATCTCAGATCTGCTTGATTCCACCTGGGTTCCTTCTGCAGTAGTACAGAGAGGTATACCATCTCAGGCAGAGAGGGGATGTTCTTCCCAACAGGGTTATTCCTATCTACCAAAGACGCTTGCCCTGTTCCTAGAAGTTGCATGCACACGTAAATGTTATAGCATGCACCCCGTGATCCACTGCCCCCCCTCCCCTGACGAGCTGCTTCCTAGAACATTTACACAGCACTGGCTCACCCCAGCCCCCTCTCCCTGCCATCAGTCAGAGCGATGACGTTACACACAAAGAATTCTGAGTCAAAGGGAGCTGCAGTAAGGTCGTTACAGCTAGAAAACGTCCTGTTTAATCACCTATTTCCTTAGAAACCGAAAATGTGGGTAAATTTGGGCATAGCCTGTAAGCTAGGAAGAGAGTGCAGAGCAGCAAACACAAGGATGACTCTTTGGAGACAGAATGCATAAGATCTTAACAGATCTCTAATTAAATCAAACCGCCCTGCCTTGGACCTAGCTGCCGTGGGTGTGTCTTATTAAAAAGCCAAAGTCCCACAGAACAGTTCTGTCCAGCTAAGCAGCTACTTGACACTGAGGTCCACGGATACACCAAGGAGGAACCAGCTCCATTCCAAAGACAGCCGTGTCCACAATGTCTGGATTCCCAGATGTGCCCTTCCACCCCAGTCCCATGTTCTGCAGATGTAGGTCTGAGCCCCTCACTTGTACCTATGTGACCCCAGGGAAGCGATTTGTCCTGTTTCCCTCATGTGTAAAGTGAGACACTACTTCCTTTTGCAGGGACATGGTGAGGCTTAAAAGTATATATGTCAAAGGGCCCAGTACAGAGCCTGGAGCTTGGCGGGGGTTCCAGCCTCAGATGGCTCCCGCCATTTCCTTGTGTCCCGGATACCCCAGCATCAAGCACAAACATACACTTCCTCCAGGACTCCACCCCACAGACTGCCCTGCCAAGCACAGGCCACACTTGCCATTCTGCCACCAACTTACTATGTATCTTCAGGCAAGTATCTCTCCCTCTGTAGCCTCAGTTTTCCCATCTATAAGATGAGGCTGTTGGGTTCAAGTGGCCTTGAATATCCCTTGCTGCCTGACATCTGAATGTGGCAGAGGGTCCCAAAGTCACTCCTGTAACCACCACTCCTTTAACCCTGGACTGACATGCCCCCGGTGCTCCCACAGAGCTGACAGTTCACCAAACCTGGTGGAGATGATGGCATGTAGCAGCGGAAGTGGGTATCACTACAGTCCTGAGGTGAACAAGATTCCACCAGCAGACCTGTTTCCCTAAGTCGCTGGAGGAGAGCAGGCCACCCCTCCGCCAGGCGCCAGCCCCAGCTCTCTGCCTTTTGCTGCCCACAGAGGCCACTCTCCCAGCAGAGATCAGGAGACAGCAGGAGGCCCTACAGAAGTCTGGTCTAATCACTCCCTGCCTCAGCCTTTTGCAAAGTGGCTAAGTGTTCTGGAGGCCACACTGGTGGCCAGAGAATCAGTACCCAGGAACGGGAGAGCATGAGGCAGAGTCTTAGAGGCAGGGTCTGGATTTGTACCCGTATTTTTCAGCAATTGTTGCATGCGGTCTCCTCAACCCTATGAGCTACACTCGGCATGGGCGCAGCATACACTAAGTGCTCAATGTTGCTTCCTTTCCCTTTCTTCTTCTAATTTGAGAGGAATCAAGAGAATGTACCCAAAGACATGAACACCAAGCAAACCATAAGAGGGCCACTTTAGAAAGTGGCATCTGTAACCCAAATCCCAAGACACACAGGGCACCAATTCACTAGGCCTCAAAAGTCAAAGCGGCTCCCAACCTGCTACTGGCCACGCTCCTGCACTCTAGTCTCATGTGGTACCCCTGTTCATGTTCCTGCCCGGTGTGGGGTCACAGGGGGCCAATCCATAGGACTATTCTTTTGTCTCTGGACCATCCTCCTGAGCCAGGAGGACCCACGTGTGTGGTTTCTCCCTACTGCCTGCTCATGCCAAGGGTCTGAGATGGCAGACACCTCATAACCATTCACTCCTTAAAGATGCCCTAAGCAGGGTACTGCACACATAGCCACTTTCTTCTGGGTCCCACATGACTATTTGGACAAGGTTTTGTCATCTGGGGCCAACAGGAAAACAGCCACAGTGGGGAAAGTCTCTGTATTTTCTATAAACCTGCCATGTAGACCAGAGGACTTAATGCTGCTTCCAGCTACATGCCAAAGATTTCCTGGTGTGGGGCCAGGGATAATTTTGTCCCCAACGACCGAACACCACCCCCCCCCCCCTTCTTCTACTAGGTACTGAAAGTAAGATGACCCAGCATGATTCTTTGATTGCCCTGGCTGCTAGGAAGCTCCAGGCTAAGTTTTCGATCTCAAAAGCTGTATTTTTCTTCAGCAGAAATTCCTTTTGTATTTTTTTAGTTCTTACCTTGGGTAACTGTTACTTGGTGCCCTGTACTTTTTCTGGACTTTCAGTGTGCCCTGCCAGGTTCTTCCTGATGTAGGTGAGACATGAACTGGTGAACTGTAGTGAAGATTCAACACAGCACTATCCTCCAACCACCGTGGGGCAAGTGCAAACCTTCCCCTGCTGAGGCTGGCTGGGCACCTGCCAGGAGCGGCCCCTCTGCCTCCCTGCTGAGTCCCTGTGCCAGCAGCTCTGCTTACCTGTCATGATCCTCTGGGCCTCGTAGGGCTCCATGTAGCCAGCACTCTCTCCCTTTCCTGCTTTGTTCTTGAGATCATTCTTGGCATCGAAGGGATCAGAATAGTCATCAGCAATGGTCACCTGCAGGGAGCAAGATGGCAGGAGTGTGTGAATCCACCTCTGGCTTTCTGCTTCACTTCTGTTCACAACCAGGCTTTGTTCCAACAAACATAAATGGAGCCTGCCTCATACCAGCAAGGAGGGGGAGGTGGAGACAGGAAAGAGCTGGTGCCTGCCCTTAGGGAGCTCCAATTCTCGTACCCCTAACAAAGAGACCCACACTGGCAGTGCTCCTTACAAGGGAGGGGCCTCTGAGCAGGCAGCCTGGCTGTTCCGGGCACAGCCATGAGAACAGAAGGGCATCTGGGTAGGGAAGCACAAAGGCAAGGACCTGGAGGGCGTCTTTGGGGAATGTGAGTTGCTCAATTTAATGGAATGGAAATGGAGGAAAGTTGGAAATGAGATAGCAAAGCCTAGAGATGCTGACATGCTCCTGGTGCTGGCTGAGGCCTAGAAGAGCCTGCCTAGAGATAATTATGTTCAGCGTTCCATCTTCCCCCAATCTGGAACACAAGCATGCCTTGGGTAATCAGACAACAATTTGGTGAGATCAACACACTGCAAACATGACCGTGGCCCCAGGCAGACCCAAAGAAAATACAAAAGCAGCTCAGGGACCCATAGACTGCCATGGTCAGAAAGGGGCTCGGAAGCAATAAACTGGAAGACTCTTCTGTAACAGATGGGGAAACTGAGGTCCAGAGAGGGAAGGGGCTTGACTAAGACCCTCAGCCATATCCTCTGCCTCTCAGGGCTGTTCTCTCGGCCTCCTCACTTGTCAGCATTTCAGAAAACAGCAAAGTTCCACCGAATACAGAGTCACCTCGGGGTAGGCAGCGGGGGCAGGGAGGGGAGTCCTAGGAGCACGTGAGAATCTGGGATGTGAACACTTTGGAGACAAAGTTCCACATTTTCCCCGGAGGAGAGTAAAAATTCTTGGGCTAAGAGTAAACATGGCAGTTTCTCCTCCCATTTCTGACTTTCTAAGCTTCATAAAGGGGCACACTTACTAGTGGGGAAACCCACTCCCTGTCACAGCACCCTAGCCCCACAGCAAAGTTGCTGTGACCTCCGTGGAGTTCTTTGCCCCTTTGGTCACATCTGGCAAAGGGCAAGTACTCAGCCTCCCAGCCAGGGCCACCCAGCTGCCTCTCTGGAGAGGGGATAGGTTAGCATTTCTCTCAACCCTTGGGGTTACATGAATTGTTATTTAAATTGTGGGTTTAATTAGAAACCACAGGAGCCTCTTCTCTCTCCCAGCTCCTGGAATGTAAAGCATTTGAGGGGCCTATAAACCCAGGGGAAGGGAAAATCCCCCTTTGTCTGCCTGGTAAATGGCAGCTTGTGGCAGCAGCCCTGGCAGAGGGAGCAAGTGACCTTCAGCTGCCAGGAATGTGATGCCCGCGGAGGGACAGCATGCAGCAGCCCTGTCACTGGCATGCGGCCGGTGGGGGCGGGGGGGAGCTGATGGGAGGCATGGCACATAGCAGTCACTGCTCCCTGAACAAGAGCAAGCTTATCAGGGAATGACCCAGGGCGGGAGCGCCCGAAATCTGAGTATGTGTGACCCCACTGCCACTGCTCTGCCACTGCTTCATTGTGGCTGTGGGACAGGCTTAGAGTCCCAGCGGGGACACTTCCAGATGCTGACATTGTAATCGTGGCCTTTCTTGAGACTCACTGAGCTCAAATGACACCAGGCAGGGGGAAAATGGGGATGGGGGGAGCGCTGGGTCTGGCAATGTCTTTCACTTGATATTTCTACTCTACCATTTGCAGAATACATTAGGGAGAAAATTATACACGTGAACCACTGTCAAACAGAACAGCTCAGAGGCTGATCTAGTGTAGGGTTTTGTGTCTCAGAGTTCAAGCGACTAGAAGTCCAAATGGAGAAAACCATGAGCCTGATGTGGATGACATCTATTCCACACAGCCTTACCATCTCTTTTCAACATGAACATCCTCCATCTATTTCAGGAAGGGAGCAAATATTTCCCCAAGAAAACCAAATTATTTTGGGGAGATTAGCTGAGGAAGGGGGAAGACAGGGGAGGGAGTGGGCTGCAGTCTCCGTAATCTGGAAATCAACATTCCAGCTCCTTTCGGAAGTGCTCTGTAATTTGCAAACAGGGAAGGCTTGCAGGATATAAACCAAATCTTTGTTCGCCCTGGGACAGGAGCTCTGGGAGGCCTTCAGTTCAGCAGACACTATCTGTATTTTCTAATTAAAATGAGATCTGAGCTCAGGTTGTCAAGGGGCCCCCAGCTGCCTGCCCTGCTTACTTCCGTTTCAATAAGAATTTACAAATCCTAAAACCAGGAAAAGCCCCTGGTCTCTGCTGACATATGGTTCCAGTTATACCTGCTGACAGTTGAAAATCCTTCCATTAGAAAAAAAAAAAAAGTTTAGAATTGTTAGTTTAAGAAGCAAATCGGAAGGTTCCTAAAATGTATATTTAATCAATTTGCTTTCCAACTTCAAAGTGAGGTTGGTGGAGGGGAGGGAATCTGAGGTTTGAGCAACCTGAAACTTGGCAAACACTTAACTGAGCTGTCTGACCTTTTGCAAAATCATGTCCTGGTTTTTGGAGTAAAAGTTTAACCAGGTGCTGGGAGAGTTGAGCAGGCAGTTAACCAGAGTGCCCGAGCAACTTGCCACAGGCCCTGGGCCACAAGCACTGAGCAGTGTAACTGCTGTCCCAATTGCCCAGCTCGCACTGCAAGTCAGGAGGGCTGGCAGGGGGCTTGAGTGAACGTTGCTGATTTTCTGAGTTAAAAGAAAGGGAAGCAGTTTCCCCAGATGTGGGTTTGGATTCCTACTGGGGCTGACACTGCTTTGCTTTAAAATGTCCTTGAATCTAATAGAACAATTCAACCCAAAGGGAGCCAGTCGGGACTTCTCTGCAGGTCAGGCTACCTGCGCTTGTGAGAACTTTTCCTTGATTTCCATCTTGGATTGGTGAAGACCTGACTAGCATTGGGCATTGGACCCCTTCACGGGCCTGCTCATGGTCCCACAGGCACAGAGCTTAGAGGGGGCCAGCCTACTGGTCTCACAACTCCACTATGCAGCTGAGCAGCAGCAGAAAGGTGGGCTGTTGGAGCCTGTCCAACCAGGGGGTCACAATCGCCTTCTTGGCCTCCTGGGATGGGTGCACTGGTCCATCTCCGAAAAAGGAAGAGGGTTATGGCTAAACCCTAGGCAAGGCTTTTCTTGCTTTCAAACAAAACTAGAGACCTCAGGTCAGCCCAGTGCTCCAGAGGACTTTCACAGGCTTATAAAGCAGTGGGTTCATGGGGGTCCTTGAGAGACCTGCTTTAAATTCTCATTTTGTAATAGCCCACTGCAACCCAGAGGGTTTCAGAATTCCACCATGCTTGCTGCCTTTCTGAATAGGCTCTGTGAGCTGGCTGCAGACTGCAGTCGGCTCCATGTGCCTCTCTTCTGGTTTGCACACACTGCTATGTGAAACTGGTCCCTCCCTTCCAGTAGTCTGAGGCCTGGGTGTTTTTATCTTGGGAATTTTGCTTTGTGATAGGAAGTAGTCTTCCTGTTCACGCCCAAAGGGAAGCACTAGAGGAAGATGGGTGTTGCCACTTGACCACACTTGGCCACATGCTTTTCTGAGACAGCCACACCTGTGGGGAGAGCCGGGTCCTCTTCCCATGCTCTCAACGGAAAGGTAAATTGGCAAAGCCTCTTTGAAGGGACAGCTATTGGCAAAGCCCATGAAAATCCAAAAATGCACATGGATTGACCCAGCAATTTCATTTCTTGATATTTATTCCCAAATGTGCACAAGGAGCCAGGTAAGGATGCTCACGGGAGCACATAATAATGAGAAACTGTAAGCGCCTGCTATACCCATCAATAGGGGAATTGCTAAATAAACCGTGCTAGTTCCATACTATGAAATATTATGCAGCAGGTTTAAAAAAAAAAAAAAGCAGTTGCTCTATATGCACTAACATAGTTCTCTACAGCACAGCTTTGAATGGAAAGAAAGCAGGTTGTTGAATAATAAAATACAACATGATACCTACTTATGAAAAATGAAACAGAAAGCTCTATTAATGTAAAGAAAAGACCTAGGGAGAAATAAACTTTTTTAAAAAAGACATTTTATATATTTTTTAAGTAATCTCTACACCCAACATGGAGCGTGAACTCACAATCCTGAGATCAAGAGTCACATGCTCTATGGACTGAGCCAGTTGGGCATCTCTAGGGAGATATAAACTTTAAACAGATATCTCCTCTGGGGCAGCGAAGGCCTGAGATTGAGTGGTTAGAGGAAATCAAAGGAGATTTGCCTGTAATGTTAATGTATTTTTCAAATAAGGAAAACTTATTAATGTGTTACATGCAAAATTAAACTTCTTAAAAAAGCACTCTTTTCATAGGCTATTTTTGGTACAGTAGATAAACTGCTTCCCAAACTTGCCTGGAGATAGGAATGGCCTGGAATGCTTGTTAAAAAAACAGATCCCTAGCCCCAATAATCTGTATATTTAATAAGTAACCCAGGTGATTCTTACCAGGAAAGTTTGAGAAGCTTTAAGCTACAGCCAGCCCCCTCCCCCACCAATCTAAAGCTAAACCTCCAGATATTACTCTGGAATTTCACTTTCCCCAGGTATTTCTCAGCCCTGTTCATTAAACTGAAGTAAGAAGTCAATGTTAAACTCAGCTCTCTCTTGCTTTCTTCCCTGGGGATTAAGTAGAGTAAGAGATGACCCAACATGCCTTGGTCCATCTCCAGAATCTAAGACGTAGAGGTAATGGCATTCCCTGTGTAATTCTGAGGGCTGGCCCCAGATGAAGCAACACAGCCTGGGCAGGGGGGAGAGGGTTACCAGGCAAGACCCTGCCCTGCCCCGCCCCATGAGGGGAGACTGGGCCATGAGGATGTGCAAGGTTCTCTGTCCTGGAGCATAGACCCGTTTAGGCTATGTCAACATGGCTCTCAGCAAACTCTGCAGGGAGATCACACAGCCCCAGGAAAGCTGACAGGACTGTGGACAGTAGCCACTGCTGAAATGCGTGAGGCATCCCTGCTTTAAAAAAAAAAAAAAAAAAAAGGCGTGATAAGAGAGGCAGAAAAGCACCACCTTCTGGGAATGGGTGACCCACGCTGTCCCTTCTGCTCCACGGGCACCTCCTCTGAGCCATGTGGTCACTTCTACGAGCTCTGCTGCCTATGGGAACTGGTGGCATTGGGCTGCCCCAGCTCAACCACTTGTTGGATGAGGCAAGAGAATTCTCCCTCATTTTGTGCTGCTTTTCTTTCCCTGGGAAGTGAGGGGGCAGCACCCCATGAGGTCCTGGGTCCTTTCCAGGCCCATGACTTCTACCCCAGAGCAAATTGCATCTGAACACACCTGGGAATGTTCTACATGGTCCCAGTCAGACCGTTTCCTCACCAGTTTGCCATTAAAACTATACAAGTTTTCTTAACAGTTTGTGGGTCACAGACCTCTTTGGAAATGTGACAGCTGAAGATGTGGCTCCCTCCAGTTTATATATGTCTGCAAAGCTGCAGGGCTCACGTCAGAAAGGTCAAGAGTACCATGTTAAGACCAAGTCCCTGTGCATTGAGCCACTTTAAAGAACAGCTAAGATGGGACATACTCTCTGTGCCTTATATAGGCAGTGGGTGCAGACTCTATCATAATTCAACACACATCATTCACCTGCTGAAAATACAATGTGATGTGTGACTGGCCTCCCATTCATTTGGAGGTGGGGAGTGGGGGGCATAGGAAAGGACAGCATGAGTCCACTTATCTTGGCTTACAGCCACACAGCACCCAAGGCAACCTGGCTCCTTCTCTCACTGTGGAGGTCAGGAGGGATCCCTGAAGGTGACCGAACAGCATGCAGGGCATGAGGTGGCAGCAGCAGCCAGAAGGCTCCCTGCCTCTGTCCCCCAGTAGGGGACTGGGCAGACCAGAGTCCTGGTCCTCCTTTGAGATCCACCATGACACAAACCCTGGCAGGCATGATGTCCCCATGATGGAGGCTCTGTTGCCATGCCAACTAAGAGATGACATTAAAAAAACTGAAATGTTGGGGTGTGGAGACGGCTTCAAATGACCAGCAGGCTGTCTAAGAAAAAGACAGTGGACAAATGTTCTGCACATACCCAGAAACTATATAGAAGCAAGCTCGGGGAGTCAGAAAGGACATCTAATGGCCATAAAGGGACATGCTGCCTGGAAACCAGAGTTCCTGCCATTTCAGTGTCCAAACAGAGGTGCCAAGGTGGGTGTCTGCTTTGGGTAGAGCTCAGCTCACCGGCTATCACCTGTCTGTGCTCTGTTTTCTTAGCACAGATTCAGCCGCCCTGCAGCAGAAGTTCAGCTTCCAGAACCACCTAGATGGGTGGCTGTTTGCAGAACCCCCACTGTGACCAAGGTAGGCGATATTTCAAAGCTCAAAGCTGACCAGCAGCAGCTGCCTGGGGCCGTAAAAATACACAGAAAATGGCACTGCAGAAAGGAAGGACATCACCAAGCAGGGATGGCCCTGTAGGGTAACTCTGGACAGCCTGCTTTATCTCTGAGTTTCATCAATTCACCTGTGGAACTGAACAAGAAGATGGCTTGGCTTCTCAGCTTCACATGAATGTTATGAGCAGAAAACACTGAGATGATTTGGGGACGCGTCAGCAGTTTACAAAGAAAAGGCGATGGTGGCAACTTCTGGGGGCCCAGGATGGAGCTAAATGCTGGGCAGAGTCTCTGCTCACAAGCGGTGGAGATTTAGTGAAGAAGACAAAACAGAGACCTAAGAAGAACCCATCAAGGCTCCAGTGGTGACAGAGAAAACTAGCTGCAATTAGGCATGACAATAGCTGTCAGAGTTCTCAACCACAAAAAGAAAAATGTTTGTGAACAATCCTTTTTTTCCTTTTATACTTTGGGTAAGATGTACCTCCTACTCGGGGGCACTTGGCTAAGAAGAAGAGAACCTCGTGGGACCCCCGGGGCCACCCCACCTGTGTGCTGGGAGGCAGCAGCGTGCTCCTGGTCTCTAGACTGCGTCCAGGGCTCCGAGCGGTCCAGAGAACCAGGCTGGGACACACAAGGGGCTGCGGAGATGCCCCAAGTGGAGATGCAAGCAAGCACCCCCTTGCTCATTTCTCCCGGTCCCTGGCTTTAACCATCATAAGACAACTCTCCTTACAGGTGAACCAATAAATCATTTCTGACATGGCAAGGAAATTAATCTGGGGAAGATTAATTAGCTACATTCTTGCATTCAGCGGCAACTCCTGGAAATCAGATGGAGGGGAGCACTTTTTCACTGACCTAGGACTGGTTCCCTTTCTTTCCTCTGAGGTCTGATTCAGCCATGCAGAATTCAGAATTCTGCCCAAAGTTCTAAGCCCCTCTTTTCATGCTTGGAGGTCAAGTGCTTCCAGTGGCCGGGAGTTCATGACTTCATAATTCAGTCATGTGGGCAATCTTCCTCTGGCAGGCGCCACCCATTGCTTTGTGCAGACCTTGGGGGCTCTATTGCACACGCTTCTTTACAGACCAGCCAGTTATCTTGCCCCACATGTCAGGAGGCCAGGGGTGTTTCAAGTGGTCTCCACTGGTCTTTCCAGTCCTGCCCCTCCCACGGCCACAGCTGCTTGCCTAGACACCTGCAGGCTCCAACTTGTTAGGAAAAACGCATTTCAAATTACAGCCTCTGTCAGCTCCTCTCAGGCCCTGCTTGCTCAGCCCCTCTCTCTCTCTCTCTCACACAGTCACACACACACACTCCTCACCCTCCCTCAGTTTAACCCCGTGGAGAAGGCTCTGCGTCCTGGGTGGGAGGCTGCTGGAGTGGAGCCCAGCTCAGCCCTCTG
The DNA here is from genome assembly GCF_018350175.1 of Felis catus. Lineage (NCBI taxonomy): Eukaryota > Metazoa > Chordata > Mammalia > Carnivora > Felidae > Felis > Felis catus. Next base: position 59,454,978 of record NC_058380.1, read on the forward strand.
TTTACCTCAGAAGCTTGTTGAATAGGTCGTAGGGACTGGCTTCTCAGCATCTCTCAGCAGTGGAAGGTTCTATTTTGAACTCAGAAATAGCTCAATCCTAGAATTTAATTGCCTTCAGCTAGGACCAGAGACAGAATTCACTGCATCCCTCCTGAGGACAGAAGCACACAGGGGTCTGCAGTGGCATTACATGTGAGGTCAGAGTGGAAGAGTCCTGGGAGATAATCTAAGTCCAATGGGTTTCAAATTTTTATGTGTGGAATTGTGTAAAGGAAACCTCACATGGAACCCCAATATGTACCAGTACCCAATCTGAAAACATTGAATTTACTGGGGAGCAGGAGGCCCCGAGGAGGAGGGGTGGTAAAGGTCAATACCCAAAACAGGTAACCCAACGTTTCCTAATACACAGGTCCATGTTGTTTCTGTAGTACCTATATGGCTATCTAATGTTTCTTCTAAAATCATTCCTAACATGGGGAAGCTGGCTGGCTCAGTCAGGAAGGCATACGAATCTTGATCTCAGGGTCCTGAGTTTGTGCCCCACGTTGGGTGTAGAGATGACTGACTGACTAAATAAATAAATAAATAAATAAATAAATAAATAAAGTTTAAAGAAATCCTTCCTAACATTGTCAATTTGCACAAGCACTCTCCCCACCCCTAGGAAAAGCTTAGCGCCTCTTGCAAGGACCACCACTCTTAACATCCATCTATCATCTCCCCCCCTTTCCCCCAAGACAGCTCCCTGTGGGAGGTGGGCCCCAGGCAGCAGCATCCACTGAGCCTCCCTTTGTCCTCTCCTAGGCTCTGGCTCAGCACTGCCCAGCCCTCCGACAAACCCCATCAACTTCCACCTAGCTTCCCAGACAGTCCTTTCTTGCAAGTTTCTTGCTCAAGTGGGACAAGTGCTCCTCCTGGGGTTTGGGGTCACTGCCTAGAAAATGCTCTCAGACCAGCCCTGGATCAAGAAGGGTAAGAGTGGGATTTTCTTCTTTCCTTTGCAGAACACTTAGGGTTGGAGAACATATCATCTGGAGCAGGGACGTGGGATGGCTCTCAAAGTCCTTTACTGCTCCATGCCTCAGCTGCCTTGTTTATAAGGTGACAAGAGGATACGGACTAAACGGACCAGGATTAAGTGATGGACTTAGAATGGGTCCAGCACACAGCAAGTGCTCAAGAAATGTCAGGTGTGATTATCATCATCTCAACCGTCATCTAGCCTGATGGATCCCCTCGTCTTATGGGGGAAGAAACTGAGGCCCGGAGAGGGAAAGGGGCTTATGGAGGTCACCTGGATATCTAGGAAGAGAATGCTCATTACTGGAGTGACAAAACCAAACTCCCACCAAATTGTAACCACAGGAGAACCTGTTATTTGTATGTATGTATAGCCTGCCTGCTTCCAAAATGAGTTTTGGACAACTGAATTTAAGTGATCTTTCTGTGCCTGGTAGGCCCGGCCCTTCTGCTGCTTTCTTCCTGAGAAAGGATCAGGAATGCCCGTGAGGCTTTCTCACGGTAACAGAAGACTCTGTACAGTAAGAACAACTTCTCCAGTGTTCTCACAGGAAAAGTATGTAAAGCAAAACAGAGCCTAGAAGCCAAAGGCCTTCCTGAGAGCTACAGTACCTTTAAAAGCCAGGCCTCCGTGCAGGCTGTGGAGATGAGCTACAGTGGGCTGGGTGAGGCGGGGTCTCTCCAGCCCATGTGAGCTCCGTGCCCAGAGCTGAGATTAAGGGGAGAAAGGGCTCAGGCCAGGTGCAGCCCAAGTGACTGGCAACCCCGGCCCCGGGATCCGTACTAAATGAAGGGGCACTTCTCTCTGAATGGATCCCATTAGGATGATGCATGCACATTTCTAACACAAGAGCCGCAAGGCAGGCCAGAGCATCTTAAAACACAAGCAGCACTAAACAGCTGCCCTCCCCCCAAAGTCACCACCTTTTTATTGAAGACATGCAGCATCGGCCATAATTACCACCACCAGATTTGAGGGTTCCCAATTATATTCCGCTTAATAGTGGGTGCTCAGTAATAAATGGTGATTCACTTTTTAAAATGATGCCATCAAGCTTCAATTAACTCTTTCTCACATGCAGGCCTCTAGGCTAAGAAACTGCCCCTGAACCCCAAAGCACTTCTCATATGTACTCAGCACTTTCCAATGTAAGTACAGGAAAGTTATTGCTGACAGAGCTTTGCGACAACAAACCTGTCTGTAACGGTGTCAAAGCCTTGTTCAATCACATTACCCCATCCTCACAACCTGCCAGGCAATGAGCTCTGAGCTGGGATGCGGCAAGGAGCAGAGGGAGGCCTGTACCCCTGCCTCATGGAGCATCCAGTCTCCAGGGAGAGCAGTATTAATCAGTTTACCTCCCCGCAGAGGGCAGGAGATACTCAGCAGGCTTGTTTGAGGCAGACGAGTATGTGCACGGGTGAGGCCCCTTCGTACCCTTTCCTGAATTGCAGCTATGTGGACACCTGTCTGCTTCGCCAAACCTGGGAGGCAGGTTCTGGAGCTGGTTCCCTCTTTACTACGGACAGCCCTGGCGTGCAGTAGGGCCCCTACAAGGTGTGCCAGGCGGGAGCCAGGGCAGGCAGGGATGCTGAGGGCGGTACTGGATTCAGAGGTTCGAGCTTCAGTGCTTCCTGGCTTCTCACCAGCTGTAGGGCTCTGGGAGGGTGTCTACCTTTTCCGAGACTGAGTTCACCCACCTTCACTGGGAGAACATCTTCCTCCTGGAGCAGGAGGAGATTGAATCAATGGACCTACGGGTAACACATGGCTGGCACATTGTGTCGGCAAGGTAGGAGGCACTGGAGAACATGGAAAGGATGCTGTTCTCACCTTTGAGATGCCACAGACCACACATCTTAGTTTGGGTTCCCCCAGACACAGACCTTGAAGCCAGGACTCACGTGAAAGCCCTTTATTTGTGACCTGAAACTTATGAGGGATGTGGAAATGGGCCAGGGAAGGCAGCAGAAAAGCTGGCTAATTAATCAAGCCAACTACCAAGGTGGGCAACTAGAACTTCATCCCACAGGAAAACTGGGGCGGTGGGGAGGGAGGGCAAACACCAACTAACTCCCGGAGTCACCACTGGAGGCTGCTCTTGGGTCCCTGCCCTTAGCCACTCTGGTGTTTGTGGGAAGGGTGGCTATCCGCATCCCAGCTTCTGCATGAAGCCCTGGGGCAGATATGGGTTCAAGCCCACTGAAGAAGGTCAGACTGCAGGGGTGGGAGGGACTTGGTGCGGCCTGACAGCATCAGATAGCTGCCTAGGACAGAGGAAGCCTCATGGAGAAGGAGTGAGGTGAGAGGAGAGGTCCACCGGGTAAGTTCACCCAGTTGAAGTCATAGGAGGGCCAGTCAGATTGACCTGGGCTCCTATGCCACTTGACCCCTCACCTGCCCAGCTCACTGCTTTCCTCTGAGTTCCAGTTTCCTCATCTGTGAAATGGGAAGAAAGATCTCCCTGTCCCATCTCCCTCTGGGGATTTAGCGCAGATAATCATTTTGCAAATGCAATGGGGACTGTTACTGAATCTAGGAATCAGGCTATCCCCACAAGCCACCCTTCTCAGTACAGGTAAGCTTCCCTACACGAAGTCCCATGGGTCATTTTCTCCTGGGCCAAAGATCAAGTAGGCAGCTCCCTAAGGAAACACCCGGACAAAACCAATTTGGGGGGACCAAATGCCAGCATGGCAGCTGTTGCCCGTGAAGAGCTGTTGTCCAACGGGTGGGGCTGGTGTACCATGTGAGTACCTGGGAAGGCCACGCCGGGCAGATGGCACCACAGTGAGCCTGTGTGTGGACAGGCCGCAGCTCTTTACGACTGGCTAGTGGTACATCAAAGCACTACAACGACCCCACGTCTCTTACCCTGCAGCCAGGGGTGCTGGCTTCCCACCCCCTAGACAGAGAAGTAGTGGCCTCCAGTGAGATAATGGAAAAATGAATCTCCTCCTTTTCCACACATATATAGGTCAGGGCACAACCAGAAGTACAGAAGGGCAAAAACTCTGACCTGGTAATGCCCATCCTAGGATGGGGTGAGTTACCTGGGGACACCCACAATGCAGCAAGCAAAGAAGTTATGGAATCTTTAGGGATTAAAAGAAAATGCTTTTTGGCATCTCAGCAAGTGACAAAAATCAGACTTCAAGAGTACTTTCAGGAGGATTCCATTTTTCTAAAGTATAACACCAAAAAAAAAAAAAAAAAAGATGGAGAAAGAAAAATGTGCTTATGTGCATAGAAAAAGGACTAGAAGGAAATACAGTAAAACACAGCACTTGTCACCTGCTGGTTCACAAGCCTTCTCTCTGATCAAGACCTCCAGCACCTGGGCAATGGACTAGAAGACAATAGGACCACTGAGCTTTCCACGCTCAGGGAACACATTGTTCCACACCCACTCCATGGTCTCAGAGCCTCCCCTCATGGACCTGGATCCCTTGCTGTATCCTACCCAGAGATGTCTACTTTGTAAACATGTGATGATTTCAGACCACTCTGGCCTTTGCCCTGAAAATCCTCGAGTGCTGCCACCGTGCCAGAAGTTTTCAACACCGGGGCAGTCTGATTGGCTCTGTCCATCCCCACCCCACCCTTGTCTAGTCACAGCATAAAGGGGCACGAGCAAATGCTAGATGAGTCAGTGAGTTAATGAATCCAGGGAGGGTCTACTGGGCCATTCCTCTCTGCAGGGAAGCCCAATGTCCATGCCCATAAGGGCATAAGGGGCCTCTCACAGTAGGGCATTATAAACAAGCACACTTTTACTCAAACATTTGTAAACTTCCTGGCTTGGCTGCTTACTAGCTTGCATGACGTTAGGCAAGCCATATGACTTACTTGAACTGTCTGTCCTTAGTTTCCCTCACTGATAAAGGATAAATAATACTAAGGTTTCCCTTACGAGTTCACTGTGAGAATTGTTTTCATATCTGTCAAATGCTAGGGCGCCTGGGTGGCTCATTCGCTTAAGCATCCAACTTTGGCTCATGATCTTGCGCTTCTTAAGTTTGAGCCCCATGTCGGGCTCTGTGCTGACAGCTTAGAACCTGGAGTCTGCTTCCAATTCTGTGTCTCCCTCTCTATCTGCCCCTCCCCAGCTCATGCTCTGTCTCTGCCTCTCAAAAATAAAAACATTAAAAAAATATTTGTCAAATGTTTAGAACCATGCACACAGCAAAGGTAAGCATCACTGAAGTATTTAGTAAATAAAATAAGTAAATATATACATACATGTCTAGCACATGCACCTGCACCTAGACATGCGTGCACATGAATGTCCACAGAAACACACATGCTCACATTCCCATGTGCTCCAGCAGAGCATGACCTTGATTTGCTTTTTCCAGACGGGTTTTGAGGTCAAATATGTGTACTCTACCACAGCCAATGGGCAAAGAGAGAAGGGCTACAGTCTGCCCTAAACAATAATAACCCACTGAGTAAAGTCTAGCCAGTGTACTGACCAATAGCCATGACTGAGAACCCTGGTCATTTGTACCAATCCAGTTATCCATCAGGCTTTTCTATACCAGTATGCTGCTCCAGTCAGAGAGCACCCTGCCCCACCCAACCCTGTGACAGGTGACTCTGGACCCACTGGACCTCAGCGATGCATGACACCTCTGCCTGGAGATACGGAGCTACCAGAGCAAACAACGGTGGCCAAGAGCACACAGAGAGCCCAGATAAACTCTGCCTGTCTTGCCTCCTTCCTGTAGGTTTGTAAGAGGCCTCACCTCTATAATCCTCTCCACAGGCTTCTTTATCTGACCTCAAGCTTCTGTGCAGAGGGCTGGGGAGAGCAGAGGAGATGTCTAAGTGGGGATTTCAGGGAGTTTCAAAGGCCCAGTCCAAAGCATTCTATTTGTTGGGCTTAGTATGACAGGTTCTTATTTTTACATGCCAGTACTTCAGGAGTTTGACATATATGTGCCCAGGGCCAGCTACATAAGCCTGTGGCCTCTGCAGTCACATGAGGCTCTGTACGTGGTTTCACGCTCTGTTGCCATCTTGAAACCGTCAATAATTTTTGAGTGAGGGCCCACATGGATTCTTATTTTTCAGTGGAATGAGCCCTACAAATTACGTTGCTCATCCTGATGGTCTTCCACATCCAGAAGTTCCCATGGGGAACTTGGGACCCAAACTCTAATCCCTTCCTCTCTCCAACTGGGCACCACTGGCTAAGTCACACTCCCTGTTGGGACCTTAGTTTCCCCATCTGTAAAATGGGAAGGAGACAGCAAACTTCAGGGCCAGAATTCTGGATTTCACAGACCACTATAATTACCAAAAGAGGGAGGAGAAAAGACACAGGATCACAACACTAAAACCCAACTACCATATGTCCCTATTGACATTTTCTAAAGGAAAGAACAATAAACAGTAACAAGGAAATTGAGAATAAAGTACAATTCTTTAAAGAATGAATTTAACTTCATAAAAAGACTCCCTAACTTTTCACTTTTCTAATTACTTTCAGGGAAAGCACTGGACCACACGGGCATTTCAGTCCTTCCAACATTATTTTGAAAGTCAAGCCCTCCTTTAGGACACAAAGTTCTAGTGTATATCTATGGCCTAAGGGCACTGGCTTTTCCTGCTCAGTTCCCCTCCCCTCCCGCTCATTCCAACAGCATATTCGAGACCACCACTGAGGACTGGCCTCTATGAAACACCAACACAGTGCTTGACAGTAGCCTCATGTATCAGGCACAAACTGGCCCTAATTTATTGGTGCACATGGTAAAATTACCTTCCAAATGGAATGTCATAAATCACCCACTGCCGGAAACGTTCTATCCTTAAAGGGGGGCAAAGGTATCTTGAACTGAATCCCAGACTTATCAATTTCAAAAGAGCAAACTTTAATCCACTGCTGCTGTGCTAATCAAGTGATTGGGGAGGCCTGGCCCCTTGCTGATAACACACCTATCTCAAGACCTCCCCAACCCTCTACTTTCTCTCTTTACACATCTCTCTGTAGAGTCATGCTGAAGTCATGCATAACTCACAGGGACTGACTCCTGGGAATGAGGGTCCTTTGGTGCCAGGACCTAAGAACCTCAGACTAGACCCTCCAAGAGCCAGAGCATTCTTAGAGCATTAGAACCAGCAAGAGGCTTGCTGAGGTGATGCTGACGATGAAGTAAGTACCTCCTATGTGCCAGGCACTTGCCTATGTGCTTTTACACACAGGGTCTTATTTCTTCTTGCTAATTACACCATTTCCAGATGACAAAATCAAAGCTCAGAGAGGTTTAGTAGTTTCCCCAAGGCCATAGAGCACATAAGGTGGTGCAGGCTTCACTCCAAATCTTTGGCTCTCCTATGCCACCCACGGCCTGTTGCATGAGTTTCTAATACCCTGGATTCCTTCTCGACAGCAGGAGGAAATCTCTGAAGGGAGGTTTGAAAGGAAGAGGAGGAAGCTCTGCCAATTTGGCTCTGATGTGCCAACCTCGGGCAAGGGCCACCCCTGACACTCCCTCAGTCAGCTGGGTGCTGGGAGTCTCCCTTCCTCTTCCTCAGCCGCCCTATGACTGGAGCACACCTGCAACCTGCCTGGGCCACACCTGGGGAAGCAGCCGCTTCCGCCTGCAGCCTGGAACTCTGCGTTCCGCTTCCAGCAATTTCCTCCCTCCATCCCCTACTGCCTCGTCCTTCCTGCCAGAAAGATCCCACCTCCTCCACCTCCCCACAACCACCACCAAAAATAGCACAGTATAGCACAGGAGGAATCCTTACATTAGAGGGAATGAGGCCCCGGGGCCTCCCTCCTCACGTCCCCAAACCCCAAACATGGAAGCCCCATGCAGCATAGGAGGGGAAGGAGAGCTAGAAGGCGAACGTGACCTCACCTCTTGTTTCATTAGTAAGAGTTACTACTTGGACAGTGCCCAGCATGCACTAAGTTATTGTTATTTTCAAAGAGGCCTGTAAAGTAAGCCTCATTGTTCTCCTGGTAAAGTGGGAGGGAATTTTATGGTAGAGTTGGTTCATTTTTCATCTTGTTAGGGTAAGCCCAGCTGGATTTGAAAAAAAAAAACAAGTGTCCACACATACTGTGAGGACCAGAGGAACTGGAGGTGTTCCATCTGTAGAAGAGGAGGCCTGGGGTCAAGGTGGCCGGCCTGAAATCCCTACGGGCCCTCGCAGCCCAGAGGTGGTGTTGGCTGTGATGGTTCCTGAGATGGGGTCTAGGAATAACTCAAAGTGGCAGTCTCCTGGGATAAAAGTGAGCACCCCATCATCTTTATGGGGGTTCCATCATGCCCATTTCTTGGGGATAACACAGGTGATGTGGGCAACCTGACTCGGAGGAGGTGTCCTTTCAACACCCGCCTCCCTCCCACAAGAAGAATGCACTTCCTGGAGACATTTAAACCAATGCCCCCGCTGACCAGCTGTTTTGAAAGGGCCAGAACTGGGCCCACCTAAGTGGTCTGTATACACTCCCTGTCTCCTCACATTAATGTCAGGCCCATCCTCTGATTTGTGGACAACAGGTCAAAACAGATAGTCCTGGCCCATCCATCCTGGACCCCATAACTGGAGTGTCATGGGCTTATGGACTGGCTTGGGCAGGCTGTACAGCTCCTACCACCTTCCCCACACCCTTGCCTGGGAGAGTTGGTGTGGTAAGTAAGGCAGGAAGGGTCCTCAAAGGCTGCCCCCAACCTTTTCCACCCAAGAAAAATTTGCTATAAAATGCCAACACCCTCCCCAGAACAGCCTCCCAGATTTAAGAAGGAGAGAGGTGGCTTGGGTTTAAAGAGAAATTGGATTCCCATTCATGAACTCCCCATACCAAAAGCACCTAACAGGTAAAACGGGTTCTGCCATTGATTAATGAGCTGGGGTAATAATGGGGCTCACCCTTCGTCATTAAAAATATTAACCTTGTTCCTGGCCCAGTGATAAACCCATAAACCCAGGGCCCACAAAGCTCTCTCATGACCACACTTACCATCTGCCAGGTGAGGGGGTGGGTACACCCTGGGGGTAGGCCAGGAAAGGGACAGAGTCCTTTGGAAAGGCCACTGACACACCACAGAGCCAACCGCAGGTGGGCAGGAGGGAGAAATAAGGCCTTAACTTTCCACAGGTGTGCAAGAACCCAGGGGTCTTGGCTGCCTGGGACCTTTATTAAAGTGATGTTTTGCTCACATGGTCTAATGTAGCTTCCCAAAGGCAAACCTGCCCACAGGCTGTGTTGACAGTAGTGTGTGTGACAGTATGACTTGTGCTACTGGGGAGGAAGATGGTCTTCCTCAATCTGAACAAACCGAGGGTCACCCATCACTACATGCAGCTCTGGGTCCTTCACTTCAGATCTAGAGCTGCCACTGGGAGGACAAAGAGCCTGGCCTCCATGTGTCACGAGCATGGTGGACAAGACCAAGGAGCATGCATGTTTTAGAGAATATTCAGGGATATGTGTGCACGGTGCAGGATGGGTGGTTAATCCCTAGAACAGGATGTAGGTGTGTTCTGTTGGGTTAAAGAGGACAGAATGAGGCACAAACAGCAGAGGTTATGGAAAAGATTTCAACTCAGTTTTAGGAAAAATGTTTGATCAGACAGAGCTGATCAAAATGGAACAGGATATTTTGAGACATAGTGAGCTTCCAGCCACAGGAATCTCTAGGCAGAACCTGGTTGAGGCAGGAGAAGGACCTAGATTAAGATTCTTCGCCATTGGAAACTGTGTGTCGCCTGGAATTTTCACAGTACCCCAAAGCATGAGACTGAGGGCATGGGAGACAGTGTTGAAGGGGTCGGCCCAACCTTATAAAAGTGCATCTCTCTCACTTCCACAAAAAGTCCCCAAGCATTCCAGCTCTGCAGTACCAGTTGTACTGGTTCATTTCCCCCAAAACATGTGAGGGTGGGAGGCTAGATAAGCCTGCCTTCGGAGAGGCACCATCATTGTCTAGGTGAAGATGAGACACAGGAGGTGAGCATGAGCTCAGCATCTCTAGGTATCTCCAAGGTGGGGGCCCTGGGCCACTCAGTGGAAGGAGGGTCTCAGCCTAAGCCAAGACAGGGCTTCTTACTCTAACCACATCACATAGGCTGGGTACTACGGGGGAGGCACAGAATCATACTCACAACACATCTGTACTGGAATTCAGCAATGCTCATGGTGGGTAAGGTACTGGGGACAGAAGAATAAATATAGCTCAGTGTCTGCCCTCAAGAAGGGGAGAGTCTAGTAAGAGAGGTCAGCAAATTTCTTCTATAAAGAGCCAAATAGTTTGGTTTGCAGTCTCTATGGCAACCACTCAACTGCTACTGTAATGTAAAAGCAGCCATACACACGAGGAAGAAAGAAATGGGTGTGGCTCTGTGGAAATAAAACTTTATTTTCAAAAACAGGCAGCAGCTGGATTTGGCCCAAGGGCCACAGTTTGCCCACCTTTGGTCTAGTCTAATGGCTCTCAACAGGCTGCACATTAGAATTACCTTTGGGGCTTTTCACAAACAGCAATGCCTGAACTCCACCCCAAATTCCAATTTAAGTGGTCAGAGATAGGGGCCTAAGATTTGCATTTTCTAAAAGCTCCCCCAAGTGATTGTACCATGGAACCAAGACTGAGAATCACTGATCTCTAGCAGAAGACAGGCACTTGTAATCCAACTATTATCTCACAATAATCCACAGTATTTCACAAACCCAGCCCGGGGGAAGTGACTCGCTCAAGGTCATACAGTGAGTCAAGAGGCAAGGATTCCCAGCCCATGAGCATTCCCCTGCACCACAGCAGACACACAGATGGGCTCATACTCCCTCCCAGAGCTTGGGATGCAAGTGCCCCTTGTTCCAGGAGCATGAAGACCCGGGAGAAATACCAACCACATTCACCCAACCCACTCTAATGCATGGGACCTAACCTCTCCCTAGGCTGAACCTCAGTGACCTCATACTAACACAGGAACAGAATTCCCAAAACATCTCCCTTTCCTTTGAGAAACACCATTTTAACCAAAGTTTAAACAGTTTATTGGCATCTGGGAGGAACAAAAGAGGACTGTAAAAACTGTATTTCCTCAGTCCTAAGAAGTGCAGCCACAGGAAACTCTTTACCAATGACACCACTAAGGACCTGCCAAAACGTGCCGCCTGCCCAGAGCTCTGCCCACACAGGACTTGGGCACAAGGAACCCCCAGAACCCTGGGGAATGTTGCAAGAGCTTGGCTGAGGCTGGGCAGCCACTGGCAGTGATGATCTCAACGTCTACAGAGCAAACGCACTCAGGCAGACAGGGCAAACCCAGGCATCCCTGGCCTTGCAGGAGCTCTGCGGGTGGCCAGGGAGCCTCTGAGCCCCAGACCCTCCCTCCTGTCCTTGGAGCCACGGGGACAGTCAGGGGCTCAAGACAGCAAGCATTTGGCCTAATACAATAAGCAGCTACCAGGGGCTGTGTTCGGTTCTTTTAATACAACAACCCTATGGAGTAGGTTCTCATATTGTCCCCGTTTTACAGATGAACAAACCGACGCACAGGTTGGCAGGGGAGTCAGTGAGTTAGTCAGGATTCAAGCTCAGCTGCTCTGTCCCAGATTCAGGCTCAAAGGACTTCAAAGCGAATCTACCAATGCACAGCCTCCCTGCAGGGATGGTGAAACAGGCTCAGGGAAAGTAAGGGGCTGGGAAAAACCAGTTCTAGGTACCACCCCCTCAGAGAGCCCTCTCTCTTCATGGAGAAGGGGCCTGCCATCTCCAATGATACAGAGCAATGGGTTCACACAAGATGCTGAGGGCCTGCTCAACTGGAGAGTGGGTTGGCTTTTCCACCAGCCTGTCCAGGAGACCCCCTGTCATTCAGGAACTTCTCATCCCACCTCCAGGGTGGGGAGGGCTGTATGCTTGTTTCCAGAGTCATGCAGCTCACATACAGAGCTGCCTGCCCTCAGCTTTCCCACCATGGGTCTTTGCCCAGCCGCGCCCTCCTAGGGTACTCCCTTCTCTAATCACCGCACATTCAAGTTCCACCCAGTCTGCAAGGGACAGTGCTCGAGAACATGAGCTCTGGAGTTAGATCTGAGTTCAAATTCTGGCTGTGCCACCTTGGGAAGCTTGCTCAACCCCTCTGGGCTTCAGTGTCTTCATCTATAAAGTGAGGATAGTGACAGAGCCCGACTCAGTGCTGGTAATGGTAGGGGCTCAGCTGTATTATCTTAGTTCTGTCTGCACCTCCACTCAGCCTCTCTGGGCCGCCCTTGGGGCAGACTCCGTGCTGGGCTCCAGGACATGAAGCAGAACCAGATACTACTGGGGTCCTGCAGGAGTTCCAGGCTAGTCAGGGGGACAGACACAAGTTCACAAATAGCTGTGAGGGGCTAAGAAGTGACATTTCACATCCTGTCACACTCACAAGATTTTTTTAAAAATCTGGCTCTTTTCCCACTGACTAAAGTCAGTTTCAGTAACTCCTGACAAGTTGTATAAGAGTTTTAAAAAATCAGGTCAAACCACATTTGGAAAGCTCCAAAAGGCTCCCAGAATTTTCTCCCTCCCTTACTTTGCAGTCTGGGTTTGGCTGTCCCGCTCCCACTCTCTCCCAACCTGTGCCCCCATAAGACGTGTGCCCCATCCCATGTATTCCAAGCACACCAGAGCTCAGCAGCCACAGAATAGGGTGGGTACACAGGCACCAGGCTGGAAGGGACCTCCAGACTTAAAAGCGCCACAAGGCAGCCCTTATTCTATCATGAAAGCAATGGACCCAGGAGCCCCAGTAACCAACACTCTTTCCAGGTCAGAGTGTCTCTTATTCTTCTCAACAACCCCTGAAGTCATCATGCCATGATTAGTGAGTCTTCCTAAACTGGGGCTCCAGGGCAGGGCCTACATCCATGCATATTTCTGGTACCTGTGTCTAATGCAGGGCCTGGCACACAATAAGGTGTTCAGTAAGTGAAAAAAATAAATTTTGCAGGTGAGAAAACTGGCTCAGAGAGATTAAGAAACTTGCCCAAGGTCACACAGTGAGGAGAAACAGCAGGTCTGCTTGGGGACAAGGAGAAGCTGGGTGCAGAGAGTGACAGTGGGCAGGGGCCATTGGCAGTGGTGACTGGAAGGTGAAAAGAAGTGGGGGGGAAAGGCAGATGAAACCCCAGGGAGGTTTCATCTGACCAAGAGAGAACAAAGACAGGTGGGGGGGGGGGAGGGGTCGGGGGTTCAGCTGGCTGGAGAAGGCCAGAGGGAGTGAGAAGATAGAAGGTTTTGAGACAGATTGGCAGCTGTGAAGAACAGGTTTCTAAACTCCTGAAGCTTATCAGGCAGGGTTGACAGGAGGGCGTGACAGCCCGGGACAATGGAACGCAGGAAAGGGTTTGCCAGTTTTCTTTCCCTGAAAAATGTAGATAATTTGTTGTTAGAATGATGAAAACCATCCTTAAGATAAAGTATTCTGGGGGCGCCTGGGTGGCTCAGTCGGTTAAGCGTCCGACTTCGGCTCAGGTCATGATCTCACGGTCCGTGAGTTCGAGCCCCGCGTCGGGCTCTGTGCTGACAGCTCAGAGCCTGGAGCCTGTTTCAGATTCTGTGTCTCCCTCTCTCTCTGCCCCTCCCCTGCTCATGCTCTGTCTCTCTCTGTCTCAAAAATAAATAAACGTTAAAAAAAAAATTAAAAAAAAAAAAAAGATAAAGTGTTCTGTCATATGTTGCTATTGGGCCTTTACGCCTCCAATACTTAGTCCCAAACCCAGGGACTGGCATCTTAAAAAACAAATTTCAAAACTCAATTCTGATTTGTCATTGCAACTAAATCAGGAGAAAAGTGACAAACAGACTCTTTTACCAAAAAGTGTACTTTGAATGATAATCCCAAGAGAAAGCTGAGGGGAATGACTGTCATTAGCCTGTTGGTGCTACAGCAGATTTCAAGGTTGCAAGATCCAAAGAAAGGGGGCCATGGCCTGGGGCCAAGGACTGCATCCTATTTTGTGGCAAAGGAGTGTGTGAATGAATGGATTCCATGCTTCTTGGCTCAGGCACTCTGATTTTACAACCCTCTGCCCTTCCCTACCCGCGCCCTCCCCCATCTACAGAGCAGAGGTCACAAAGCCACAAGGTCCCCTTGTAATCCTACTTCCTGTAGATGCCAGTCTGGCTTTCTGAACAACCTCTTTAATCTGACCACACAACCCGCAGTTGTCCAGAAACAACTCTGATGTAAGAAACAGTTCGGGGAAGTTCAACTACCTTGTAAGTCCAAGACACCCCTAGCCTGGGGCCTGCCATCGATTGATGGCCAGCCCTGGCAGGGGCCATGCACAGTGACATGATAGGCTGGGGAAGAGCAGGAGGAATTCTGCCAGGGGGCTCCTAACAGGAGTTTGGCAGCCTGTGCCCTGCCCTCCACAAATCCCTGGGCCACAGTTTTAAGCCAGAATCGTTGGTCCTGGTTCCGGGGCCACGCTCTAGAGCTGCACCACAGAAAGCAGTGATGGTAGCAGCCTGGCTCTTGCAGCGCAATTGTTCCCAGAGGGCAAGACTTGTTATTCGTCCTCAGAAATTCACAAACCACCCCTTCAGTTCCTCCCCAGAGCCTCAGTTCCTTCAGAGAAATGCAAACAATGGGCAAACTCCCAGCTTCAGAGAGGCAGAGAGCCAGGAAAGGCTAGGTTGTGGTCCTGCCTAGGCCACTGGCTGGCAACCCGTCTGACCCTGGGCAAATCTCAGCAGCCTCATGGGGAAGACAGACAGTCACCTGAGGGCTGTCAGGAGGTAATGAGACCATGTGTGTGAAGCCACACAAAGGTCAAGAAGGCCATTATCACTGAAGCCGGCTGCAGAAGGGTGCCTCCTCGGACATGCATTAGCACCTACACCGTGTGAGACAGAGGAGGAGATGCAGAGAGGGGACAAGTCCACAGGTTCTGACCACTCTGCTGGAGGGGATGAGACACAATCTCCTGAAAAGCTGTCCTGGCCACTGTGCTCCACACCAGTGAGTGGGCAGGTGGGCAGCTCTCCCCCGGGCTCAGGTGGGAGCAACAGCGTAAGGCATCTGGAGGCAGGTGTGGAAGTGAGGGACAGAGCAGTAAAGAGACCAGGCAATAATACTGGAGAGATTGGGTGGTGGATGCACAGCAAAGACACACAGAAACGGAGTTTGGGGTGGATTCTGTGGGCTCTGCTTTGGGGCTTTATTGGAAATGGAGAGCATGTCAATGTCTGGAAGTGGAGGGGAACCGTGTGCTCGGCAGGGTGAGGGGGGATGAAGTATGGGGGGTGGGGGGGAGTGGAGGGGTGGGATGGAAAGTAGCCATACTGGAGAAAGGTGACCAGGTTGATCTAGAAGACACCTGTCCCATGCCTAGCTGATCTTGGGGCTGTGAGTTTGGGCCCCACGTTGGGGGTACAGATTACTTAAAAATAAAATCTTAAACAACAACAAAAAAGAAAGCAATCCAGTGAGTTTAGGGAAGGACGTTCTCTGGCATAGCAGGAAAAGGAGACAGGGACCACCTTGTAGGGGGCCTTGAATGTCAGGTTATAGCAACTCAACATTATTCCAGAAGGCAGTGGGAAGCCCTCAGAGATTCTGAGAAGCCAAGTAACCAGAGAAGAGTTGTGCTTTCACTGGAGGCATGTAATGTCAGCTGTCCTCCAGGACAGGGTCGTAGGTGGGCCGGTACTGAACCCACGAAGCACAGCGGAGAAGGAGTCACGGCAGACGCCTGTGGATCACCAAAATGTAGCCAGCCGCAGTCGGCTTTCAAATACACTTTTTATGAATAGTGCTTTGGGCCTCAGTGGAAACAACCTCATTCTCTACCTATTTCCTTTCTCATTCTTCAATTTTCTCCCGAGTTTGTGAGTATGGATCCCCTGAGGAAGTCATTAACAGGAGCTGCAGTCTGTTCTAATTATAAAGCATGCTCGGAGTGCCAAGGCAGACGAGGGGACCGTGCCCATGTCTGGCCTCACAAACGCACTGGGGCATTGGGTTAAACAGGCCCATGGTGGGACCACATGGGATCAAATGCCATGTCTGTCTTGTGCTGGGGTGCTGCACGTGTTACTCAATAAACTCCTGTGCCTGGGTCTCCTCATTGGGGATAATAAAAATACCTATGACAAGGGTTGTTGCAAGAAGGAAGCAAAGAAGAGCTTAGCACAGCACCTGGCACAAAGTAGGAGCTTAGTATGTATTAGTGAAATCACCCATTATCTCCAGTTGTCATTTAACTGCAAACCTCAACTCCAAACTGTGCATATGCCCTTTAATTACTAAGGGACTGTGCTGTGTGATGACTAATGTACTGGGCTGGGAGTGGGGAGGCCCAGCCCTGCTCAAGGGGCTCCCTGATTTTGGGTGATTTCCAGCCATTCACTTCTCTACCCCAGGAGGCCCGCTTGCTCTGCCTCCTGGAGTGGCCGAGACAACACAAATGTGAGGGCCCAGGGCAAACTATCAAGTACCCATGTGAGGGGCCAGTGCTCCCCTGCCTCCGACTTCAGCTGGGAGCGTAAGAAAGGATCTGCCTCAGCAGGAGAAGCATTTCCAACTTGCCCATCTGTTGGCTTCCCTCAGAAATCACCGTGACAGGCTCTTCGAAGGCCAGCCCAAGGAAACAGATGCCACAGCCAGAACAGCAGGGGCTCATGTCCAGCCTGGCCAAGCATGGGCTTTCCTGGGGTGACACATAGCCCAGTCTAGAAATCAAATTCCTCTTAATTCCCTTTATGAGCCGGGCCCTAGGTTTTCCCTGCATCCCTATGGTAATGGAGGTCCAAACAGGGGCCCCTCAGACCCATTACTTAATGTCACAGAACCACATCACTCTTTGGCCAGGTCCTTGGAGCCACTCAAATGCCTCTCTCTGCGAAATCACCCAGAGTCTCCCACCTGTTTTCCTTATGAGTTCCAACCCCACACCTTTCCCACCAGACCCACCTGCACTTCCATGATTTGGGCCTAACTGTGCCCTCTGCCTGGAGTACTCATTCTATCTGTAGCCACTTTTCAGGGCCAGACTGAAACCTACTCCCACCTCTTCCAAGAACCCTGCCCGATCCCCTTCCCAGAATCAATCAATCAGATTCCGTTGTAATGGTGACCATTTTGCCATGCAGTGGAAAACCTGGTGTCTGCTGCCCTGCCCCCCCGGCTTCCTTCTCCCTACCTACTCCATAATGCCCTGTTCTACATTCTCCACTGCCCAGGCCAGTGGGCTCCCCCAGTACCTGTGCAGGGAACTGAACTGCTAACTGCACCCTCCCCCCACCCCCGTGAACGACTTAACGGTTTTACATACTTAGACTCCAGGGACTGACATCTTAACTGTGTATTTCCCAGTCTGAAAACAGTGAGCTGCATCCTCCCTGGAAAAGTGGTCTCTGAGGGCAGACAGGCAAAACCACTTAGCTGTGGGGCCAGCTGCCTTTAGGCAAGGGAAGCCCAAGGTGACCGAGCCTGGGAATGTGTAGCAAGAATGTGGTGGGGATAGAAACTGAAGGTCAATAGTACTCCCCCCTACCGTCCCCTGCCACAGGAACCATCAGCTGAGTCAGCAAGTCCTGGGGAGAGCTGGGCAGGCACCTTTAATCCTCTCAGAACATGCTGGCAACAGGGAAGGCTCAGAGGGGCAGGCCTCGCGTCAGGGCCATGGCCCCTGTGCTGCAGCCAGCAAGCTGAGGCGGCGACCTGGAGAGGCAGGCAAGCCCTGGCTCTGCCTGGCAGCCCACTCCAACCTGCCACTGCACATAAATTATAGGGAGGAGGCCAGTGGCCAACTGGCTTCAAGGCCAGCCCTGCCTCTCTCCGGCACAAGGAAGCTTTGTGCAGCTCAACACCTCATTATCTGGCATCTCAGCCACACCGGAAAGGGCAAATAATGGGGTAAGCGCGACACATGTTATGCAGATGTCCCTCCCTACACAAACCTGTCCTTGGGTCCCCACTCCTTGTGGGCTGAAGTCTCAACTAACTCCTTAGTAGGGCATTTGTGGCCCTTCAATCTGGCCACAAATCTTTCCAGAAAAACCTCCTTCTGGTCTAATGCATGTATTCATGCAAAAAATCTTTGTTGTGGGGCGCCCGGGTGGCTCAGTTGGTTGAGTGTCTGATTTCAGCTTGGGTCATGCTCTCAAGGTTCGTGAGTTCAAGCCCCGGATCGGGCTCTCTGCTGTCAGCCCAGAGCCCGCTTCAGATCTTCTGTCTCCCTCACTCTCTGCCCCTCCCCTGCTTGCATTCTTGCTCTCAAAAAAAAAAAAAAAAAAAATTAAATAAATAAAATATAAAAACAAAAAAATCTTTGTTGAGCACCTACTATGTGCTGGGAATGATGCTCAAGGAGCTGAAGGATCCCTGGGTTCCATCATCCCAAAGCCTGTGCAGATCACACACAAGCCCCTAGCTTAGAGCTCTGCATACAGGAGGTGTTCAATACTTGGTAGCTATTATTGCTCCCACCCACCCCTGTGGAAGGAGGAAGATGCTCTTCTCAGATGCCCACCTACCCATTCACCTATAAAGCTCACTACCACACTAGAAAGGTGGGCACCAAAGCCATTCTGCCTGCTGGAGGCCTACCAGGTGCCTATCATTAGAGTGTGCTGGCTGCTCTGGAGGGCCCTGGGGTTTGGGGAGCTGCCCTATGCTGGAGTTACTGGAGATCTGGGGACTTGGGCTGTCACAGAACATTGGACCCTCAATCAACCTCTATGAGGCCGCTCATCTGATGAGCATTCCTGGGCCCACTCCAGGCTGCGTGGGGTGTTCTCACTGCTGCTGTCCTGGAGCCATGACATGTGTGACAGCTCCTGCCAGTGGCATGGACGTGGGTACATAGAGAAAGGAAGGGTGGGAGACCGGGAAGCTTCCTGAATGCTTGACAGCTGAGCTGGACTGGGGAGGATGAAGAGGAAAAAGGTACAATACATGTAAAGATAGAGGGGCATGTAGGTAAAATCCTGGCGGAAGGCAAGAGGTTTCCAGCTGGTGGGCCAGGAAACATGAAACAGTGGGAAGCCTTTCAGGGAGATAAGGGTCAGCTTGAACTTCATGCTATGAGTCTAGACATGATAGAAGCCAATGAAGAGTGTTTAAGAAATGACACGTCCAGAGTCACTTTTGAAAGACAGAAGATGAAGGACCAACCACAAGAGTCAAGACTTAAGCACTTTAGGACGTCAGGTGTGAGGTTTTTCTTCTGACAGCATTTGAAAAGGCTATAATAGTGAGCCATCTGATAATATATCGGTTTCCTAAACATTTATAATGAACCAGACTATACAAAAAGAGATCCTATACAGGATCACACAGTTGTATGAAAATATGATGCATCTTTAAAGACAAACTTTTGGGGGGTGCCTGGGTGGCTCAGTCAGTTGAGCATCTGACTTCGTCTCAGGTCATGATCTCACAGTTCGTGGATTCGAGCCCCACATCAGGCTCTGTGCTGACAGCTCAGAGCCTGCAGTCTGCTTTGGATTCTGTGTCTCCCCCACTCGACTCTGTCTATCTCTCTCTGAAAAATACCTAAATGTGAAAAAAAAAATTAAAAAAAAAAAAAGGACAAACTTTTTGACATGAGAACATGGCCAACTTTTGTGCAACTAAGTAATGATCAAAGATCTCATGGCATGTCTAGGTCAGAGAAGGCTTGTAAGAGCAAGACAGTGGGAGGGGACTTCCATATAATCAGGAGGTCAAAACAGGTTTGTATAAAACACAGAAGGAACAAGTGAACATAGGCTATGATTATGAAGATATGTGCCTAAGGTTTTTTTTTGATTTTTAAAAGATTTTTTTTTAAGTTTATTTATTTATTTTGAGAGAGAGAGAGAGAGAGAGAGCACGCACGTGCACATGAGTGGGAGAGGTGCAGAGAGAGGGGGAGAGAGAGAATCCCAAGTAGCCTCTGTGCTGTCAGCACAGAGCCCAACACGGGGCTCAATCTCACAAACTCGGGAGATCATGACCTGAGCCGAAATCAAGAGTTGGACACTTAACCAACTGAGCCACTCAGGTGCCCCTAAAGATTTTATTTTTAAGTAATCTCTATACCCAACATGGAGCTTGAACTCACAACCCCAAGATCAAGAATCACATGCATGCTCTGCTGAAGAGCCAGCCAGGAGCCCCATGCCTAAGGTTCTGGACCAGAGGTCTGCAAAGTTTTATTTTTGTAGTCAAGTTTTATTGGAACTCAGTCTCAACTGATCATTTATCTATTGTCTCTGGCCACTTGTGCCCTGCAAGGCCAGAAATGAATAACTGCAACAGAAACAGAAATGAGTAGTTGCCCCAAAGCCTGAAACACTTAATGGCTGGCCCTCTACAGAAAGTTCAGTGGCTCCTATGTGACACACATGGGAACTTACCCAACCAGAAAAAGTGACCACCCTGGGAGGCAACATACTTTTCCCAAAGCCCTTCTGGGCTCCCCTCTGAGTCGGGTCCCCACAGGAGGCCACATATTTCTTTGAACATCTTGGGGTGGTAAACCTTCTATCCTCTAGATTTAATTTCTGGAAACTGCCCAAGGCTTTTCCAAACTAATTCAGGTGAAAAGGTGGGTGTTTGCGCCAAGGAATGAAACATGCGAGCTTGCCAGGGGCAGGACGCGTGCCTTAGACGCTGGATGAATTGAAACCGCAGTGAGAAATGAGGTTTCATTATAAAGTTACGCAACTTTATTCCTTGTGTCTTATTAATTGGGGACAACAGTCATCTGATGTTTGGGCCCGAGCCTGACAGTAAAAAAGCCTCAGTTGCTTGTGACTACTTCTTACAAGACCAACCACATTCCACAGGAACCTACAGGGGGGATGGCTGTCCCGGAAAGTTTTTTTTGAAAACGACAGGGCCTTGTGATAGAGAAGAACAGCTGGTTATTTTATACATGGAGACACTGTGGCCCAGAGAGGGGCTAGGACTTGTCAAAAGTCACCCAGCCATGGTGGCTTTTATCCAGAGTGGCTATAGTGTTCCAGGTTATAAGCCAGGAGCTTCAGGGGTACATCAAAAATGAATACAGGGTCTCAGCCGGTTAAGCGTCCAACTTCAGCTCAGGTCGTGATCTCATGGTTTGTGAGTTCGAGTCTCTCATCAGGTTGTCTGCTGTCAGCACAGAGCCTGCTTTGGATCCTCGGTCCCTCACCTGCCCCTGCCTCTCCCCTGCTTGCATGCTCTCTCTTGAAAATAAATAAACATTAAAAAAAAAAAAAAAATGAGTACATGTTCTCCAGGAACGGAGTCCCTGGTATCCAATAAGATGTGAATGTCAACAAAAATAAGGAAGATAGGCCTTGGTCATGTCCCCCTGACCTAAATCTGTTTCCTTATGTGAAAGGTGGATAATATCCTCCTTATAGAGCTCCTGGGAGGATTAGTGATTTGATGTACCTAAAGCACCCAACAGAGTACAGCATACAATGGGTGTTCAATAAAAAGCAGCTTGGGGCGACTGGCAGGCTCCAGTTTGTAGAACATGCAACTCTTGATCTCGGGGTTGTAAATTCGAGCCTCACGTAGGGTGTAGAGATTACTTAAAAAATAAAAAATAAAATCTTAAAAAAAAAAAGCAGCTTATAATCTCAGGGATGAGAGCAAGATATTTTCTCATTGCAATATTCTACGATTCTTACCCACAAGCACATACACACAGACACCCTTCCATACAGGAAACTCCTCAATACTGCAAGGCTTCACTGGGCACCTGTCATGTGCAAGGTCCGCTTCTGCCTGCCTCCTACAGGGAAGTTAACAGAGGGGAAAAACTGCAATCTGCCTTTGGAGCAGCAACATTCCCAGCCCAAGGGAACAGTCCCCTCTCCCAGCTAACTCCTTCAGCCGACCACAGTTGTAAACACAGCACACACAAATAGGAACAGAGAAACAGAAGCAGATGAAAAGCAGGTTGTTTGGGCTTTGAGAGGCAGCCAGGATATATTCCTTCCAAAGGGGTAAGGGAAAATCCCCATACCTTTCCAGGTCGGGAATAAAGCCAGTAAATCCCTCCACAATGGCCCTTCTCCTTTCGTGGAATAATAGCCCAATGCACCAGCGGCAGTTAAAGAAGAGAGGGTGTGCAGTTGTGGCTTCCTGTGCCTGGCAGCACAGTTCCGATAATATAGGTCCCTGCCCAGGCTCAGGCTGTGACCACGGACACAGACAGATGATGCCCTGATGGAGCACCAAGGGCCAGCGCTGGCACCGAGCAAGCCTGGTGAGCTTATATAACAAAGGGCTTGTCACCACTTCCTGTGATCCTCATTGCCCACATTCCAACACAATGAGACACTCTCAGCCCTGGCTTTGAAGTTCAACAACTCATTCAGATGGCAGGGCTGAGAGGCAGAGAGCCTGCATTGGCTTACCTTCTCATTCTCCTCTGCACTTGAGATATCATTAGCTTGTAAAACAAAAAACAAAAAACAAAAAACAAACAAACAAAAAGTATCTCTGCCATTAAATAATGTTTGTTTTTAAAATCTGAAAAAATACCCAATCTTCCAGTGACAACCATGTTCACATTTGGATCTATTTACTTACAGCTTTTTTCCTACATAGGTATGTAGGAATGGGGTAGGGGGGAGAATACAAATATTTAGCTTTTTATATCTAACCCCTTCCCCTCTTGACTATTCTGCAGTTGAGTCACTCAACTCCACTTTGGCTGGCTGTGGCCCTCTCCCCTAGCATGTGGCACATGCTAGACATTTCTCATGCTTGGGTATTTAGGGGATTTCCAGTTTTTCATTTTCCCAATTGCTGTCGGTTACCGGTAACTAAGTCACTGTGACTCTCTTCACTCTGTCCTCAGGATAAATTCCTATCAGGGCACACACTGGGTCATGGAGCAGCAACTTTTCAGCTTCTCTGTCTTGTTCCCTCACTGTCTGCTGTTACTCTTTCTGACCTGGAACCAAGTGTACAACACTTCTAGGGTAACTTTAATTTATTAAGTCTTTTCACAGCAGCCTCAACGGCTGACCTCATGATAGGGATGAGCACTCTCATTTTAAAGATGGGAAGACAGGCTCAGAGAGGTCAAGCAACTTGCCTGAAGTCACAGACCCTCAATTCTGAATCCAGACTAAGCCTGAGCAGTGTCCTTCACTGTCCTATACTGCTTCTCTCACAGGCCCCTAGGCCAGCGTTTGAACAGGTACTATGTGGCTATTCTAAAATCAATGCATGAATCTGCAACACACACGGCTTGGTACAAATCCCCAAGACATACCCTGTGACTTTGGATCCACTTGTGAATGTTTGTCAATGTTTTGACCATCCAGTTATGGACCAATGCAGCAATGGGGACAATTCTCGTTTACCAGTAAAGAACTAAAGAGTAGAACAGGTCATGCCCCTAATGACTATAGGAATAAACTTTATAATGATAATCTAACTCAGTAGTCTCTGATTTTTAGACTGTGAAGGCAAGATGTCCTTAGTTTTCACATTCAAACAAGCCTTTGAAATTCAAATACACAGATCTAAGGAAGCCTGGCTTCTTCCTTCAAGGGAAGCCCTGATTTCCCTTTTTGAATTTTTTAAACAAAAAGTTTGGGGGAAGATAAGAATATATAAACTTCTTGTTTTGTTTCACTACCCTTTACAGATCTAAAGTCCCTTTCCCATCCATAACTATAAGGTGGCCATCAGAAATGTCCAAAATAAAATGACTCTGAATTGTAAGTGTAAAACTGAAATTTACTCTCAGAGTAAGAAACGTTTGAGTGCAAACAAAACCTTGAGCCATTGAACTTGACAGAATCCAATACTGTGAAGTGCTTATGAGGTTGTGGAGAAATAGGTAAAACCAGAAGAAACCATCAAGAGCAAAGGGTTATGAGATTTTCTGGGATTACCATTCCCCAAAGGATCAGACAGGTGTAAAAAGGGCATTTCTAATTTAAGAAGAGAGGAATTGAATCGTACAAAAAAAAAAAAAAAAAAAAAAAAAAAAAAATCAAGACTGAGCCCTCACCCCTATCCATTGACTACAGCTTCTTACTTCCAAGCTGCTTAATCAGCATCCCTCTGTGAGCTGTCACATTCAGCAATTTCTGCTTCCTCTGGAGGCTTCATGTCTAATAATCTTTAAGGCCTTCTCAAAATAAAGGATAGAGATAAGTTCCTCAGCTTTTTCAAGATGAGGCCCACTTCTGTCCTAGTGTGTGGGTGATAAAGAATCAGAACAAGAGTGCAGACAGAAATCAGGATGGGGTGGGACAAGGGGAAGGAAGGCAAGACCCCAGTAGCAACTTTGGGTTTGGTGTCTGCACTTTGACAACATTCAGGCCCAAGGCGCGCGCGCGCGTGTGTGTGTGTGTGTGATCTGAGCCTCAACAATGTTCTCAGCCATCCTGTGGGGGACTAGGAAGTGATGACACCAATTCCCACCATCTTGTCACTTGGCAGTCACACCACAGATGGCTTTCAGATGGATCCCGAGCCCCACAGAAGCTCAGCAAGCAGGAGTTGACTGACGGTTGAATTCCCCAAATGTGTGCCCCATGCATGCAGCAGGAGCCCCCTGAGCTGGACTGATGGCACATTATTCCTGGATATTTATTTACAAAGTATCTCTTCTGGGCTCAGAAAGAATGTTCTGCTGGCCAGAGGGGCCTCTCTGATTCAGTATTGAATGCGGAAGGAATTGGTTGGTGATCCTCAGGGGATCCTTGGATGGAGCCCAGCAAACATCTTCATCAAGGCTAATGTTTCTTCCCCTCTGGGGACCTGATGGCTCCTGAGCGCTCACTGCTTCTCAAAGAGCTTCTCCCTGCAGAGGACGTCCTCTAAAGGTCAGCATCCTGGCACTGGCCAGAGCCCCAGCGTTCTCCTCTCCCTTTTGCATTCCCTTCTTCTGAAGGCTCCAGCTACACCACTCGCAGCTTTACCATGACTTCCTTCTACCTTCTATGGACAGCCCCAACGTCCAACTCTGTGAGGTGCCGCCATCCGATGGCAGAGTGAGCCTCGGTCCAAGACCGGGGGACTAGCTCTGCGGCCCCCAAGAACAAACACTGCCCCCTCCCCCATCTCCGCCACCTGCACAGCTTCCCTCAGAGATAGGCTGCCCATGTGGTGGCTCTGCCCTTGCCTGCTCTGCGTTTCTGCAGCAACAACCAGCTGAGGTGCCGCCGGACTCACACAAGACCTCTGGTCCGACTCTCCCACCGGCAGGACCACACGTGGAGATGTACCTCCATTCCCAGCCCAGGCCCAGGGGGAACCCCTGGCACAAGATGTGTCTGACGGACAGAACGCGGACAAAGGCCCCGGTGGACCGGGTAACTCACAAACTCTCACACACAAGGCATCTCAGCTACTGACAAGGTGATCCAGGCAAACCTGTGCTTGACAAGTGCTCAATTTTCCTCCATTGACCGGTGTCATCACAAGCTGCCTGAGTAGTCAGTCATGGTATTTTGCAGCCTGAGGATCCAGACTGGGGTTAGGCCCTTCTCCCTCTGCCTGAGGCATCTGAGGTCTCCTAACTGGGGTCCCCACCTCTTAGCTCCCCTTAGGTCTCCCCCTTCCCACCCTCTCTAACCAGTCCTCTTAAGCGGCACACAGACCGGTTTTCCTAAAGCACAGATCTGACCTTGTTACCCCCTGGCTCTACCACTTCCCATTATAGAATAAAGCGTACACTCTGTGGTCTGGCCCTCAGGACTTCCGACACCTGGCCTTGGCTCCCATTCTGGCGTCTTTCCCCTTGCACCTTCTCACTGCCTCTCCCTCCGTCACTTGAGACTGCTCACAGTGCCCCCCACCCCTGATGCCCTCTTCACACCCACCAGTGTCCAAATACCCAAATGCTCCCTTTCCAAGAAGGCCCAGTTCCGTGCCATGTCCTCCATGAAGCCTTCTGAATTCTCCTTCAGCAGCATTATCCTGAGAACACAATAGAGAGTACCTGGTCCAAACCAGAAGCTTTTTCAACTCTCTGGTTTGTAAATGACTTTGGCATCATGGTTTTGAGACCACCAGGTGATATAGAACTATGACTTGTGTCAATGTGCCCTATAGCTATTAGCACAGAGATTAAGGGTAGACAGAAGCTAGACTAACTGCGTGGGGCCCCCCATCTGCAGCTCTTAGTAGCTGCATCATCTATGACAAGGTCCTAAAAACAAAACAAACAACAAAGCCCTGTTTGCCTCAGTTTCCCCATTTGTAAAATGGGACTTTTAATAGAATTTACCTCCTAGGGAGTGTTGTGGACTTCAGTGAATTAATCTATATAAAGAACTTGGAACAGGATGATGACCCAGGAATAGTTTTTACTTTTACTCTCCCACTGCAAGGTATCATGGATCAATACAAACTGACCATCAAAATAAGGACAGGCCTACTTTTTGAGGATGCCCTTACCCCACTGGCAGCCCCACTGGCTTGACTGTGACTATAGGAAGCCCAGAGTTCCAGGCTGAGGCCTAGGATAGACTGTGGCCAAAAGAATATGAAAACATTCATAAAGCTCTTCCTACATGCCAGACATTGTGCACAGCCATTTAAACAAATGATTTTATTAAAGCCTCACAATGACCTGTGTACTGCTCCTGGACCTCATCTCCAAAATGTTTCACATTAAAAAAGGGGATTCTAATAGGACCACATCAAAGACCTGCCGTGAGGATCATACATGGAAAGTGTTACATAGCTGCAAGGCATGGAGTGAGCAGTCAGGAAACGCCATCTATTACTGTTAAACCCACATTAGGACAGATGCAGCATTCCAGGCCTGGAAGTTAATCACTTGCCCCAAGTTACTAAGCTTTCAAGCATCAGGGCCAGGACTTGAATCCAGACTTCTGACCCCAAAGCTGGTGCTCATTTCACACCACCACGGTTGGACACCATTAGGGTTTCACAGTGTTTAAATCAATAGCTCTGGGCACCTGTGGTTCGTGGCCTTGCTGGCTACCCCCCACAAAGGACGAAGAACCAGGACAGAGACTGCCTAGCCTCCTACACAATGCCGCTCTCATCTGGGCAACTTCTGCTCTACTTCTACCTGTTTGGGACTGAGGTCCTGGGTGGCAAGATCCCACCTGCTCCCCTGGAAGCTACTCCTAACTGCTCCTCTACTCTTTGCTTTGGACCCCCCAAATCCTCCTGATAATCCAACCTTGCTCCCCATTGGGTCATGCACTGGCACTGTTCACTCCTCAGCGCTAACCTCAGGCCACCCACTCAGAACCTGGTCTAGCCTGCCACTTCCTGCCCAGGAATGTCCTGGACTTGGGGTCCATCAGTGCCCTCCACACTTGTAATACTGGAAGGTACTTGCCCTTAGCAGTGGGTGTCCTGGTTGGGAACCTGGCTCTATGGCGAACTGTTACAACTTGCAGCTTCCCTCTGCCTTTGAAGATATGATCACACATCTGAGGGTCTCACACATCTGAGGGTCATCATGTAGAAGAAGTAAGGTTAGACTGGTTCTACTTGACCACAAGGAGTCCAACTAAAACAGTAGAGTCTACAGAGAGAAAGAAGTCAGCCAGCAGAGCTCCTGTAACACCAAGTACTCAACAAATCTGTGCTAAGCTGGAGGGAACAGAAAAAAAAAAAACAAAAACAAAAACAAAAAAAACCCAAAAAAATGAAAACCTTGCAAGCCCAGCTGTGCAAAGGAGTGGGTAAGTTATGTGGCCTGGGAAGTGATGAATCCCTTCATCACTGGAGGTTTTTAGGCATGGATGCCGAAGGGTTGGACTGAGCGATCCCCAGGCTCCCCTGGAATTCTAAACTAAGGTCCAGGACTGCAGCTTTCAACCTTGGCCATGCATCAGAATATCTGGGGAGCTTCCCAAAATACTGATGCCCAGGGAGCCATGATGGGAGTTAGTGTGGGGAACTGAAAATTTTCAAAAATGCTCCCCAGGTGATTCTAATGTGTTATGAGGGCTGGTCTAGGGTTCAGTGATGCGATATAACACACAATGAACTAGGTAGATACCCTCAGCCTCTTAGGACCATAAAAATGTTCTTCAGTGCTCAAAAATCTGCATTTTTTTCTTGGTTTATTCCCGGTGAATACTTCCGGACTTAATTTGTGCCATCAACACCAATTCATTAATGTCACAAACCTCACAGCGGACACTACAAGATGGATTATCCTGACACAGCCTGAGCCAGAGAAAGAGGAACATGCAGCAGGGGTTCAGAAAGGGTCTCTTGCTGATTAAAGACACAGGACACCTGGGCTAAGGAGGACAGGAAAGGTTGGGGATGAGGCGAGAACTCTGTGAAGTCGTATCACCTGAGCTGGACTTTGCCGGGTGTGAAAAACATCCAAGTGACCAAAATACTGTAGTCTTCATATGCCACACCTTCAAGTCTTAGCCATGCCCCAAGTCTGAGCTCTTTTACCCACAGAGAGCTCCACTACTGCCTGTGCCCACCTTGGGCTCCAATGCTTCTCCTCCCCACTCAGTCATTACACCTGTCTATCCTGGCATTGAACTCTGTCTTGCATTGGAGACAGCCCTGGGCCTTTCCAATATCCCTCCCGGGCTTTGAGGATGAGCACGGGGCTTACTCATCTCTGAATGTCCACAGGGCTTAGCTTAGTGCTGGAACATGGTAGGTATCTAAAAAATGTTTGTTGCACTGATGACTGAATGTTGCATCCCTTTCTCCACAAGTCATCATATGAAAGCTGAAGCAGACACACCCAGATAAGGCCCCACAGGTAGGGCAGAACACAGAATGTGGTCACCCCAAATATATACAAACATCCAGTCCCCTGATCCTGGATGGGGATGCCGACTCCACCAGAGGTGGGTTGAGACCTTCTTGGCTTCATCCCACCCACAGTGTCACACCTGGCATCCAAAGACGAAGCGCTAATACCCAGTTACTTCCCTCAGGTGTCAGAAATTGAATGTGTAATAAGCACATGGGTACCTGCAGACACAAGGTGTCATTTTTATGAAGACAAGGCGAAATCATCATTATCATAATAGGCTGATAAGACCTAAACTCAGTCACGGCGAGACAGTCAAAATATTGAAGCCTAAAAAGGCACCTGAAGAAATACAGATCACTGAGCAAGAAATGAGAAGATGCCCCGATACAGACTGGTCATTCAGAAAAACAAAATTAAAACCCTACCTCATACCCTGAAATCAAACTCCAGATGGATTAAGATTTCAATGTTAAAAAAAAAAAAAAATCAAACTATTAGAAGAAAATACAGATTAACATTGGAGTAAGGAAGACTTTTCTAAGCAGCATACTCCAGAAATCATGAAGACCACTGGGAGTTATTTAATAACAGAAAACGATTCGGTGTAAGCAACAGCAATCACCAAACACAACTGAAACACAAATTATAAATCTGTAAATAAAAACTATTCCGCAACTCAAATGGCAGGTAAGGGGCTGCCATCCTTAATCCACAAAGAGCTCTTACAAATCAATAAAAAGATAAACCTAAACCCCACAGGGACATCTGGGTGGCTCAGTTGGTTAAGCGACTTACTCTTGATTTCGACTCAGGTCATGATCTCACAGTTTGTGGGTCCAAGCCCTGGGTTGGGCTCTACGCTGACACCATCAGAGCCTGCTTGGGATTCTATCTCCTTCTCTCTCTGCCCTCCCTCTCTCTCTCTCAAAAAAAACAAAAAACAAAACAAAACAAACCTATAAACCCTACTGTAGAAAGGACAGACAGAAGATATAAGTATACACTTTTAGAAAAGAAACATAAATGGTCAAAGCACATGGACACCAGTAACCCAAGAAATTACAAATGAAACTAAATTGGATTAGAGTAAAACAGGCGCAAATGTGTGAAATCTTTCTAGGATACAATTTGAAAGCACGTATCAAAAATTTCCCCTTCTTACCCAACAATCCTCCTTCTGGAACTCAGTCCCAGGGGAACCATCAGAGACTTAAGCTAAGAATTCTGTTACAAAGATGGTCGTTAGAGCACTGTTAAATTAGGGAAGACTGGGGCGCCTGGGTGGCGCAGTCGGTTAAGCGTCCGACTTCAGCCAGGTCACGATCTTGCGGTCCGTGAGTTCGAGCCCCGTGTCGGGCTCTGGGCTGATGGCTCAGAGCCTGGAGCCTGTTTCCAGATTCTGTGTCTCCCTCTCTCTCTGCCCCTCCCCCGTTCATGCTCTGTCTCTCTCTGTCCCAAAAATAAATAAACGTTGAAAAAAAAATTAAAAAAAAAATTAGGAAAGACTATGGAAAGCCTAATTGAATACAATACAGATATTCAATTACTGTTGTTGAATGTTTAAGATAATGGAGACATCTTTCCATGTCTCTAAACAAAAAGAAAATAAATATGTACAATATTACTTAATTTTTGTGCTGGAAAAAATGTATAGATAGATGCATTGAAAAAATGGCTAATTGAAAAATAGTGAAATGCTAATGATGATTTCTTTGAATCATAGAATTTGAGTTGGTTTCTATTTTAGTTTTGCTTATCTGCATTTTCTACACCAAACTTGTCTTAGTTTTGTTGAAAGGGGGAGAAAAAGTTCACAGATATAAACCTTGAAACATATTTAAGAATCCAAGCTTGTGGTTCTAAGGAACTGCCTCAGCACACTGCCAACTCACAACCGCCCCCACAGAGAGCAGGTAGAGGCTGCACCATTCCACAAATGCCACGCAGGCTCCAAATCACATGCGTGGCTTTGGAATGCACCAGACGGATTATGGGGCTGTCTGGCTTTCTGGGAGTGCACATCCAAAAAAAAGTGAAGCTTCACTGTAAAGAACTTTCTAGTCACTTTCATTTTCAGAATTTAGTCATGGCCTGGAGAAACCAGGAAAGCCCCATTCCTCCTACTTCTGTTTGCCTCCTCCCTGTGGCCCACGTACTGCTGGGCCCCATAGAAGGGGGAATTTTCCCAACAATCACAAATGCTCAGCAATGAAATGCTCTGCTCAGCAAAGCAGGCAGGCTCCAGCCCTGTCCCTGGAGACATAACCATGGCACTCATCTTTGCCCTTCTGTAGTGTCTGGCTCAGGCATGCAACACAGCAAGTTGCTTCTTTTGAATTTGGAGAATTGGGGCCATTTCAGGCCCTTTACACACAACTCCTGCCACCTTCCTCCATCACCGGCAGTCACACCAAGGCGAGTCCCAGGCTCTGGCCACACCTGTATGCACCCAGCAGCACTCCCCTTCTGATCTCAACCACTGTGGACAGGATGCCTTCTGTCTGGGATTGTCCCATCTGCACTTTCCTCCAAACCCACCTCCCATATAGGGTGCTTTTCCCCAGCCGGGATGGACTGGAGGTCACCCGTGCCTCCTCCAGGTTCTCAGGAACCCTGGGAGGCAGAATGTGTCCTGCTTTAAGCCCCAGGACTGAGCCGCTGGGTCAAGCCCATCAAGGCTTAACTATGACTGTCGTCTGGTATCCTCCCTATTGCTCAGGCCAGAACTTCAGGGTCACCCTTGACTCTCCTGCCCCTCATACCTCACGTGGCATTCATCTGTCAGGAAATCCTGCAGCTCTACCTTATGGATGTGTCCTGAGCTCGGTGTCTTCTCCTCACCCACCACTAGCACCCCTGATCCAACATTCGCAGGTGCCCCAGCTGGCCTCCTGCTCACCCGCTCCAGGCTGTTCCCCACTAGGCAGCCAGAGTGAGCCTCTCAAAACCCAAGTCAGAGCCCATCATTCCTCTGCTCAGAACCCTCCACTCCCTGTCTCACGGTCTCATTCAGACTTAAAGTGAGAGACCCTTCCAGTGCCCCCAAGGCGCACCATACTCAGTCTCCCTGGCCCACCTTTCCCCACCTCCCCAGCCCACCTCTCCCACCCAGTCATGCTCATTTCCCTGAATGCCCCCCGTCCTGCTCCTGCCTTGGGCTCCTGCCCTGACTGCTCTTTCTGTGCGGAATGCCCTGCCCTTGAAACCATAGGAATCCTGCCTTCACATCCTCAGCACAGCTGAGAACTCATCTAAAACTGCACCATATCTCAAACTCTGGCCCACCCTAGCCTCTTTAACCTGCTTTACCTTTCACACTCTCCACCCAACACACTGTATTTGCTTGACTCCTCATGAGGGAGCAAACTCAGGGGAGCACAAACTTTTTTTTTAGATTTTATTATTCATTCATTCATTCATTCATTTTCCAGTAAACACTTTGCACAATGTAGAGCTCAAACTTACAATCCCGGATCAAGAGACGTGCTCTACTGACTGAGCCAGACAGGTACCCCAGGGAGCACACATTTTTATCTGTATTGTTCACCGCTTTATCCCCAGTACCTCAATAGAACAATCCCCAGCACATAAGCAGTGGTCAACAATATCTGTTGAATGAATGAATGGGGAGAAAAGTCTTGATATAAGCTCTCATGGTCCAGCTGAGGACTGGAGGTCCAGCCTGTAAGTGAAGGCCCAGCAGTGGGCCAGTGATATCCACTTCCCTCCACCCACCTGTCAAGTTACTTCTCCCCTTGTGGACCTTGGGGAGCCCCTTTTTGACGATTACTCTTAAGTCCTGCTTGGAAAACACAGGGTGTGAGTCATTCCCCAAGGCCTTGACTAATTCTCTCTCCATCCCTTGGACCCACCTCCAAGATCCTTCCTCTACAGCATAATGGGAAATCCAGAGAGCACTCCCCTTGGAGAAAATGGAAAGGAACTGAATGACTTAGAGGAAAATTCAATTCTTCCTGGCTCAGCAGTTGAGAAAGCGAAAAACTCTCAGGAAGCTAGTGCCTCTGAAAGTGAAACATTAATAGAAATATTACTGGAAAATACCAAACAGGAAGAGAAGGAAAATTCCATTGTGGAAGCAAGGTCCTCTGTCGATGCTCCTTAATGGTCTCAGTAAAGTATTTCAGAATCAAAACATGGAAAGAACCGGAAATCAATCAGGCTGTCACCCTTCCTGTGGACTGGAGCTTTGGCCAAACCACTTCCACACCCACAGCACAAAGGGCACTGGGCTCAGAACAGAAGGTCCATAGCCTGGCCACTGACTCAAGCTAGTACCTGCTGTGAAGTACCTCCACACCTCCCCAGAGCCTCAGTTTCTCCATCTGTAAAATGGGGGTTATAGCATTTTCCTTAAAGACTGACTCTATGAAGCAAATTAACTACAGGTATGAAAGTGCTCTTAAGTTATGGAATACTTGCATAAATGTAGAAATCAATTGCTCCTACAAGGCTAACAGAGGGGCTTTTTATAAAGTCTAGCCACAAATAAGGCAGAGGAAATTCAGGCATGAGACTGCGCAGCCTGAGGGGGTATGGCACAGTGGCCAAAGACAAAGACTCTGGATCCAGTTTCAAATCTCATCTCTGCCACCCACTGGTGGTAGGACCTCAGACAAGTTATTTAACAGCTCTGTCCCTCAGTTTCCTCATATGTAAAATGGGAATGACAGTAGCACCTACCTCAGAAGACTTGGTGTACAGTAAGAGTTAATGCCTATAAAGCACACTGAACACTGTCTGGCTCAGAGTACACGCACTGGCGAATAATACTATTGTGGAAAGCTCCCTCAGTTGAAGTGACTACTCCTTCTTTACTCGAATGCCTCCTCTTCCAAGACTCCTCCGCTTCTCTCGTCCTCACCCTGCTTCTCCTTCACCTCCAAGGAATCAAGGTTCTGCCCAGAATAGCCTCTGTGCCAGAATGGCTCTCAGCTCACCCATACCACTTTATTGATAAATTCCACCACATAAATCTGTATTCTCACCTGGTTCCTGTGTCCTCACCAATAAACTCCTTATGGGTAGGCACCACATACCCCCCGGTTCATCCCTGTATCCACACAGCTCCTGACAGTGGCCTGCATATGGCAATTCCTTCGTCAACACAGGCCAAACAGAAGTCATGAAGTCAGGATGGCAGAGACCACTGCATCCTGTCTCCATCCAGCAGGAAACCCACCACCACCGCTCAGAATGCCAACAGGTGCTGCCATCGGCCAGCCAGCATCCCAGCTCTCTGCTTCAAAGTTATACATCCCAATTTATTTTCTAGGGCCAAGCCTGACCTCCCCCTTCTCCCACAGGCCACTACCTCTTGGCTGTCTCAGCACAAGATCTAAAAGTCAGCCCAAGATAAACTGCCCAGGGGAGCGCTTGACACAGGCGAGTTGAGCTTTGCTAAATGACCAGAGGAAGCCACACCTGTTTCAAATTTGCCCTCTAACGTCTATTTTATGGGTCAGAATGTTTTGGGGGCGGGGAGAGGATGAGGTCAAGTCTTAGGGGGTTAAGTCGGGGGAAATCAGTCCTGTTCCGAGATTGTCAGATTAGAGGATGGTCACCTGATCTCCTTTAAGGAAACTTAGGTTCCTTTTTGATAAGTTCAAGGTACCATTAGATTTTTGGTTATTTTTATTTATTTATTTATTCCCCTCCCCCCCCCCCGCCCCAAACAGCACATACAGCCTCACCAATCCTTGGAGGCAGGGAATGCTTGGTGTTTCTCATTTGAGAAGACATGACAGTTACAAGACACATGTTTTGTGCAGCTGTCCCTTGAGAAGCACCAACTCTGCGCACAGAATTTCTCTATAAAATAATTCAAGGGCTTCATTAACATCTCATTTATGGACCTCGGAGGTAGATGCGGGAGGGAGAGAGAAAAGCCAGCTCTGAGGTCTCTTCTGGGGACCACCAAAGCCCAGACTGAATGGGGTGCAAATTAGGGCAGAGGGGAGAAAGAGGAACATTAAGTGAAGGGAGGAGGAGACACACAACGCACATTTCAGTAAATATCAGAGCCCTACTATCTCCGTTTAAATCACAGAAAATAGTACAACAAATTGATAAATAGCATATAAACTTGGAATTCAGATTGCACAGATGTGATCCTGATTCTGTCACTTGGTAGCTGTGTAACATTAAGCAAGTCATTAACCTTGAGGCATCGGTTTCTTTATCTATAAAATAAGGGTAATACTACCTGTGGTAGATGGATAGTATTGAAGGCCTCGGTTAATGGACTGCCTGTATCCCTGCCCTTTGCCATGAGATTATGCAGATCCTCCTCTCTCCTCTGTTTTAAAAAAATTTTTTTTAACATTTATTTATTTTTGAGAGACAGAGAAAGAGCATGAGCAGGAGAGGAGCACAGAAAGAAGGAGACACAGAATCCGGAGCAGCTACAGGCTCTGAGCTGTCAGAACAGAGCCCGACAGAGGGCTCAAAACCAGGAACCGTGAGATCACAACTTGAGCCCAAGTGGGACGTTTAACTGACTGAGCCACCCAGGTGACCCTCCTCCTCTCTCCTTGAATCCTGGCTGGCATTGTAACTTGCTTTGGTCAACTGAATGTAGTAGAAGGAACAGTGTGCCAGTTTCCAACCTTAAGAAACCTCATGGGCTTCTGTTCTTTTAGAACCCTGCCACAATCATAGGAACAAGGCTGGCCTGCTGGAGGATGAGAGACCACATGGAACAGAGCCTGACTGTCTCAGTCAAGACCATCCTAAACCAGCTACCCCAAGCATGTAAGAGAGACCAGCAAGGATCAGTAGGGTTGCACATCCACCCCAAATGGACCACAGATGCCTACATGAGCCCAGCTGAGACCAGAAAAACTATTCAGTTGACATGTGGGCTTGTGGACAATAATAAAGGCTTATCATTTAAAGGAGGGGTTGGAAACTACAGACCATAGGTCAGCTGCCTGTTTTTGTAAACAAAATTTTACTGAAACACAGTTATGCCCTTTAATTTATATATCATCTATGGCTGCTTTCCAGCTCTAAGGGCAGAGTTGAACAGTTGTGATGGAGACTGGCTTTCAAGCCTAAAATTACCCACCCTCTGGCCCTTTAAGAAAAGTTAACCCCTAGTTTTTAAAATCACGGAGTTTGGGGTTATATGTTATGCAGCAATAGCTAACTGATACAGTATCTAAACCTCTTCTAGTGTGATTGTGAGGATTAAATGACCAATTAAGTGGTCAGCACAAAGCCTAGAGAACAGATTTCTCTTCTGGGGACTCAATGGAGAAAAATGGGTTTGATATGCAACATCTCTCTCACACTACTTTCAAGGGACAGGACTTCAAAGAAAGAGTATATCAGGACACGTGGGTGGCTCAGTCGGTTAAGCGACCAACTTGGGCTCAGGTCATGATCTTGCAGGTTCTCGAGTTTGAGCCCCACGTCGGGCTCTGGGCTGACAATTCAAAGCCTGGAGCCTGCTTCAGATTCTGTGTCTCCCTCTCTCTGCACTCCCCTGGTCACGCTCAATCTCTCTCTCTCTCAAAAATAAAATAAAAAATAAACATTAAAAAAAATTAAAAAGAAAAAGAAAAGAATATCCCAAGCCAAACCACAGACACTAACTTTGGCTCTTACCTTTTGTTAACCAAAATGGAAACTGACAACTTATGTTTGACTCTGGCTTCAGTCAAGCCACACATCAATGATTTCGTGTGAAAAAAGCCCCCAAAAACAAGTTGCAACTCCCCAGCAAGGCACATGAGAGACCCTCTTCCCTTTGTGGCTCTAACCCCCTCTGCAATCCCCCATAACACCTGCCCTGCTGAGCCTCTAACCATTCTTTCCCAAGCCTTCAGGCCCTGGCACAAGCTGTCCTGTCCCTTCTGCATGGACAGCCCTCCTCCCCAGTTCCTGGCCTAGGAAATTCCCACTCATCCTTCCAGAGTCAGCTCAA
The DNA here is from genome assembly GCF_018350175.1 of Felis catus. Classification (NCBI taxonomy): domain Eukaryota; kingdom Metazoa; phylum Chordata; class Mammalia; order Carnivora; family Felidae; genus Felis; species Felis catus. The sequence goes on from NC_058380.1 coordinate 59,491,635, forward strand.
ATATCACCTCCTCCTCCTCCTGAAAGCTCTCTTTGACTTCCCATAACTCGAGGCCCTACAAGCCCCTTGCACACACTTCTGTCTTGGCATTCCTCAGGTCTCTCTAGCTGTATTTGTCTCCCAGACTAGACCTTTGCAAAGCTGGTATTCAACTGCAAACTGAGAAGCTTCCTTCTTGGAAAGCTGACCACCATTTATTCTCTGAATATTCCTTGTCTAGAAGGCCATTCAGAAACTGTTTGCTGAATCTTAGAAACAAAAAACAAACAAACAAACAAAAAAACGTTTAGACATGATATTATTCTTTAGAAAACGTGTTATTTAACTCAACCCTGTGGATGCTGACAAAATATAAAGTGTTGGTACACATTAGCATGTATTTAAAACTTGGGAAACTGATGTCATCATGCATCTTGAGTTTCTCAGTTGTGGTGGAAACATTTACTTAATTATGATAAAAGAAACAAGACTTCAGCAGAAAACATACGGGATGAGACCTGTTTGGCTGCACAAAGGGAGATCTACCAAGTTACTGGCTTCTTTTGTCATTGTTAGTTTTTAATAAAGACAACCTGAAGGAATAATATTTCTATTAAAGTTTCATTTTCTTTTCCGGGGAGCTCAGGTTCTCTCAGCCTCTTACCTGGACTATAACTGTCCCTTAACTCTGATCCCATTCTCTCCCACCCCACCCCCACCCCACACTGTGACAGCTCAATCATAGTTCTGAGTCTGTCCCTTTCCTGGCTCACTAGTTTCAAGGACTCCCTGCGGGGTCCAAACTCAGCTTCCCGCCTACTTGACGTCATCTCCCATTCACTAAGGGAGGCCCACTGCAAGAAAGCTTTGGTTTTCAGGAACATAACTCCATGCTGAGATTCTGTGTGAACAGGTACACACATATATACTCACACACATTTACATATGCAAACTTACACACACACGTATACACAGCACTGACACAGAAGTGATGCAGGATGCAGTCACCTCTTCCCCTGCACAGAAAATCCCAGTTCCATCTCTAGATCCAGCTCAAAGCTGCCTCCTAGGTAAAGACCTCAAGAAATTCCCCAAGACAAACCCCGGGGAAACAAATGATGAAGACAGTGTATGACAATCTCCTCCAGAGACTTATGCTAGAAATTACTGACAAGTCTTCTGTAGCTGTCACTCCTTCCCCTCTTCCACATGATTCTAAAAGGGAAAACACCCAAGACTGGATGTTTGGGGGGTGGGTGTGTGTGTGTGTGTGTGTGTGTGTGTGTGTGTGCGCGCGCGCGCACTACAGAACTCACTGGGAGAATAAAACGACGCCTAAGTGTGTGATACAGAGAGGCTCTGGTACTGAGGGAGGCAAGAGGTGGAACCCCTATGGTGGGAGGTGGCACAGGAGGCACCGAAAAGGAGGATCTGTGGACCAACAGCTTCTACTTCACACCACAGTAACTCCCAACTGAGGCCTGATGTTAAAAACAAACATAGGGCCTGGCAGACAGGGTGGGGGGTGGGGAGGCATTCAACAGCCTTATGGGTTCTTGTCCTATCCCCAACAACTGATAGAAGGAAGCTGGGCCTGAGATTAAATGGGATACCAGAAGTGGGTTTTCCTGGATCCATGTGTGAGAGGCAGAAGGAAGGCTCCGAGGTGTTCAGGGGTGATCTATAGTACGCCCGGGCTCCCAAAAGCTGTCTGGCTGAAAATAATGCCAAAACCAGGCTTCGATCTGACTGCCTGACCAGGAATGGGTGGTGGCCCCAGATGAGGAGACAGCCCCACACAGAGGGCAGAGATGAGGGGATCTAGAGTCTCTGCATCCCAAAGCAGTTCCAATCAGAAGACCCCGGGGCAGCATTAAGGAGAAGCCACTTTACATCAGTGGTCCTCAAAAGTGTGATACCAGGATCAGCAGCAAAGATCACCTGGGAACCTGCTAGAAATGCATATTCTCAGGACCCACAGCAGGCTTGATGAATCAGTGTTTTAGAGAGCACTGCAAGTTCTGGTTTGAGAACCACTGTGTAGTGTGGCCCTCCGTGGTTGCCTCCCCTCTTCCTGGTTAAAAAGAACATCTGGTAGCTGTGATTCCTGTCTCTGGATCAGAACAATTTCTTAAAAGATCAAAGGTCTCAAGGTCACAACCTAGTAGGTGAAATGCAGCAAAGAGAGATAAAAAAAAATAATCTGCTAACCTCCCTTAGCAGCTAAATCCCTTCACTGGTCCTCACTGTGCTTAGCTTACAAGGTCCTTCCTAACCTGGACCCTGATGCCCCTCTAGAGTCCTGCACAACTCTAACCTCTCGATACCAGCCACAAAGGCATCCCCTAAAGTGCCAAGCTCTCGGCAGGCAGCCATCGTCACCACCCCTCCCCCACAATGGCCCTCCCGGACCACCTCCACTTCACCCCCTGCTGTAACAGCACTCCCATCACAGAACTCATCATTAGCACTGCAGCCTGGGCCATAAAATTCAAGGGGGGCTGCTCCAGCACCCAATAGAGGAGGGCACAGAAAAGACCCATAAAATAACATGATGGTGAACGAAGCCAACTCTTAAACACCTTTGACATTCCAGCTATAAAACACATTATCCCTCCCTCAGTATTTGAAATAGTCTTAATTGTAATTAGGAAAAAAAATGCCTACTAAAGTTTTGAAAGCCATTAAAGAAAACTTTAGCAAGCAGCAGAACCACAAGCAGTGAGAGAGAAGGATTTGCCCGCCTGGGAGGTGGTTATGGAATAACACAGGGGACACAGAAGGTCAGCACCATTAACTGGGAATCTCTCTACCTTCACTGGTGGGGCCTTGCTCAAGCCAACCATAATACCCGGGAACTTCAGAGTCTCCCAAGCCAGCACCTAGCCAAGCCTGAGCCATACATAAGGCAGCAGAGAGCCTCTTTGGTGTTTCCCTCACACATCAGCCGTAAGCCTTTGATCCTGGAGGCTCCCAGAGATACCTCCCCCTCCTCCAAGGCAGCACCTGGGGGAACCACCTGGCTCCCAGCTTCTTGTAGGAAGCCCAGAGTTCATGCTTCAGAAGTGTGCCCCCTAACTGGTCCCAGAGGTATGTGGGATCCTCCACTGACTGCCCACCCTTTAGCAGACCCAGATGAGAGGGGAGACTCTCAGGACCTGGGGCCTCAGAGAGAAGCCAAGCAGAGAAATTAAAAGAGGGGGATCCCTTTAGTCCTCCCGCTTGGAAAACAAAAAGATCCCTTTCCAAGCACCAGCTGGCAGGTAGGAGCCTGTCTCCCTTCTGTCTGGACATCCAGTCCTAAAAGGAACTCAGACTCTCTATCAGTCTTCCTCAGCCCACGCCTGGGCAAAAGTTTACCTTTGGGAAAATGTGGGGGTGATGAGAACAAGAGGGACGTCAGTCTGACAGACATCGCAGGGCACTGAGCCTCAGATATAATCAAAACACTGCCTTCCACCATAAGTAGGCAGAACAAGTATTATTTTATGGGGAAGGGAGGGTGTCACAGGAGTGTGAAGGAGGAGGAGTGGGGGCCCAGTTTGGCTGTAACTGGTCTGCTTCAAAGAGAGGGATCAAAATGGCCTAATATGTGTGTGTGTGGTGGGAGGGGGGTTGTCATAAACTCATCCCCTACATTCCCGGTACAGTAGGGGGTGGGGGTGGGATAAGGAAGAGGTGAGGAGTGGAGGGGTGAGTCTCCTTCCAGCCGGACGGATTGAGTGACCGGACCCCCTTCTGTGCACGGCGGGAGCAACTGACTGGTCGAAGTGGAGAGATCCTGGAGGCAGCACATTTCAACCGGAAAAGCACGCGTGGGGGTTCCCGGTGCAGCTCCAGTACAAAAGGCCGCTCGGATTTGGCAACCTGGCGCGAGGGGTGGGGCAGGGCAGGGCTTTTAGAGGAATTTACAGATGCACATTCAAAGACAGCCGGTCCGGATCTGCCACCAAGAGTGCTGTGTAATATCGGGCGAGTCCCTTCCCAGCTCTGGACCTCAGTTTCCCATCCACAGAATGGGGGGACGGGGTAAAGAATAAATGCTCTTCTAAATCCGTGCCAGCTCTGACTTTCAGACTTCAGTCCTCGGGGGATGGAAGGGCTGGCTGTCTTTCTTGGTCTAGGTTGGTAGGATGCTCCCGTCAGACTACTTCCGAAGGGGGCATCTGGCTGTGGGCCCAGAGAGGGGACGTTCTAGGAACAGCAGCTAAAGAGACTGTGTCAGGAGGCCGAGGAGGATCCAGGATTAAGCGCGTGCGAGGGGGCAGAACTGGGAAGCAGCGTGGGATCCCTGACCTCAGGGTCCTAGCCCCAAGCTGATGTAGGAACCAGAGCGTTGCCTCAGTTTCCCCACGCGCACCGTGTCTCAGGAACCAGGGGTGAGACCAAGGGACGCCTTACCTTGTCCTTTTTACCCGCCCCGCTCTCCTCCGCGGCCGAGGCGGCACACTTGTTGAGCAGTTTCTTGCCACCGCAGGCCGTCGGACTCCAGGTGCGGCCGCCAGAGCAGGCACCCCCCGGGAGGTCTCCGGCACCGCCCGCGGCGCTCTCCACCTTGATGAGGCGGTGCTTCGGGGAGATGTAGCGCACCTCGGCCGGGGTGGCGGGCCGCCGCTCGCTGCTGCTGCGGTAGAGGTGCGGGGAGCCGGAGGACGAAGACGAGGACGCGGCGGCGCCTGCGCCGGAGGAGGCACAGCAGCAGCCTGCGGCGCCCGACGCGGACGAGGCTGAGAAGGCGCGCTGGCCCCCGCCCGGCTCCCCGCCGCCGCCGCAGTAGTCCAGGCGGCACATGGCGCGCAGTTTGCGCAGCGAAGAGCCAGGCCCGTTGTAGGGGTCCTCAAAGTCGCGCTCCTTCTGTGCGCGGTAGGCGCGGATGAGGTCGCTCGTGCTGCCGCTGTCGTCGGGCAGCGATCCCGACGAGGTCGAGAAGCAGGAGGCGGCGGCCGGACCGCAGGACGCCGAGGCGCCCGCGGCGGCTGGCGGCACGGCCTGGGGGGGCTGCGAGGGCCGCTCGCCCCGGCGCCGCTGCTCGCGGTAGTCCGGCCTCGGCGGCTGCGGGGGGCTCTTGGTCTTGCTGTTGCCCAAGCTGAAGTACTTGTTCAGCCACTTGGCCATGGCGAGAGGCCGCCTAGGGCCGCGGCGCGGGAGCCCGGTCCGCCGCCGCGGCCATTCGGAGAGCAGCGCTGCGGCCCAGGTCCCTCGGCGCCCCGGCCCCGGCGGGGGGCGTCCGGGGCGCCCGCTCCCGACGCCAAGTTCAAGTTCTCTCCGCCGCCTCCTGCCGGCGGATCCTGGCCTCCAGCAGCTGCAGCACCGCCCTCCGCCTCTGCCGCGCGCCTCCCCGGCTTCGGATCTCTCGCCCCTCACGGGCGCGTCTCATGGGATCCCGGCCCGCGGCCCCAAGGAGAGCGAAAGGCCCGGGCGCCCCCCGTCTGGTACACTCTGGCCGTGCGCTCCGCGGCGGAGCGCGCTCCTGCCCCGTCGGAACCGCAGCCTTCGCCTGGGCCGGAATCTGCGGCTGCTACGGGAACTTGTCGGCGTCCTCAGCCCCCCCTTCTTCCTTCCCAAGAGCGCTGGGGGCAGCCCGGCCCCCAGTCGGAGAGCAAGCAGGAGGGAGAGCGAACGAGCGACGGGGGAAGGCAGCCAGCGCCCGCCCGAGCCGCGCGCCCGTGCCCGTCCCGGCGGCGCCTGCCGCTGCTGCCGCCGCCGCCTCCCGAACCGCCGCGTGTGTGACACCCCGGCCGCCAGAGCCCGCCCCGCGCCGCGGCCCCGCCCTCCCCGGGCCTGCGCGCGCCCCGCCCCCCAGCCCGCCCCCGCAGGCTCCGCCCCGCCCACCCCCACGAGCCTGGCCGCCAGACCGCGGGCCCAAGCCCCGCCCTCCTCGTGCCCTGGTCTTCAGCAGGCGCAACTCTCCACCTCAGCACGCGCCGCCACCCGCGGCCGCCTCGGCGCCAGCCCTGGGGTGGCGCCTGAGGGCACTGGGGTCCCGCGGCGCTGCCGGCTCCGCCTCGCTCGCGGCCCGCCGCCGCCTGCCGCGTGAGGTTGCCAGTAGGAGCCCCCGCGCTCAGAGGCCAGACTTGTGCGCATCTCCGGGTGCCCGCGCGCCGTGCACCTCAGGGACCCCCACTGTTGGAGGGGGGACACGGGGGTTAATTATCCCCGGACATTCCTAATGTACAGCATGATCCGCGCGAGGGAAGTGCGGCCCGGGACCCCTCGGGGACAGGGTGCCTAATCCCCTTCTTGAAGGGACAGAGACTCCGGTCAGCCCCCGCGTGCCAGATCTTCGGAGGAGTCTCTATGCTGACGAGCGTGTTAGCAGTCGGCATGACTGATGCAGCCGGGGCCCGGCACCCTTCGCGGCGCCAGGCCGAGGGGAGGCCGGACGTTGGCTTCCCTTTTCACCCCTGAGGAAGTCGGGGCTTTAACCCCGTGCACTGCCAACCCGAGGACCAAAGGAGGGCCACCCAGGTGGGCCTGGCTGCCACTTCCCGGTCTGGTGGCGCCGAAATGATGTCATCTCCACTAGTCTCTACTTCGCAACTTAAGATCGTCCTTTGATTATTGACCAAAACTGAGGAAACTGAGGCCGAGGGAGGGGGCCCGCTTGCCCAGTGAAGTTTCTCCTGAGAGGCGCCAGAGGAGCTGCCTGGAAACGAGGTAACTGCCGCGAGAGCCAGTGCTCCTTTGAGTTTGACCGCCAAACCCCAGGGTATTATTAACCCTGAGGTGTGAGGACTGAGACCCCCCAAGTCAGAGGAATTCCCTCAGAAGGCTGACATAACAGTGGCCCTAATCATTAGCCGTCTCCACTTGCTACCTATGTTCGAATAGATGGGCTTTGGGGGGAGTCTGTTCTTTTTTCGTATCCTGTAGGAAAAGTGGGACCTGCTAGGGCAGGTGGAAGGCCAGAGCCTCTTTCGGTCAGGACACAGCCCTGGCTCCCTGGCCATGCTGGATGTGGAGGTCCCATTCACAGTCTGAGAGCTGTCGCCTCTTTGCTGCCTGAGGCCACAGTGGGGAAGTGGCAGAACCAGGACTCGAACTTGGATCTTACTCTGAAGGCTGTGCTCTGGCCACTCAGCCGCACACAGTGATGTAATGGAATTGACTGCACATTGTCCCTTCAGGATCAAGCCATTTGCTCTTTCCCTCTTTGGTCAGACAGGACTGTCCTCCTCTATGAGCCAGTTAATTTTTTTAAACCCACCATTATAACTCCCACAGTCACAAACCCCATCTACGAAGCCCCTTCTTTGCCTGAGATGTACCTACTTAACATTTCTCAGGAAATAATCTGTGTGTGCGTGCGTGTGGGGGGGGGGGGCGGGGAGGGAGAGAGGGAGAGAAATGTGTCTAGGGGATACTGGAAGACCCAGAAATTGACTTGGGCCAAGGTGTTTATTTTGGGTAACCCTAAACTGAAGTATCTCAAATTATCCTTTAAATCACTCCTCTGCTGTATCTGCTGTGTAAACAATTATTCTGTAAGCAAGAGAGGCCCAAATAGAAAACCCAAAAGGCAAGGACATCTTCATTGTAAGCCCCTCCTTTCAACCAACCACAAACCCCCTCTGGCTCCCTCCCCTCTCATTTAAATGGTTTGTAGGCTCAGAAAAGAGGAGCGGCCAGATCCTGGCAACAGGCCAGGCCACTCAGGACAAGAAAGTCTTCTTCAGGATCTGGAAACTTGTTGCCTGCATGTGGGTTGCACATGGAAAAATTATCTCTGCCTTTAGGTTTAGGTTTAGGAAGAAAAGTTATATTTCACAACTTATTTTTTCCATTTCACTTTCAGCGGACCATGGGGTTAGACCCACTTTTCCATGTGATGCCTCTGCTGGGGTATAATTTGCAAGCCAAAAATTATTGTAATGCTATAGTATTATGCCAAAAACTTCCAGAGCACTTGTGTATCTGCTCAACCCCAACACATTCTGTATATAATTAACCCTACTCATCAGCCCTGCGAGTTGGTGTTATTCCCAGTTTACAGATGGGGTAACTGGACGAAGGTAGTATTTACCTCAAGCAGTCAAAAACACATGGGTGTTTTCCTTTGGGAACTAGTGTAGACACAACTTAAAGGGCAGAGTCAGAAATAATCATTCTGAAAGGAAACAGAAAAGTTTCCTAAAGACGATGTTGGAGAAGTAGTATGTCAAATGGTTAAGGAGACAGGAACTCACAGGGAAAGGACTCAGGGCACTATAGGGGGTTAGAGCTAAACAGACTTTCCTTTCAGAGAAACAGCCACCCCATTTCACAGAGGGAAAACAAACGACTGAAGGGAAGAGATAGAATCCAGAGACACACCTGGGGTTTGTACCCAGTCTCTTGATATCACAAACCCAACACTATGCCCATTGTTGGCATTTTTTACTCTTAGCTCTCCCCTCCCCACCAACACTCATCTCTGATTTTCTTAACGGAAGGGTTGAGTATGATCCTGTGTCTGTTTCTGCCCTGTCTCTATTTCTCACTTCAGACCAAGTTGGGGACATGGCATCTCTTTTCATCCTTCTTTCAGTATCTGGAGGTAGCTATGTTATTGATAGAGGCCTGGAAAAAATGATGCCACCAACCCAACAGACTCATCTACTTCTTTCAGTTCAGGCCAACAAATGTTAATGTCAGTCTCCTGCTGCGAGCCAGGCCCCAGGGCAGGAGTCTGGCCTGGAAGCATAAATTTGGTAGCCAATAGCGCTCTGAGAAGACCTGAGGCAAAACCTTCTGTCCTCCTAGACACCTTCTTTCATTCCTGCTCCATCCAACCCTTCAGGAAGGAGTATTCAGAATCCTACCACTTCTCACCAACTCCACTGCTTCCACCCCAGTCCAACACTCCATCTCTTGCCTGGATCATCAGAGGCATCTGTTACCCATTTCCCTGCTTCTGTCTCAACACAGCAGCCAGTGATCCTATTAAAACTGAATCTGATTATGTCCCTCCTCTGCTCAAATCTCTCATTAAATCCCCATGTCCCTTAAAGTAAATGCCAAAATTCTTATAGTAGCCCATAAGGCCTTACATGACCTAGTCCCCTCAAATTCCTGACTTCATTTTGTACTGTCCTCTCTCCTGCTCCAATCAGGCTGCCTCTTCCTGGTGTTTGTTGAACACTCTCACCTTGGAACCTTCCTACTACATCTCCTCTGCCTAGAATGCTTTCTCCCAGCTGTCCCCATGGGTCATCCTTCCTTCCCTTCAGGTCTGTATTTAAACATCACACACTCAGTGAGGCCTCCCCTGGGTACCATTTCTAGAATTGTTTCCCCACTCAACACTTCGTATCCTTCCCTGGTTTATTTTTCTGAGTATCACTCAACTCCATCTCATGCACAGCATATTTTACTTATTTTTTGTTTGTCTGTTTATTCCTTGTCTTGCCCCACAATGGGAAAGGGATCTTTGCTTTTGTTCACTGCATATCTCCAGTGTCTAGGACACTGCCTGACACTTAGTAGTCACATGATGAATATTTGTTCAGGTGAACAAGTAAATGTGAGTGGGTGATCACGAAGGGTAGAAAGGCAGAGAGCTAAAGCTTGACATCTCTGCCGTGGACCCGGTGCTAGTGGCTATTAACTTTGATCTGGAGGTGGGAGCATATCAGACTTTTTTTGAAAGTTTTTGAAGCAAGTGTGTTCTGGTGTTCTGTTCCCATGCTATGTCTCTAAAGCAGAGGAAGCAGAATGAGATTTATGCCTGTCTTCCCAGCATCCGAAGGGGGTTCCAAGAAGGTTGTGGCATCCAGGTAGCCCCCTTCCACAAGAGTCCCAGTCATGCTGGAATGCAAGCCTGTCCTTGTGTCACTGAGCCAGCTCTATTCTCTCCACCTCGGGTACAACTAATCTTAGGAATCTCATTATGGGTCGAAAGATAATCCTCTATATCTAGATTAAAGGCTGTGTTTTGACCATTACCACACATTGAGCATTGAACCGACAGTTTAATTGAACTGTTTATGCCGCTGCCTTGATCTCTTCCCAGAGAATTTACAACTAATTCTGAGTGTCTCTGCGAATTAAGTGGGCCTCTCCCAACATGCTTTGCCTGAAGTTTGCCTGTGCCAAATCCCACTTGTCCTTGTGTTACCCAATTATGCACTCTTGCTCACGACTGTCTCTGCTGGTACCACTTCCAGTCCACTTCCTCCCTGAGGTGGCCATTAAAGATATGGCTCTGAGAATGGCCACATCCTAGGACAGCCTCTGTGATACCTGCAGCAGCAGAAAGGGGGTGGAGGTGAGGATTGGCATGGGAGCAGAGAGAACATAAATCATACTGATTCCTTTGAAGTCACCTCCAGGCAAATGACAATGACCTCCTAACTAGAAAAGGTACAAGTGTCTTTAGCACAGTTAAGTGTGATGGAAGGAAAAGAGCTCTGGACTGAGGTCAAGACTCCTGAGTTCTTATCCTGGCTGTCTTCTGACTTCCTATGCGACCTGTGAGGCCTTGCTCTTACTGTTTATAAAATAGAAGCTGGCAGATCATTGTTTCTCATTCTGTGTTATGGAAGTGTCTAAGAGTAGGGTTGCCAAATTTAGAAAAAACAAAACAATAATAGCAAAAAAAGACATCCATGCAATATTTGGGACATATTTACAGTGAAATACTATTCATTGTTTATCTGAAATTCAAATTTCACTGGGTGTCCTATATTTGTCTGTCCATGTGGGAGATAAAAAAGGCTCCCAACCCCTAGCCTAGCCTCTGCTAATGAAATGGACAAGAGCAGATGTTCTTAACTCTGGCTGAACATTATAATCACCTACACAGCTTATATAGTACCAGTGACCAGTCTGTATTCAAGACCAGTTAAGTCAGAATTTCTGGTAGTGGATTCAGGCATTGTATTTTTTTTTTTTTTATTAAAAAACCCCTTCAGTGAGTCCAATGTGCAGCCAAGTTTGAAAACCACTGGACTAAAGCAGGGGTTCTCAAAGTGAGGTCCCTGGGCCAGAGCATCAGCTTCCCCTGAGAACTTGTTAGTAATACAAATTATTGGCAGGGAAGGGGAGAAGAAAGAAAGAAGGAAAAAAAGAGAAGAAGGAAGAGGAAGGGAGGGAGGGAAGAAGAAAGGAAGGAAGGAAAAAATAAAAGGAAATATAAATTGTCATTCTGACTTCCAGACTTTCAGAATTAGAAGCTAGGGGTTATAGCCCAGCAAGCCTTCCAGGTAATTCTGCTGTAGCTAAAGTCTGAGAACCAGTTTTAAAGTTCCTTAGATAACAACAATGACCTGTCTTTTGGGGCCTGATATATATGTGGGTGCTAGGAAAGCAAATTAGTTGAATTGCTTTTCAGTGATGCATCCTAATGGTCAAACATCTGGCAATTATAGCATAAATTATAGAGGTTGCAAACCCACTGGGTACGATAGCTTTTTCAGTCCCAACCATCAGTCTGATAGCAGTCTTGAAGGCTACCATTGGCACCTGAAGCAATAGGACAAGGTAGTCTGGGAAGAGCCAGAAATGGACTACAAGTGTCTGAGGGCATAGAGTTCTGGGTCAGGCAACCTGAAGGCCCAGCAGAAAGGGGCTGTGGAGCCCGTGGGCAAGGAAGAAGTGGAAAGTGTGGCAGAAAGAAACCACAGGTGGGGGGTACATTAGGTCAGCCCAGGTCCCAAGGAGACTGGGGCAGTGAATATCAGGGGTGTCTCCAGGGCTGGTTAGGCCAAGTCACACTGCTTCTGTGAGGAACCAGCACCAGGGCAGGCCAAAGTTGATGCAGACTAGAGCAGGTGGGTAGCAGAGGTGGAGAAGGGAGGCTATCCTTGCTTTGTTTTGCTTTGTTCTGTGTTAAGAGGCAAGTGGTGTTCAAGAACAGAGCAGCGTTTTTGCTGCAGTGGAGGAGGGCTTAAATACAAGCCCACTAGCATACCAGGTTTTCTCTGGGGGTCTCACATTCAGGTTTCTTTGCTTCTGGGATGCCAGGTGCCCAGAATATGTGACTCTCTTGTCCTTGAGAGACATCTGGAGGGCAGGTAGCAGGGACTGTGCATTATTCATTTCTGTCCACCCCCAGGCTTTGCTCAGTGCCTGCCAAAAGCTAGGCCCTGAGTGACTGTGTGTGGAATCGAATCCAATAGAGATCCAACAAATCATCGTTCTTATGTATGAGTTATCACCTCAGGCCCTAATAAACCACACCACTGAGAGAGCCCAGACATTCCACATGCAAAAGGGCACTTGTCACCCTTGGAGAATCATTGCAGACTTTCCTCCTTGCTGCCTTCCTTTCTCCCTTCCTTCCACTGAGCACCACTCCTGTGCAAGGCCAGATGTTACTGACCAGTTTTGCCGTGAGGGCTTTTCGCTCTGTAGGGAACAACTGAAAAAAGAAGGCAAGAGGCAGCAAACATTGAAACCTCCATGATCACACTTACATGGGTTCTGATGTGAATCGCTTTGTGCTAGTGTGTACAACTGTAAATCTGAAGAGTTTAATCTGCTTCTCCTCATCTCCAAAGTAAACTTCGGAGTTCCTGAAAAGGTGAAATTTATTACTTTAAGCCCTACAGTTGGGAAAGTGATTTATATCCTGCACAAAAAATGTTCTTTTGATGCAGTTTCCAGCCTCTCACTTTGGCTGTAACATTTAAAGACAAGATTTTTAATGTTTTATTTATTTTTTGAGAGAACGTGAGCGGAAAAGGGGCAGAGCGGGGGAGGAAAGAGGATCCCAAGTGGGCTCTACTCTGACAGGGTGACAGCAGCAAGCCCGCTGTGGGGCTTGAACTCAAGAACCACGAGATCATGACCTGAGCCAAAGTAGGATGCTCAGCCAACTGAGCCACCCAGGTGCCCCTAAAGACAGTTTTTAAAAGTCACTTTTCATGCATAGTTTTCTCCCACTACACTTTATGTTTTTCCTTGAATTGAAATGGTTACCATGCTGCCATCTGAGGCTTTCCTAAGTGGGATACATTGGTCTTAGCCAAAGCCAGGAAAGAGTTAAAGTTGCAAAGGGCAGTCTGTCTTCTGTCTCAGTTTGGGGGTGGGGTGGTGGACAATTGTGTGTCCTTCTCTTTCCTTCCCTAGGGCTGAGTGTAGGATATTGAGTCTCCCCAAATAACTCAGACCCTAGGGGTAAATGCCTGCTGGGAATAGGGGATTCTGTAGATCAGAGGGAACTTTCAAGGCCAAAAGATCTGATCTGGGCTTAGAGAAGAGCTCAGCCACTTTACATCGAACAACCACTAACCAGTCCTTACCAAGTCACCGGGAAACCAGGTATCAGCTTCTTTCACCAAGCTGACATCCCAGAGAATGATCATACTCAGATGGAGTCCCTTAAGGCCAATGGGTACAGCTTGGAGAGCACTGACAGATGGGGGCAGAATCTCAGTGAGCCTCTAGGTCACTGGAATTTCTGGAGCTCTTGGAGTTTACAAGGTGCTGTAGAATCACTGCTTATTGCACATGTTCAGAGGAGGGAGCTGTTGGTTTTCCGCTTCCCAGAGTCACGGTGAGTGAAAAGGATCCTTCTGCCCAGTCCTCAGTGCCCACTCTGATTCATTTGGTCCTAATGTTCAGAGAGTGATGAACTTGGGGACTCTAGACTGGGGGCTCACTTCACCCCCAACACTGGAGCAACATTTCATTCATATACTTTGGATCTGGAGCTAGCAAACCCAGAGAAAAGTATTGCTTTCTTCATGAATTTCCAGCTTTTATTTTTATAGCTCTATTCATATTTCCATTTGTTCCCATTTGTGGACATCTTTGTAGTGGATAACCTTTTTATGTTATTGTTAGGCTTTCACCATAGGAATTCACTTCTCCAATAGACCACTTTTGCTATAAAGTGGCACATCCACCATGGCCGCAGTGTGGGTCCGGGAGCTCAGGCTTGACAATCACCTAGAAAACAGTCAGAATGTATACTCCCAAACCACTGCAGAGAAGCTGACTCAGATCCTAGTGGGCGGGGCCCAGGAATTTGCATTTTTACATGAAACACAGCTGATTCTCCTCAGATGGGACAGGGACCCCACTTTGAGAAGCTCCAGCTCATCTCTGAGCTCCAATCCATGACATGAGCCAACAAGTTGTGTGTGAAGGCAGCTTTGACTTTTTGTTCTTGTGGTCTGATCTTCAGAGGGTCAGGCTGCCTGCATCTCACTCAGGTAGGCAGGCAGGCTGCCTGTGGTAAGTGTCCCTGCAGGGCACCATGTAGCCTCCAGTTGTGCACTCCTATTTATCCTGAGCAAATCTCCCTCAGTGGCCAGTTAATTGGATTCTGAGAAGTGTAGATTAGGCTGGAGGAAGAGGAGAGAAGAGATGTGAACACTGAGAACACAGAGAACAGTGTACTGGCCACTGTGCTCCAGGCTTCACACCAATGGTATCTGCCAATGTCCTGTAGAAACACTCACGTTGGGCCTTAACACTGCCATTTTCCAGCTGAGGAGACGAAGGCTCTGAGGTCACACAGCTAGTTGTGGTAGACTCAGATATGTTCAACTTAAAGGACTTCCTCTTTTCTGGTCTTTTTCTTGGAGGCTGGGGAGGAATGGATGCATTTATAATTTTTCCCTTTTTATTTTGAAAAATTTCACACTACCGAAAAATTGCAAGAATAATACAATCAACCCCAGACTCTTTAATTGTTAGCATTTTGCCACATCTGCACTCTTATCTAATTGTGCTAATCCATTTGAGAATTTTGAAGCATTGTGTTGAATTACTCCTAAATAGTTCAGCCCATCTCCGAAGAAAAAGGGCATTCCTCCACAAAACCACAATGAAATGATCATACTTGGGAAGTTTAACATTAGTACAATGTAGAGGCTGCTTTTAGACAACAGGTTTGAGCAATGAAAACTTGATCGAGGCAAAAGGTCCCACAGCAACCCCCTGGCTGAATACAGACAGGTTCATCAGGCCACCCACCTCAGAATATCCATAGAACCTAACTAACCAATGGGCTATTTACAACCAGGTACAATTATCAAAAAAAGGAAAATTCTGTATGTCCCCATACTTCCTTCCTTCCCCATTTTTTTTTTTAAAGCATGGTTTGCACCCAATGTGGGGCTTGAATTCTTGACCCTGAGTTTAAGAGTCTCATGCTCTACCAACTGAGCTAGCCAGGCACCTCTGCCCCTGCCCTGGCACTGACCCCAACCTTCCTCCAGCTTCTACCTGATCGTCACCCCACATTTTAGGGGTCTCCATCCCATTGAGAGAGACATAATATACATAATATACATAATTACCAGTAATAACTGGTAATTACTTTACCAATTGTTTGTAAAATGTCCATTATAGCTTTTTTTTTTGATTCAGCATTTAATCTAGGATCACTCACTGCATTTACTTGTCACATCTCCTTAGTGCCTTTTCATCTAGAATGGTATTCCAGTTTTTGTTTTTTGTCTTTTGTAACCCTGACATTTTTTAAGAGACCAGGCCTGTTGTTTTACAGAATATCCCTCAATTTGGATTTGTTGGATTGTTTCCTCATGACGTATTCTTCTTAGGGCTTCATGTCAGAGGGACAAAAGATATGCCCTTTTGGTTTGTCCTCCACAGTCTCTTGCCAGGTGAGGATACAGTTAAAAAGACTAGTGGTAGGAAGAAAAGCAGCATAGGTTTGAGGAATCAAGGCAGGTTTTGAAGAGCAACAGAAGCAAGTTCAAGTCCTGGCTCTGATCTCTTAGACACAACCTACCAAAATACCTTAAGTACAACTCAAAATATCCTGTTTCTTCTTCTAACACATCTCCCAGCTGCACCTTTTTCTATGCTTCCACATTTTTTCCCATTCTAGGGCACTTCTGTCCTTACTGCCTCCTTTCTGTCACCCATGCCCCAATCCGTCCCACATGTACTACCATTAGTTGCCCTAAAATGTGTCCTTTGCTATCATATTCACCTGACTTCCTTCTTCCTCAGTACATCAAGTCTGAATGTCTGGTAGTCAACACCTTCCATTGTTGGACCTCATCCCACCCTACCTGAACTTATCTCCCCGTGTTTCCCATGGGGAAATGTGATTGCTCTTGATTTGGCTGCTAGCACATCTTTTCTCTTCCCTCATTAGAGTGATGACCCTTCCCTCTCCACTGTTGGGTATATATACATGTATTGGTTAGAGTATGGTCACAAACAGGAGCTGCTGGAATTTAAAGTAGGACAGTATTGGGGCTCCTGGGTGGCTCAGTCGGTTGAGCACCTGACTTTGGCTCAGGTCATGATCTCACAGCTCATGAGTTCAAGTCCCACATCAGGCTCTGTGCTGACAGTTCAGAGCCTGGAGCCTGCTTCAGATTCTGTGTCTCCCTCTCTCCCTCTCTGCCCTTCCATCTCTTACACTCTGTCTTTTGCTCTCTCTCAAAAATAAACATTAAAGAAATAAAGTAGGAAGATATTTAATAAAGGGAATTAAGTACTTACAAAATCATTGAAAAGTCTGCACAAAGGTCAAGGAAGGCCACCAGTTTTGTCACGAGCTCTCCTAGATAGGAATTGGAAGGAACTTGGGAAACCAAGAGAGATGATCACAGCTGCCTTCAATCTTGAGGCCCAAGTTTTTCAGGAATATACTTAAAGGCCACTGCAAAATGTCATGTCTCCTTAAGCCTCAAGTTTGACGTTGCCAGAAGAACAAAAATCTGGCTTCTGCCTTATTCTGCCTTCCACATCTTGGCAAGTGTTTCTCACTCATATGTTCTACTCTAGGGTATGTAGATAGGGACTCTGGGACATGTCCTTCCCAAGCATCTAGACACCGTGGTATAGGGAAGAGCATAGAAGGAATGCTGGGTCAATAAATGTCTTTCGCTGGGACTCTGCTGATGGAGCTAGTGAGAAAAACTTTCTGTTTTCTGCGATTACAGCTGGAAGCATATGAAACTGCTTTCTGTGGAAGCCATCTTTCCTGTCTTTTGGAGGGAGCTCAGATGTGGCAGGAGAGAATGGGGCCCTCAAAAGATGACAGAGTGAAAAACAGAGCTGGAGATCAAGGAGACAGAGAGAGAGAGAGAGAGAGAGAGAGAGAGAGAGAGAGCAAGCTGATAAGATTGTGTCAGCACTGGATTTGGTCATATGACCTTTGCCAGTACTATCCATGTCATTCTCACTTATTGCAATCCATAAATTTCTTTTTTTGCCTAAGCTAATTTAAGTTGGATTTCTGTTATGACCAAAAGGGTCCTAATGAATAGTGGGAGGGATACATGTAAACATTACACAGTCAGAGTGTGGTATGTGCTATATAAAGAGGAGTAACAAAGTGGTATGAGCACCCAGAGACCATGTTAGAAGGGAGCTCATCTCCATTTTATCTGGGAAATGTTATTTTAGCTGTAGCTTTTATATTAGTTGTTACTTCTCATGGCCTTTGCTTCCTTTCAGAATACTCCTCTTCCTTTTCTTCTTGTGGTATTGTGATTTATAATAAATATATTATTTGGTCTGTATCCTGTTCCTAGCACAGAGTTCCCAAGACCCTTGGAATTTATTATGTGTTAACAGCATAAAAGTGAAGTGTTGTCTTTTGTTATTCATAGCAAGCCCTTTTCAACCACACCTGTTTATGTTAATGAAGTGACTTTTGGAAAGCCCCTAAAAATGGGGGCTGGTTGCCAGGGGAACCAACCTAGTGATTAGAGCCTTGAAACTGTCAGGATCCACCCTCCTCTCCAGGAAGGAGCTGAATTAATCACCAATAACCAATGATTTGATCAATCGTGCCTAAGTAATGAAGCCTCGGCAAAAGCCCAAAAAGATGGAGTTCAGAGAGCTTCCAGGTTGGACAACACAGAGATGTGGGGAGAGGCATGAAAGCTTCTCACCCCTTCTCACATAACTTGCCCTAACCACCATCTTTTATTTAGCTGTTCCTGAGTTGTAGCCTTTTGTAATGAACCTGTGATATAGTGAGTTAACTTTTACTGAGTTCTGTGAGATGCTTTAGCAAATTAATCAAACCCGAGGAGGGGGTTGTGGGAACCTCCCAGTTACAACTGGCTGGTCAGAAACACAGGTAACTTGGACTTGCAATTGCAGTTGGCATCCAAAGTGGGGCAGGGGTGGGCAGTCTTGTGGGATGGAGCACTTAACCTATGAGATCTGACGCTATCTCCAGGTAGGTAGTGTGAGAATTGAGTTAAATTGGGGGATACTCAGCTGATGTTGTACAATTGCTTGATATGTGGAAAACCCACACACCTGGTATCAGCAGTAGTGTGGTAGCATTGTGAGAGTAAAGGAAACACATAGAAATGTTTTTTCTATACTCTTCTATTTTTAAGATACTTCCTGTCTTCCAAATACCAGTTCAAATCTGCTCTCTCCGGGGGCCTCCCTGCCCAGTTCACCCCAATTCTAAATTCTTGAAGTTCTTGGCACAGAACAGTTGAACATAAAATTATTTTTAATTTTTGTGTGTTTTGACTTCTCTTATTAAATGTAAACTAACTCCTCAAGGCTATGGACTACATCTTACTTCCTCTCTGCATCGCCCATCCCCAGGTTTATCACCATTGATGGTGCCTAGTTGATACTTGGGAGTTGGCAGATTGATAAGCTCAGTGGAGAGGCTGAAGTTGCCATGGGCAATTAACTGGAGGGGTAGGAGTGGAGGAGAGGAATGCTGTCCAGGTACTAGCCATCCAGGAATAAGGAAGCCTTTCCAAATATGCTTGGCAAAAAGAGGTGGACATGGAGTCCCAAGCAATCCCTATCCTAGTGGCCACAGGGGGGCGGCAGAGGGTATGGCCCAGGTTAAGGTATAGATATGGCAGCTGGATGAGCCAACCAGTCAGCTAGCTGAGCCGAATTGGAAAGATCTTGGTCTAAGAAACTTCCACAGGATGAGGTGGGCCTCCTAGCAGAAAGCCTGGAAAGCAGGGTACCTGGACCAAGGTTAGGAAAGCCAAAGGATGAACAGATGGATGGTGGACATCAATAGGCATCTAAGGATGATCAGAACCCTCCAAAATCAAAGTGAGTGAACTTTAAGAGATCTAGATATTTTCTTAAGGACAAAGGGGTGCCTTAGTGCCTTGGCAAAGGAAGCAGGAAGTCCAAACGTGGTATAGTGGTAAGGGCAAAGACTGGAAAGCAGGAGACTTAGAGTTTCATCTCTAAGCTTATAGGTCCTCAGCCCTCATAAATGCTTGTGCCGTATGACTTAAGCAATGACTTTCTCCTCTCTGAGCCTCAGGTGTCTGATCTTATACAAAGAGGATTGGTGTCTGGAGACTCAGAGACCAGTCCTATCTTTGCCCTGGGCCCCCATGGTGGCCAAGGATCCTTCTTGCTTGACTGGTCTCTGGGGTTATGTGAATAAAGCAGTTCAGTTGGACATAAAGACATATCTTCATTACCCCTGTGTGTGTACACCTGCTCTCTTTAAAACTGTTGATGGGCCCTGACCCATGGAATCAGGGCTATTCAAAGACCTTTAGAGAAGTTAAGCAGTCTAACTTTTAGATGCACCACCCCATGTCACAGCACACATCAAAGTGTCCCCGCATCCCATAGTAAATGCAGTTATTTGTGCTTTAAAATAATCTTGAAGGTGCTTTTATAATTTTGCTTTCAAGATTATTTTGCTAATTTAATTTCCAGTGGCTATGATGTGTTGAAATCATAGTGCATAGTTAGGAATTCCTTGAAGTGAAAGAACCCACTAATTGTTTTTAGATATAATAAGCTTTTTATGCCTACCAAATTGAGCAAGTTAGGGAGTTGACATGTATTTTGTGGACACTTAGGTTTTATTTTTTAAGTTTCTTTTGAGAGAGAGAGAGAGAGAGAGAGAGAGAGAGAGAGAGAGAGAGAGTGTGCACATGCGTGAGCATGATTGAGGGAGGGGCAGAGAGGGAGAGAGAGAGAGAATCCCAAGTAGGCTCTGTGTTGTCAGCACAGAGCCCTATGTGGGGCTCAACCTCACAAACCTGAGATCATGACCTGAGCCAAAATCAAGAGTTGACACTTAACCAACTGAGCCACTCAGGTGCCCAGACATTTAGTTAATTTTTGATTTTGGATTTTCATTTTGCATCTTGGAGTCAACAAGAATGTATGTGGTGTGCAAATATTTTTCTAGGCTCTTGAAAAGCTTGTATATCTTCAGTCCTGTGTATATGACACCTGATGAATAAAACCCCCCTACCTGAGGCAGCTGAGACAGAGTTGGGGGGGGGATCATTTCTTTCAGTTGTTACATTTTATTTCATGTCCCCTGGTCTGGAAGCCTGAGTGAGCTGTGAGTGCATCAACAAGAAAAGGATGCCTCCTCCTACTTCCCTTTAATCTCTGAAACTTCATCGTAGCCATATCTTACAGCCAAGTCACACAGGCAGGCACGAAGGTGGCAGAATTTCCCTGCTCCAGAGGTTTTGTAAGGCTGGGTTCCTCCCAGCCCTCTCAGGCATACCACATTCAAGCTGGACACCATCCCCATTGTCAGTGTTTCCTCAGAAATCGTTATCTCACAAAGGGCGATATCTCACCAGAGAATTTGTTTTCTCCTGCTGATAATTTCTCTCCATAAACATTTTTGAGACAGATGAATAGGTGTACCTTTCTGGAACAGCAGGCAGATGCTGGGGCGTGAAATGACTTTGTGAGGCATGTTTTATGGATGAGAGGAGGGGCCCAAGGGCCGCCTTTGATTTCCCCAGCCTCTGACCTGGCTGCTGATCAGGTTCCTGTTCTGCAAGTGACCATCCACTTCACTGCTGCTCAACTGAAGCTTTTTTTTTGTTGTTTTAATTTTTAAGTATAGAGAGAAAGAGAGTGCAAACAGTGGGGAGGGGCAGAGGGAGAGAGAGAGAATCTCAAGCAAGGTCCGTGCTCAGCACAGAGCCCAATCATGGTCGTGATCCCACAACCATGAGATCATGACCTGAGCTGAAATCAAGAGTTGGACGCTTAATTGACTGAGCCACCCAGGCGCCCCTCACCTGAATCTTTAAAGCCCCACCTTGGGCAGAAGCTACAGAGACTATCAAAGAGTTGGCACAAAATACCACCGGCCTGTAACACTCTGGGTCCGCTATGAAGACATAGGCCCCCCAGGTGCATTTCACAGCCAGTACTACAGTCTTCAGATACTTTATTATGCTGGCATTATTATTATTTTTTTTAATTTCTGTCTCTCTTTCTCTCCCTTTATACAACTATGAAGGGAATGAATTTCTTTCCATCATGGTGTTAATGAATCTCAAAGGAAAAAAAAAAGAGATGGGATCTCAGAAAAATAAAGAAGATAACATAAAAACAGCAGACACAGTGACCTTCAACAAAATGAACAAATGTGGGATTTTTTCTGTTCATTTCTGTCTGGGGGATGGGGAGGGTGATTGTTAATAACAAAGTGGCACCGAATGACTTGCTGACAGTTCATCAGGGTCCCTCTAAAGCCCGGAATCAACAATGCCAAATAAGTCATGAAGGTGGCAGACCGCACAGGAGTGACAGGGTGGGGGACGGGATGGTG
This sequence comes from Felis catus, assembly GCF_018350175.1. Classification (NCBI taxonomy): domain Eukaryota; kingdom Metazoa; phylum Chordata; class Mammalia; order Carnivora; family Felidae; genus Felis; species Felis catus. The sequence continues at coordinate 59,513,080 of NC_058380.1, forward strand.
ACACAGAGCTCAGGCCCAGGGCATAGGCTCCATAAAAGGTTTATTCCTACCTCAGGGTAGGGATGCCAGGTTGAGCAAATAAAAACATAGGACCCCCAGTTATATTTGAATTTCAGGTAACAAATAAATTTTTAGTATATTTGGGACATGTACTAAAAATTCAGATATATTGTTTATTTGAAATTCAAATTTAACTAGGCTTCCTGTATTTTCTCTGACAGCCCTACCCCAGAGACACCAGTACTTCTCATCATTTTCTAAGTACTAAACACATTTCTAGGTTCAAGCTCCACCAGAAAGAGACTCCCTCCAGTCCCAGCTTTTGAATCCTACACTTACAGGTCCAATTCAAATGCCACATTTTTGGAAGATTTTCCCCCTAAATCAGTTCCTCCTTCCTTTCTGTCCTCTTGCCCCATAGCATTTTATTTACGATTTTGGTTTATATTTAGTTGCTTATAAGCTTATTTCCCCCTCCAGACTGGGAGCAACTCAGGGGCATGGGCAACATATAGATTCTTTTTCCCATGGCCCACAATATAGCTTCGTTTGCACCTCATGTGTAGTCCATACTCTGAATGCTGAATGAATGAGTGAATGAATGATCATGGCTAACATACATTGAGTGCTGACTGACTACATGCCAGGCATGGTTCTCAGCACTTGTCATGGATTTAATGTTTGAATAACCCTCTGAGGTAGGCACCATTTTTATGTCCATCTTAACAATGCAGAAATGGAGGCACAGAGAAGCTAAGTAAATACCCATAATCACACAGCAAATAAGGGGCAAAGCTGGGATTTGAACCCAGGCAGTATGGCTCTTCACCTCTGTAATACATTGAAACAATAGGTGAACAGAAGAATAAATGGAAGAACAAATGGAAGAATGCACAAGCAGAGACAGCAAGCAGGTATTATGATAGGAAGACACAAGAAGGGGAACCCAAGGTAGGTGTTAGAGCAGAAGCTGGAGGAGTCAGGGAGACTATTAAGAAGGCAAGCTGAGGGATGTACCTAGGCACATCAGTGAGTTAAAAGGCAGCTCAGCAGTGGAAGAGGCTGATCTTTCCAGGTTTCTGCTTTGGAAACCAATCCTTGTAGAGGGTTTGCAAACCCTCTGCAACTCTGCAGGGGCCTCACTGTAACTCTCTTCCCAGCTTCCTGCCCCAACCTTCTTCCTCCAGGGGCAGAACCTACCTCTGCTCTCTTAAGAGACTCAGACCAGTGGGATTCTAAGGCCCATCCAGTCTTTCCCCAGGGCTCTCAGCTAAGAGTCAACGGGCTTGGTGCCAACACCCTCTTTGCTCCTGGGCTCCCGTCCCTCTGTGTCTGGTGCACTTCTGCCTGGCTCTTGCCATGGGTGTGACACGTGTGTTACACAAAGGAACCAATGTGATCCATGGGAGGGTGATTATGGACCCAAGTCGGAGCACTGCCAAGGTTATTATAGTAACATAATACTTCCTCTTCAAGTCTGTGGAAATAGCAGACAGTAGCCTACTCATACCATCAACCTAGTCTTTTCTTTTTTAATTGTGGTAGAAAACACAGAACATAAAATTTACCATCAAAATTGCTTTTAAGTGTACAGTTTAATGGTGTTGACTATATTCACATTGTTGCGAAACAGATCTCCAGAACTTTTTCATCTTGTAAAACTGGAACTCTGGGGGTACCTGGGTGGCTCAGTCGCTTAGGCCTTCAGTTTTGGCTCAGGTCATGATCTCATGGTTCATGAGCTCGAGCTCCGTATCGCGCTCTGTGCTGACAGAGCCTGGAGTCAGCCTGGAGTCAGATTCAGTGTCTCCCTCTCTCTCTCTGTCCCTCCCCTGCTTGTGAGCTCTCTCTCTCTCTCAAAACAAACAAACAAACAAACAAACAAACAAACAAACAAACAGTAAAATTGAAACTCTGTGCATACTGAACAACTCTCCTTTCCTTCTGCCCCGATAGCCTAGAGACAGAGAGCTCTTCTAATTTTGTCAATGACTTTGTCACTGTGGCCAAGTTGTACAACCTCTGAATTTCCATCTGCTCACTAGGGACAAGGCCTTCTTCTCCTCCCTCCCTGCTCCACCCTGACGTTTCCTCCAGGAAAAGATAGCAAAGGAGAGCCAGGGAATGACTTGTTAGATATGCCTGCACCTCAGCAGCCCTTGCCCCGAGTGTGTTTTTTCTTCTTTTTGTTACTAAAATGAATCATGCTTTAAAAAAAATTAGAAAGCTCAGAAAAACATTAGAAGCAAGGAAGTATGGGGGCACCTGGGTGGCTCAGTTGCTTAAGCGTCCAATTCTTGATTTCAGCTCAGGTCATGATCTCGTGAACCATGAGATGGAGCTCCACATTGGACTCTGCCCTGAAGGTGCAGCGTCTGCTTGGGATCTTTCTCTCCCTCCCTCTCTACCCCTCCCCTGCTGTGTGTTGTTCTCTCTCTCTCTCTCTCTCTCTCTCTCTCTCTCTCTCTCTCTCAAATAAATATGTAAACATTTAAAAAAAAAAGAAAAAGAAAAAGAAGAAACAAGGATGTATTTATCCCTCATTCCATCACCCAGAGGCAACCACTGGTAACATTTTGTTCTGTTTCTTGTAGTTTTCCCCATAAGTGAGGTAGACTTTAATCTTTGAGAGTCCCTCTTTTTCTGAAGAAGAGCTATTCATTTCCACAGCAATCAGTAGCAAAGTTAACTGAGCTCTCAATTTCTTAAATATATCCTTCTTTGTGTTAGTTCACTTCTCAGATGTGTCACTTTGAGTGAAAAGCTGTTAATTACAATGGAAACGCTGCTTGGAGACGTCTTATGAAATTATGTTAATATGTATAGAGAGACAAAAAGGAAGGGGAAAGGGAGCTGATGGGCGAAACAACTGGTCTATTTAAATGGATAATTTCCTTTCCTTTCAAGTTTCCTAGTTGAGGGTCTCTTATTTATGAAAGGACTAGAAAGCTATTATTGTAGTTCCAATTTGTCAAAATCAGTAAAACTCAACTGCAAAGCAAAGTTGATAAACCAGCAAAAAGGCAACAAAAGAATGACTTTGGTAAATGTCATGTAATTAAAAAAAAATCACTGTTATATGAGCTCAGGAAAAAAATCTAAATGATAATCTGAAGATTAAAGAAAGGTGGAGTGTGGGAGAGTTGTGAATGTAAAGGCATCCTCTCAGGAATTTCCAGCCTCAGGAAGAGAGGCCTGGGGATCTTTGGCGCTGGTCTTGTCTAAAGGAATTGGGTGTGGGGGCTGTGGAGACCCAGTTTGGTCTGCCTGACCTGGACCCCTGAGGATGGCGTGACCTGGCTTCTGTGCTGGTAGAACAATGCATGAAAGGTGTTTAGCACAGCACCTGGTACAGAGGAAGTGCTTAACAATTGTTTGGAGTAATTGCTATTATATGGGGTAGAGGAGGGAGCTGGCTCCTAGATCGTCTTGGTAGTGAGGTAGAGGTTGGGAGTCCCACTTGGAATGGAGGCAATGATGGGGAGCGGATTGGTCCCTTTATCTACTTCTAAATCCTTCCTAATCTAGGCTTCAGAACCTTGGTCGGGAAAGACACGAGCATGCATGCTTGCATGAGTGCATGCGTGTGTGTGTATGTGTGTGTGTATGTTGGGCATATAGGGTGGGAAAGGCTCAGGAAGCAGGAAGAATCAACTAATATTTATTAAGCCCCTGCTATATACCAGATACCATGCTGAGCATTTAAAAAGCAAAACAAATCATGCAAGAGAGGTTAGATAACTTGACCATGTTTGTCTGACTGACCAAAAAGCCTGAGCAGGGACATCCCTTTCATTTTCTGTGGACCTGTAGAGAGATTTCCTTCATCAATTCAAGAGTTCAAGACTAACCTTGCTTCTGGTAAGGTTTCAAGAGGCAAAGTTTCCCCAATTTGAGAAAAATCAGAGACTCTCCCTTTTGGGGTGTTAAAGGGTTTTTTTGCCAGTGATAGGAACCACACTATCACTGGCTTCCAGTCAGCAGTCAGGCCTCTCCTCAAGGGGCTAAGCGTGCTGGCATGGGCTTGCCAGAAACTTTCTCCAAGGCCACAATGGAAGCCGGGAGGCCTCCTGGTCCCTGCCTGGTCTGACACAAGCACTAGGTAGAAAGGAAGCAAGCTCCAACCTGCAAGCCAAGCCTGGCACACAGTGGGGCAGTGGGCAGGCTGCCATCCTTGGCACCACTGGGGCCAAATTTCTTGCAAAACGGGCTTGGGTTTCAACACGTTGAGAAAGCACAGGAGTCTGGGATCATAACTTTGCTATCAGCCCTGGGGCTGGGCCAAAGAAGACCCTAGAAAGTCTGGCAGGGCCACAACTAGAAGGGGACAGGCATGGGCACTGGGTTCCTGGGCATGTGGTCCTCCAGGGGGACTGCAGAGCACCATCTAATCTTAGGGGCCTGGGCTGGGACAGGGCATGTCACAAGTTATCCCAGGATGGAGGTGAGCTGTCTTCAGGTATCTTACATGGGAGATCTTCAAACTTAGACTGGAAAGGTTTCTAGAAGCGACCTAGTCCACAGATGATCTATTCTTGTTGAGCCTGAGTCAAGAGAAGAGATGAAACATAGTTAACAGATACTGTTCAAGAAAGCAAGATATTTTATAGTGTATGTAAGAAAGACTTACATTCAAAATTATTGTAGTTCTTAATTTATATCCAAAATAATTATAGTTTTTAACATTTTGGCCCAGAGAAAGCTTCAGTTATCAGTACGTCTTACTTAAGTGGAATTACCAGGTTTTGCTGGCTAATGGTAAGAGTCACCCTTAATGAATGTTTTCTGTGTTTTAGGCCCTAGTCTAAGTGCTTTACTTGTAGTAACTCCTTTGTTCCACATAACAACCTTATACAATGGTACAAATATTTTTGCTTTAAATATGGGAAAACTGAAACACAGAGAAGTATAGTAACTTATCCAAGGTCACACAGCTAATAAGGGGAAACTTAGGTTTGAACCCAGGGAGTCTGTCTGGCTTCTGAGCCTGTGCTCTTAAGCACTGTGTTCTAAGGTGTTCCAGATAATGAGAACTTACTTTCTGTGGGTGTTTTGCTAAGTGATCATTCATTCATGTAAGGTATTTGTGAGAACTGTCATGGTGAGAGTTTGGGGGACAGTCAGGACAAATTGGAAAGACTGGAAGCTCGACATCTTGACTGTCCCCACTCCCCATGCAATATTACAAATGAGAAAAATTAAAGCCCAGAGAAGTCTAATGACTTCTCAAAGGTTACAGCATGAAAACCTAACTACAGTCAGAACTTAATGTCCACACTGGGCTTTTCTCAATATATCATTCTTTGTTCTTAATGAACTCTGTCTGTATCGGGCTCTTAGAGTTCTGAATCCCCACCCCCACCCCCTTTCTCTCTCTGTTTCACAGCTCAAATTCTTCTCAACTACAAAGGGTTTGTGCTTTCCTCTCTGATATGCATAATCCTTGGTCCTGATTCCATAAAAAATACTCCCTGTGGGGCGCCTGGGTGGCTCAGTGGGTTAAGCATCCAACTCTTGATTTCAGCTCTGGTCACGATCTCATGGTTCCTGAGACCAAGCCCTGTGTTGTAGGGCTCTGCGCTGACCCCGCCAGAGCCTGCTTGGGATGCTCTCTTTGCCCTTCCTGACTCGTGCACACACGTGCACTCTCTTTCTCCCCGCCTCTCTCAAAAATAAATAAATAAACTTAAAAAAAAAAAAAAAAACCTCCTTGGACTTTCCCATCCCTGTCTTTCCTTCTTTGCTGGGGCTGTGCATGGAGGCAGAATACAGGATTTGTTTTGCTCTTAATCAGAGCAGAGGGACTAGGAAAGGAATGTTGAACCAGAGATCCAGACCACATGATTGGGGTGATGGAAACTGGGGTCTGGTAACAGCCAGTTGTGGGGGCCACACCCATCACCCCATCAGCTCCTTCCTCAGTCATTTAACAAATCCCCAACAATGCTGAAATGCCATTGATTTAAAAAGTGCTATACGAAGCAAACAAAGATTTAAGTGTCATGGTTGAATATTAGAAATGCTGAAAGAGCTCTGGACTAGGAATCTGGAGGCCTGGCTTCCAGCTTTGGCTCTTCCACTGACCAGCTGTGTGGCCTTAGGCAAACTGACACACCTCTCTGGGCCTCTTGTTTCTCATGTATTAAATGGATTGATCAGCTGCTTTCCTATCTTCACAGGATTTCTGTGAAGCTAAAAAAAGAGAACAAAAGTGAATGTGAATGTGCTTTGGAAATGATAATGTAGGGTAAAGATACAAGGGATTACTGTTGTTGCACTGAGCTAGATCCAAACAGACAGCAGCTCTGGTTTCCCTGCTTTGATGATACAGGGTGGTGTGAATGACTATTTGCTTCCTTCTACCATATCAAGACACGTTCTTGGAAGGGATTTGGGTGATGGGAAAATAGATCCCAGCCTGGAGTTGCTTGCAACCCCATGTGTTAGCTCTTTGGAGCTCTGTGCCAGGAATCAGGAGCCTAGGCTCTGGAGCCCACCGTCCCACCAACAAACTGTGTGCCCTTTGTGCCTCTTGCCTCTCTGCACTGTTGCTGGCTCTGATGCTGATGCTACATCAGGAGCTTAAATGCACGGAACTGGATAAGTTCTGGAATCTGAAAAAGGAGGGAAATAGGAAATATGCCTACTAAGTGCCAGGCCCATCCCATGTCGTCTATTTCAGGCTATGATTGTGCCAAGCTCTGTGCCAGATACTGGAACCAGCCATAATCAAGACAGACCTGGCTTTCTGGAAATGCCAGGGTAGCAGGAAGATGAACATGAAGCAAATGCTCACACAAATAAGGAATGACAATTGTGGAAAAGGACAAGAAGGAAAAGAAGAAAGTGCTATTGGGAGGGGCCAAACCAACCTATTATAGACTAGAAACTTGCCAGATAACAAGGAGGTGGCCAGCTAGAAGGGGACAAAACTTTCATGTAAAGGGAATAGGTCTGAAGGCCCTGAAGTTGGAAGGGGGAGGGCACAGCCCGGAGACTGAGGAAGACAGCAAGAGTGTGCAAGGAGTGGTGAGCAAGGGCTGGCTCGCTGCTGGTGCAGATGCCCAGAGGCTGACCGAGCCCTCTGTTGTAGGCCATGGTGAGAAGCAGAGGTCTTATCCTAATCTTGGCATCTGTTTGTCTTAAATATGAACTTCATTGGCTTTGATCTTCTGAATTCAATTAGAATTTCTTACTTTATGGGCAATCTGATTGATCACATTCAGCAAATACAATAAACATTCGCTGTACCCGGCCCTAGAAAAACAGGACCGAAAGAGAGACTGTCCCTGTCCCTCTGTTCCCCATCTGGAAGACAACTGGGGAGAGGGCAGCAGGTGAGCACTTTATTAAGTAACTAAAGCAAGACAGACTGAGATGAGTCTGCAAAAGAAACTCAAGGGCCAAGGTTCAGTGACCATATCTGACAGTTACAGGAACTTGTCATGTTAATGGCCACATCTTTGAAACACTTGTCACATCCATTGGGAGTGTTTCCAGAAAAGAAGTATAATTTAAGCTGAGCCTTAGACCACGATACGACTTTTTATTTTAATATTTTTTTCCAATTTAAAAATAATATATGCTCCTAAAAGAAAATTTCATAAATACATAAAAAGGTAAGGAAGATAATTACAGTCACACTTAATCCAGAGAAACCACTGTGGACATTTTAGTGAGAACCTTCCCAGCTTCTTACCTAAGGTTAACAACATTGAAATCGTTGTGTAGATACAATTTGGCAGCACTCTCTTTTTTTTCATTTCATATGTCAAGAGTTCTTTCCCATATCATTAAATATTCTTCAAAAGCATAATATTGAATGGCTGTTCAGTATTCTGTTCTTCAGATTTGTGTAACCACTTCACTATCATTGGTTGTCTTGGTAGTTTGCAAATTTCTTGCTACTATGAATCCTGCTAGGGTGAGCCTGTTTACCTAAAATGGCATCTATGTCTTCCCTGAGGGCAGATTCTGAGTATAATTTCTGGGGAAAGAGTGTGAACATTGCTGTGGCTTTGGACACCTATTGACTCCTCACACTCCCGCCAGCACCAGAGCAGCTCTCCTATCTCACCATACTTTTGCCAACACGGTTTTCTTTTTTAAATCTTGGCCATTTTGATGGGGGAGAGCCATACTCTCTTGTTGCTTGAGTCTGCCTTTCTTTGATTAAGGATGAGCCCAGTTTTAACCAGCAGAGCTGGGGGCAGGGGGAGGTGGGGAAGGACACCGAGAGAACAGTTGGAGGAAAAACCTGGCATGATTCCTCTGCAGGCGGCGCTATGGAGGTGTCTGGAATGTTTAAGGGTTTGCACAAAGGTTACCTCATGATATTGGTAACTCCTCCCGGCTCTCGTGGGCACTTGGAGTAGCCGTGACTCAGGATACTCCTACCCCTGGGGAGGACCTCTGAGATACAGTTCCGTATACCCCAGGATGTGCCTGGGAGGGAAGAACCCTTAGCCTCACCCACTGTGCTACTCTCCAGGACAGATCCTTCTCCATTAAATTTCCCTAATGAGAGAGGGAGTTTACTTTCAATCTCTGTGAAAAGTGAGATATGGGGAGGTAGGAATTGGAAATAATTCTTGAGAAATGCCTTCAAAAACAAGACTTTATATACTACTAGAAGGAGCATGAATTGGTTCAACCTTCTGGGAGGGCAACCGCATAATATTAAATTGTAAAGTATGAATACTCTCAGTATTTTAAAAACTGTATCTGAGTAAACAAAAAAGAATGCAAAAATGTGTGCCTCAGGATGTATATAGAAAGAAGTATTTTTGGTATTAGTGGAAAAAATATGAAAACAATCTAAGTGGGTATCTTCTACCCGCTTGAGAAATAGAGACATTTGCGCGAGAAATTTCATGGCATTCTAGGTTGAGGAAGGGGCCGATACCAGCTAGAAAAAACTGGAGAATATCTGAGAGAATTCCCCTGACCAACACCCAGGAGCTCTTCCTCCCAGCCCATGTTCGGCATCGACAGCTTGCAAGGCAAAGCATGGCTTGTGCCTAACTCGGGTGGTCCGACAATGTGGGAAGGGTACCAGGCCCACGTGCTTCAATTTGTGCCACACTTATGAAAAATAAGTCATTCCTCCAGAAAGGTAAGGGCCCTGTCAGGCAGCAGTCCCTTCTGGTGGCTCTCAAGCTACTGATATTATGGCCAGTAGGACAGCAGTATTTCGTCTGGGCCTGAGCCATTCCAATAGAGAATCGGAATATCCCATTATTAGATGGGTACCAAACCCCAACCCCCAACATCATCATAAATCTTTCACGTGATTCAAAAAAATAGATAAAGGGGATCAAGGGTACACTTATCTTGATGAACACTGTGAGTAATGCACAGAATTGTTGAATCATTATATTGTACACCTGAAATTAACACTGTATGTTAATTATACTTCAAAGAAAAAAAATCCTAATCAGGGGACCAGTCAGACTAAGTCTCTCTCTCATAAAGAAACCTATAGCAAAGAATAAAAGAAAATATTAGAAAATATTTATTTCCAAATGACAATGAGCTTTGAGAGGCTATGTCACTTATGTATTATAAAAAGCATGTAGTGAATGTCCACCCTGTGGTACAGTGAATGAGGCAGGCAACGTTCCTGTCCTCATGAAGGAATTCTTCTAGGGTGGGTAGAAAGATCACAAACAAGGAAGCAAAGCATAAGCAGTGGGTATGGATTGAGCCGAGTGCTCTGGAGTAAGTAAACAGGCTGGTGAGACAGTGATGAGGGAGGGAAGGTCTCTAGGCCGAGGGGATTGTGAGCTGAGTCCTGATGACTGAGAAATGAGCATCCCTGAGGGAAGGGTGCCCTGGGTAGAGGGCACAAGTACCAGAACAGAACAGAGGTGGCTTCAGAGCATAACAGGGAGACTGATGTAGGCTGAGGGTCATCAGGGTCTGGTTCAATGTAAGAGCAGTTGGGAATTATTGAAGAGTTTTGAGTCATCTGTAGGCTCAACTTGGGGCTCAAACTCATGATCTCAAGTTCAGGAGTTGCACACTCTACCAACTTAGCCAGCCAGGTGTCCCTACTGAAGAATTTTAAACAGGAGAGTAATGTATATAGTTTATGTTTTCTACTATTGTTGATTTATTGTTCTTGTTTGTTTGTATTTCTAGTTTACAGGGTATTTTTAAAGATGGAGATATTATTGATATACCATAAAATTCACCCTTTATACAAGTCAGTGGTTTTTATTATATTCAAAAGGTTGTGAAACTATCACTGTGATCTGTTTTTAGCACATCTTTATCACCCTGAAAAGAAACTCCATACCCATTTGCATCACCCCCCATTTCCCACACTCCTCAGCCCGTAGCAACCACAAATCCACTTTTTGTCCCTATGAACTTGCCTATTCTGGATATTTCATAGAAATGGAATCATATTCCATGTGGCCTTTGTGACTGGTTTCTTCCACTTAACATGTTTTCAACTTCATCCACTTGTGGCACGTATCATTTCTCTTTAAGGCCAAATAATATTCTGTTGTATGAATTTAGAACATTTTATTCATCCTTTCCTCAGCTGATAGACATTTGGTTTGTTTCCACATTTGTGGTATTATGAAGAATACTATGAGCACTCAGGTACAAGTCTTTGAATGGATATATGCTTTTGTGAATAAATGCTTCCTGAATTGTGGCAAGCCTTTGGCTAATTTCCAGAGTACAGAAAAAAATTGATTCTGGCAACTTTTGCCAGTATTTTCATTGCTTGTATGGAGAGGGTTTTTGGAGATCCTTACTGTACCATTTTGCTGATGTCATTCTGGATCACTTTTATTTTAATTAATTAATTAGTTAAATGTTTATTTTTGAGAGAAAGAGAGCACACAAGTGGGTCAGGGGCAGAGAGAGAGGGAGACACAGAATCTAAAGCAGGCTCCAGGTTCTGAGCTGTCAGTGCAGAGCCTGATGTGGGGCTTGAACCCACGAACCATGAGATCATGAGATCATGACCTGAGCTGAAGTCTGATGGTTAACCAACTGAACCACCCAGCCACCCTGGAACACTTTATTTTAAACCCTGTATTAGTATTTGATGAACCAAAATGAATTGAATTTTAAAAGTAAGTAACCCTGAGGTTTGTCTTCTAGATCACTGCTGTGGTCAGCAACATCACCTGCCTCTGTTTTTTAAATTATTTGTTGAATAAAATAAAGGCCCAGCTTTGCAAGTTAGACCTTGAATCAGCCTCTGGATAGGGCTTCAGGGCTGAGAACAGCACAGTTGTATTTCTTGGAGAGATGGCAGGGTTCCCACAGAGCAAGCTGCTGAGATGAGGGATGACTTTGAGGTATTAAGAGCCCTTGGCTGGTGGGAGGTGGCCAGCTTGTGCCCCTGACTGGCTCTTCTTCCTGGCCTTGAATACCCAGGTTTATAATTTATCATGGCCAGGGTTCCCCAGCAGCCACCATGGTGCTCTGCCATGAGAAGGCCATGGAGCCGTTAGAGACACTTGCTTCCACATCATGGCTTCTGTAGAATTTTCTGTTCAGATAGATTGGAGACACTGTTGTCCAACAAGAGAGGGATGTATAAGTTGACCTCTGAGTCTGTTGCTCTTGGGAGATGAGGTATGATACCTTCTTCTGGGTTGGTGAGCAGCAGGCATTACTCATGCCCGTATGGAAGATCGAGGAGCTGAGGCCAGAGCAGGGCAAGAGCCATCTCACCTCCCCTTTACCTGCCTCTGAGTTCTCAAAAGGATTTGACTGGAGCTCTTTGCATTCCAGTTTCCAACTGGTTTGTCCTATAAATGGCCCCACAGCAGTGTAGGGTTTATCCAGGTTCAATTTCAAGTCCTGTTCTTAGAGCTAAAAACCCAAGTACAGAACCCTGGCTCAACAGAGCTAAATGAGAGGAGGGCTCAGGGGATTGAATTGATGGTTATGGGTAGGAAGCATGAGGTGGCCACCTTCAGGGACTAAGAGGATCTCAGCCTGCACTAACAGTGGAGCAATGTCAAGATGGAGGAAGGTGAGTGTTCCGTGCATCCTGGTCCCCACTGGACACTCTTGGGGTTTTGTGTCCTGGAGTATGTCTGGGGTGGAAGGGCAGCCTGGAAACTTGGTTTGAACAAGTGAAAGATTTGGGGGCTGTTCAGCTGAAGAAGGCCAGATTCAAGGGACATGTGCCTTGTCTGAAGATCTCTACTGGGCTGTCTGGAGGCAGAGAGATCAGGTCTGTGAGTCCTTCAAGGGCAGAGCTGGGCCCAGTGGGGGAAGCTACAGGGAGGTAGCCTTCAGCTCAGCATTGGCAAGACCTTTATAATAGACTGAGTGTCCACGTCAGCAAGCCTGAGCCCATGTCTGTAGGTAGTGATTCCCTGGCCAGTCGTAAGAGATTAGGTAGGGAGAATTCCAAAGTGTTTTGCACAACATCCAAAATGATGTTTCTCAACAATATGTTGGCCAGGTCATCATGTGTTCAAATATACCCCTCCTTCATTCTAACTTCTGCAGGGAAAGCCCTGCCCCAATCTAGCATAAATCAGAACTCAGGCATTCTCCTAGTCTCCTCCCCTTCTCCTGTCAAGTCAATCAATCAATCAATTAGTCCACCCACTACTGCTGGCTTAATTCCAATCTTCATCATTTCTTGTCCTGGACTTTGTCTGTCCAGTGGCAATCTTTTTTTTTTTTTTTTTTTTAATTTTTTTTTTAACATTTATTTATTTTTGAGACAGAGAGAGACAGAGCATGAACGGGGGAGGGTCAGAGAGAGAAGGAGACACAGAATCGGAAACAGGCTCCAGGCTCTGAGCCATCAGCCCAGAGCCTGACGCGGGGCTCGAACTCACAGACCGCGAGCGAGATCGTGACCTGGCTGAAGTCGGAGGCTTAACCGACTGCGCCACCCAGGCGCCCCTGTCCAGTGGCAATCTTAACTGACCGTCCTTAAATGCAGACTGATCATGTTAGCACCTTGTTTGGAATAGTTGCCATCTCTCCATAGTCTCAGGATAAAACATACACACCTTAACATGATATTCAACCCACCTCTTCTACCAGGTTCTCCATGTTCCAGCCACACGTCACTGCCCCCTGGCCTTTGTTTATCTTGGTCCTTTGTTTAATGCTGTCTTTCCTGGCTTGTCTTTTTGTTTTTGGGTTTTTTTCTAAGTTTACAGGTTTTTAGGTTTACAGAAAAATGAATCAGAAAGTACAGAGTTCCTGCATATATTCCCTCTCTCCCCTGTCTCCCCCAGTACTTGTATCTTGTATTAGCGTGTTATGTTTGTTACAACCGATGAACCAGGGGTGCCTGGGTGGCTTAGTCGGTTAGGTGTTTGGCTCTTGATTTTGGCTCAGGTCATGATCCCTGGGTTGTGGGATTGAGTCTCACGTTGGGCTCTATGCTGAGCATGGAGCCTGCTTGAGATTCATTCTCTCTCTCTCTCCTTCTCTCTCCAAATAAATAAATAAAAATTTAAAAAAACAGCAACAACTGATGGGGTGCCTGGGTGGCTCCGTTGGTTAAGCATCTGACTTTGGCTCAGGTCATGATCTCATGGTTCATGAGTTCGAGCCCTGCGTCAGATTCTGTGCTGACAGCTCAGAGCCTGGAGCCTGCTTCAGATTCTGTGTCTCCCTCTCTCTCTGCCCCTCCCCCACTCACACTCTGTCTCTCTGTCTCTCTGTCTCTCTGTCTCTCTGTCTCTGTCTCTCTCTCAGAAATAACAAATGGGGGCGCCTGGGTGGCGCAGTCGGTGAAGCGTCCGACTTCAGCCAGGTCACGATCTCGCGGTCCGTGAGTTCGAGCCCCGCGTCGGGCTCTGGGCTGATGGCTCAGAGCCTGGAGCCTGTTTCCGATTCTGTGTCTCCTTCTCTCTCTGCCCCTCCCCCATTCATGCTCTGTCTCTCTCTGTCCCCCAAAAAATAAATAAACGTTGAAAAAAAAATTAAAAAAAAAAAAAAGAAATAACAAATGAATAAACTTTATCAAAGAACAAGTGATGAACCAATATTGATATATTATTATTAGGTGCATAGTTTACCTGAGGGTTTACTCTTTTGTGTTGTACATTCTGTGGATTTTGAAAAATGCATAATGACATGTATCCATACATGTATCCATACATCTGTGTATCATACAGAAGAATTTCAGTGCCCTAAAAAGCCCGTATTCCACCTGTTTATCCCTCCCTTTAACCCCTCACAACCACTTTTTCTGGCGTTTTATGTCAAAATCTACCCATCCTTTAGGGCCTTATGTAGATGCTACCTCCTCCATGAAACTCTCACTGATTCCTGTAGTTGAAAATATTTATTCTCTTCTCTAAGTAATCAGTAGCATATATGGCACACCTATTCTGCCCTGGGTACTATGTCAATCTCTTCTTCCATACACCAATTCGGCTGGATAGATTTTCTTTTAATTTTTTAAATGTTTATTTATTTTTGAGAGAGAGAGAGAGCAAGTGGGGGAGGAACAGAGAGAGAGGGAGACACAGAATGTGAAAGCAGATTCTAGGCTCTGAACTGTCAGCACAGAGCCTGATGTGGGGCTTGAACTCAGGAACTGCAAGATCATGACCTGAGCCGAAGTTGGATGGTTTGCTGACCAAGCCACCCACGTGCCCCTCTGATAGATAGATTTTAACTCACAGATGAAAAAACAGAGGCTCATTTATTCAAATGACTTGTCAAAGCCCACACAACTGGCAAGCTTGAAGACTGAGATGTGAACTCAGCTCTGTCTGCCTCCAAACCTTCCCAGAGCCCTTTTGTTAAGTGCTTGACTTCTTTCAGTGTCTGCTTTCCCCTCTAGACTGAGAACCTGAGATAGGGACCATTTTCAATCCATCTCTGGATCTTTAGAACCCAACACAGGACCTAAAACAGATCAGGAGTTCAAGATGAATGTGAATGGATTGAAAAATGTTTTGTTCTTTGGAATTCTAATAAGCTACTAGCCGGAAGTGCTGAGGAAAAAAAGCAGGAGTTTTTGGGCTGTCTGCAGGAAAAGGTATTTGCCCCATATGCTCCAGCAGACCCTCTGAGCCAGGCCTCTTGAGCAAACTTGTTAATTCCAGTGACAATGACCTGGAGTGTGTGTGCGTGTGCCTGCTGGTATGGGAAATCCTTCTCCCCCACACCTAGGACGCTCTAGAGGGAAATGGGCTCCTTTTTTATCTCAGCGTGGAGAGGGTTGGAGAGGCCTTCCTGTTGGGCTCAGTTGGAGATGGGCCAGGCCCCAAGTGTGCTCACGTGTGCGCACTTGAACTCCAGAGCCTTCTCTTCGTTGGAGATCACACCACCAGACGCATAGTTCGCCTCTCCACTAATGCAATTTATATGTCTGAGCATGAACAGAGGATTTGTGAGCCTTCAAGGCTGGGGCTTTGGAAATTACCTCAGCAGGCTGGGGCCGATAGGTAGAGACTTGGGGTTTTGGGAGACTTTGGGGGAATTGTTTTCAAAGGCGCTGAGGCTCCTCCTGGCAGGAGGAAGAGCCATCCCTTCCCCACCATCTCCACCCCCAGCCCTTCCTAGGTTCCTATTTATTTATTTATAATAAAAAAATGTTTATTTATTTTTGAGAGAGAGAGTCAGAGAGAGAGCGGGGTAGGAGCAGTGAGAGAGGGAGACGCAGAATCCGAAGCAGGCTCCAGGCTCTGAGCTGTCCGCACAGAGCCCAGTATGGGGCTGGAACTCACAAACTACAAGATAATGACCTGAGCCAAAGTCAGAGGCTTAACTGATTGAGCCACCCAGGTACCCCATGGGGTTGTTTTTAAAGCACAACAAATGGGATGCCTGGGTGACTCAGTTGGTTAAGCATTCGACTCTTGATTTCAGCTCAGGTCACGATCTCACAGTTTCATAAGTCTGAGCCTCACATCTGGTTCTGCGCACTGACTGCGGAGCATGCTTGGGATTCTCCTTCTCTTCCTCTCTCTCTGCCCCTCCCCCCTTGAGCTTTCTTTGTCTCTCTCAGAATAAATAAATAAATAAAATTTTTAATTAAAAATAAAAATAAAACACAACCAATAAGACTTTGTGGTTTAACACTGAACAAGATAAGAGCTACACAAAGTGACAGAACAAAGACTCATTTAACAGATCAGCTGGGCAAGGAGGTGAGGGAGAATGGGAACAGGTCAGGCTTGGGTTCATTTCCAAAACTGGGCACTCACCAGCTGGGAGTGTTACTAGATTTTCAAATCTCAAAGTCGGCTCCTACCTGATGAGTTTGAGAGAAATAAATTCTGTCCACCAGGAGGTGGTATCTCCAGTTGAAAATAACACAGGCTTTTGTGTGGAAAAGACCTGTGTGGCCTCTCTGAGTCTCTTTCTGTCATTTGGAAATTTGGAAATAACAACAGCTACGCTGCAGGATTGTTTGAAGAACTAAATGAGAGAATGTGCAGAAAGTGCCCAGAGTAGTACCTGGCACCCAGTAAGGACTCAGTGATCACGGGCTCCTTCCTAACTCCTTAGTACATGCCAGTCACTCTTTCCTGCCCCCTTGTAGGACCTTAGCCTCCACCTCTGTCTTGATGGATCCTCACTCACATCCCACTGCAACCCCCATCATCTCTCTTGACTGACTATCATGAGTTCGCAGACTTCTTCTGCTTGCGGGGAACTTACTGCCTTCCATGCCCACCTAGAAAAGGCTTTTTTGGAACCATATTGACCATGTCATTTTCCTGCTTCAAAAACCTTTTATGACTACTCTTTGCCTACAAGATCAAACCTAAACTCCTTATCACCTTCCACCTTTCCCGTCTTACTTTCTCTCTCTTTTTTTAAAGTTTTTATTTATTTATTTTGAGAGAGAGAGAGAGAGAGAGAGAGAGAGAGAGAGAGAGAAGAGCACATGTGTGGATACACACACAAATGCGGGAGGGGCAGAGAGGGATAAAGAGAGAGAATCCCGAACAGGCTCCTCACTGTCAGTGCACAGAGCCAGAGGTGAGGCTCGAACCCACAGACCATGAGATCATGACCTGAGCTGAAGTCGGACGCTCAGCCGACCAAGCCACCCAGGCACTGCTCACTTTCTTTAAGAAGGCTGGAGTATCAGATTTGATGACTACGGCTCCCAGTTTTAAGCATTTGTTGTCTATATTTCTTGTATATTATTATTGATCTTTCTCCCTCCCAAGATGAGGATGATTTTCCTAGTGAATCTTGAAAATGATGGTTTCTTGATCTAGTTTAAGAAATAATTCTCTGGAAAAACAAAATAGCAGTTTTTTTCTTTATGCCTTAAAACCACCTGAGTATTGCTACGGATTTATTCACTATTTTCCTATGAGCCAGCTGTAGCCGTAGAATGATCAGAACATTCTATTTCTTTGTAATTTCTCTGTGCTGGGTTGCAGGCCTGGAAAATGATAGATGCCTAAAATTGATCAGGGTAATCGATGCTACGTGAAGTATTTACACATGATGGATGTATCATCTGCCAGATGTGAGTGTTGGCAATGGCTTACTTGTTTATAAAACCCCTGAGATCCCATTTGTATCAGTGACTAATGTTTGCACATGAGGCTATTTGCAGTGTTTTAGAAATGACTATTTATTCGACATGACCACCTTTCTCCTTTACTTCCCCATTTATCACAAGCCTTGCTGCTCTTCCCTACATAACAAAACCAGGGTTCTATTCAGTCTCCTCTCTCTTTGACCTCTGTGATATATGGGGGTGGTTTTGTTTTGCATTTCCAACTGGCTTCCTGTCTTGCCTCACCCTCTAATTCAAAACTTACATGTTGCTGGTGTTTTCTCATGAGTCTTTTACTACCCATTACTGCACCTACAGTATAAACTCTAAACCCCCTCGTGTAATACTTGAATCTTCCTTAATCTGGCCTCAGCTGATCTTTCTAGCTGTACGTATTACTGAGGACCTCAGCACTGAACAGAGATACTCTTGTGACAGAAACCCAACCCAATTTTGCTTATACCCACAAAGGTATTTATTGAAAGGTCCCAGGATAGGACACATAATGAAGAAAGATCTGCCTGGACCAGCCCGGCTATGAGGATCTCAAGGCCTGGAACCAGGGTCTCCAAAACCATCAGTAATTTTCATCACACCATTTCTGTTTTCCACCCATTCCTGCTTGTGTGGTGTGAGGCTTCATTCTCTCCTGCAGACAGGTTTTCCCTCCATGGCAAGGAACATGGGCACTGTCAGCTTAACTCCTTAATCGGGAAAGCATACCTCCTCCCAGCTGCACTGGGGGAGGGGCTCTGATTGACCTGGCTTGGGCCACCTGCATCCTTGGAATCTAGTGTCTGGTGAACGCTAAACGGCCCAGCTGGCATTGCTGCCCCAGCCAAGAGGGCAGGGTAGGCTCCTAGAAGAAGGGCGTAGGGGAGTACACAGAGCCATGGCTATCATCCCTGCTCCCCAGACTAGCCCCAGCGTGTGTTCCATTCAGTTAAGCGCTTACTGAGCACCAGTGCTGTGTGCCAGGCTCCTGGCCCCTCCTTCACCTGAACTGACAGTCTGGTGGAGGAAACAAATAGCCAACAGATCATTACAATGCAGGGTACAGAGTGTGACAATAGAGACAGACTCAGAATGCTGTCCAAGCACAGGCAGGAGGCCTTGAACTCAACCTGCTCAGTCTAGGAGAATTCTTGGAAGAGTGACAGGACTGGGAGTCTCAGAATAGCAGGAGTGAGGGAGAGGGGGGGCATTGCAGGTGAACAACGGCATGAAGGTGTGAAACTGCAGGCCTGTGCCTAGAAGTAGCAGCCCAGGAAGGCTAGGGGATCGAATGTGAGGTGGAGAGGGGCAGAAAAGGCGGCCAGAGCTCAGAAGTGCCTCATTCTTTGCCTTCTCACTTGTCCCTCCCTCCTGTCTTCCACACAGTGAAATCCAACTCAGCTTCAAGACCAAACTCCAAAGCTGCCCTGTCTTTTTGAATCCCTCAGTGGCAAATCACAGCTTCCTCAGGGATTGTGCAGCATCTTGCAGGCACTCTATGCTAGGCTTCTGTTCTACCTTGCTTTCAGTTATTTATTTACACATCTGAGGTCCCTTACTACATCAAAAGACCCTTGAATGCATGAGCTGTGCCCTAAACGTCCTTCTCTCTCACACAGCATGGCTTAGCACAGGGCCATGTTCAGTGTTCAAAAAATAATTGTTGAATCGTGAACACTTGGGCTAATTGGACATTCTTCGCCTCTTGGGAGCAACTGGCAAAATGATACTGGTTTCATGTAAGCAGAAGGAATTTGAGAAATTATTTATCAACATTTTCTCAGCATGGCCAGTTTTTTTTTTTGTTTTATTTTATTTTTTGCCAAAACAAAAAGAGCTTTGTGAATTTTACTGATTATAAAGTTGATAAATATGCATATAGAAAATGTAAATGATACATAAAAGCATAAGAATAAATTTAAAACAACACAAGACACCATCCCCAAGAGGCAACCGCTGTTACCATTTCAGGTAACAACCTTGGAGACATTTCACTATAAACCCAGCTATAATTAACATATAACTTTATCAGAAGGTAGTACTAAATGCAGCATAAGCTAGCCTTCAAAATAGTAAGTCCAAAAGAATTAAACAGCTGAATAAAATCTGCTTTTTTTCTATATAATCTGAATGAATTCTGGATGTTCTCTGAAGGATTAAACAATCATTCAATATTTACTTTAGAAAGTTATATCTGCTCTCTCTCTCTTTCTCTTATTGAGATATAATTTACATACCATAAAATTTACCCTTCTAAAATACTTTTTTTTTTTTCAACTTTTTTTTTTTTTTTTTTTGGGACAGAGAGAGAGCATGAACGGGGGAGGGGCAGAGAGAGAGGGAGACACAGAATCGGAAGCAGGCTCCAGGCTCCGAGCCATCAGCCCAGAGCCCGACGCGGGGCTCGAACTCACAGACCGCGAGATCGTGACCTGGTTGAAGTCGGACGCTTAACCGACTGCGCCACCCAGGCGCCCCAAAAATATTTTAAGGTGTGCAGTTCTGTAGTTTTTAGTATACTCACAGATTGTGCAACTACCACCAATGTCTAATTCCAGGGCATTTTCATCACCCCCAAAGAAATTCCATAGCCATTAGGCAGATACTCTCCATTCTTCTTTCCCCTTCTTTTCCTCTCCTACTAATCCACTTTCTGTCTCTATGAAGTTGTCTGTTTTGGACATTTCACATACATGGAATCATATAACATGTGCCTTAAAAAAAAAAAGTTTATTCATTTTGAGATAGAGTGAGCAGGAGAAGGGCAGAGAGAGAAAGAAGGAGAGGAAGAGAATCCCAAGCAGACTCCATGCTGTCAGCACAGAGCCCAACGTGGGGCTCAATCTCATGAACCATGAGATTATGACCTGAGTCGAGGGAGAGGGAGAGGGAGAGGGAGAGGGAGAGGGAGAGGGAGAGGGAGAGGGAGAGAGAGAGAGAGAGAGAGAGAGAGAATCCCAAGCAGGCTCCACACTCAGCATGGAGCCCCATGTGGGTCTCGATATCACATCCATGAGATTGTGACCTGAGCTGAAATCAAGAGTTGGATGCTTAATTGACTGATCCACCCAGGCGCCCCTTTCTTCATTCTTTTAAAATTTCTGTTCCTCAGTTGGATAATCTCAGTTGACCTACCCACAAGTTTGCTGATTCTTTCTTCTGATTGCTCAGCTCTGATGTTGAACCTCTCTAGTGAATTTCCCATTTCAGTTATAGTAGTTTTCAAATCCATAATTTCTACTTGG
Source organism: Felis catus (assembly GCF_018350175.1). Lineage (NCBI taxonomy): Eukaryota > Metazoa > Chordata > Mammalia > Carnivora > Felidae > Felis > Felis catus. Next base: position 59,533,804 of record NC_058380.1, read on the forward strand.
TTTGTCTTTATAATTTCTATCTCTTTGTTGTTTTTCTCTATTTGCTGAGATATCATTCTCACACTTCGTTTTTAAAGATTTTATTTTTAAACAATCTCTACACCCACTGTGCTGCTTGAACTCACAACCCCAAGATTGAGAGTTGCATGTTGTACTGACTGAGCCAGCCAGGCACCCCTTTCATACTCCTTGTTAGTTTTTTTCAACATAGTTTCCTTGAATTCTTTGAACATATTTAAGATAGCTTTTTATAGCTGATATTAAGTGCCTAGGTTTCCTTAGGTGCCGTTTCTATTGATTGCTTTCTTTCCTGCGTATGATACATACTTTCTTTTTTCTTTGTATGTCTTCTATTTTGTTTCTGTTGTTTTTGAAAATTGGATATATTTAGTAATATAATATGCAGCTTGGAAATCAGAGTTTCTCTCCAACCGCAGAATTTGTTGTTGTCGTTCCATGTCAGCGCATGTTACCTGATATGCCCTCACAGGTTTGGCTGTTCTAGCCCTGCCCCACCTAAAGCTCTCATCTGCACTCTGATTCTCCCTTCTAAGTCCTCCAGGCAGCCCAGGCACTGCAAACACTGGGGTTACTGTTACCCGAGGCTTTTCCCATGTTTACTGAGATCAGCACATCTTCACCACACAAGACATTCTGGATTGACTTCAAGGCTCATCTTGACACTGGACTTGAAACTTTTTCCAACTTTGACTTCTGTGACAAAGACTCTATTCTCCCTTGGGCTCTGTCTTCTCCTCTCTGACTCCTTACTGGGCTCAGGGTTTGCCGTACTCTCCCTTCTCCCTCTCTCTCTTCTCTCTACTTTCAAGTGTTTATCTACTCTTACTTCTCCAACTGTAGAGATGTCTCCTCTGTAGCTCCTTGGTGATGGAACTGGAGCACTGTAATAATAGGAGTGGGCTTCAGAGTTTGGTGGCCTGGGTTTGCCATCTGACTTATTCATTTACAAGCTGAGGAGCCTGGGGCAAATTGATTCACAACTCCATTCTTCAGTTTCTCATCTGTCCAAGAAGGATAATGATAGTGCCATTTCAAGGAGTTCTCATGAGGCTTAAATGAGATAGCACCAATGCTCTGTTCTCGTGGTAGAGTAAATGCTCAAAAATATTGGCTATTGGGGTTCCACCATCACTTTAAATCCAACCTATCCAAATCAAGCTCATAATTTCACTCCAAACAAGGCCTTTCTATCTTCTGCCTTCTCCAGCCCTCCAGCCTCCTCACTTTGGGGGTCACCTCTGACCTGGTGGTGTTCACTAATGATGATAACATCCAACATGGATCCAACATCACCAGAGCTTTTTCATGCCCAGGTTCCTGTTTTCTTCCATTGTGGAGCATCCTTTGCTTGATCCTGCTAACTTTTCTTTCAAAATATCCTTTTCCCTACTTTTTCTTTTGACCCCCACTGACTCTATTCTAGCTCTGCCCTCAGTGAATTCTGAGTGCAGTAACAGCCTCTGATGTAAGAGCTGCCTGCCTACCTCACTGGAGCTAGGATTCCAGGCACCTTCCTGTGCCATCTCTGTTCTCTTTGTTATTTTTTCTAGCAAGGTGGAGCCCCACACCAGTCAGGCAAATGTGGGAGAGGGGTAAACTGTGGGATTTGAAGGCAGAAGTTCTTGATTCTAGACTAGGCTCTGCCATGGCTTGCCAGAGAACCCAAGCAAGCCCTTTGTGTTTTTTGGACTTTGGTTTCCCCATCCATGCAGTGGGGATGAAGAATTTAATAATCTTGAAGGCCCCTGCCAGCTCTGACATATGATGATTTATCACTGTGGTTTTTTCAAATAACAAGGCTCATTCATGGGGCTTCTGCAATGTTGTTGTTCTTCCTTCCCTCTCACCCTACCTTGACAGACTTGTCTTTTAAGGAAAGTTCTCCTTTTCCAGGTCCTCCGCAGACTTCATCTCGTGTCCCTGACTCACTCCACTTGGCTTTGTCCCCTGCTCTGCAACCTAGGATGTTTGTGCTGATGTACACATTTATTCTGATTATTGGCACAACTTCTACTTCTGTGTTCTTTTGATCTATTCAGAGAGACTCTGCCTTCTGTCTCTTCTGTTCCATTCCAGCCCCTACACTGAAGGCCAGTAGAATCTTTCTAAAGCACAAATCAGAGCTTGTCACTCCCCTGCTGAAAAACCTTCAGTGGCTCTCTAGATCCCCAGGTTAAAGGTTACTTCCTTAGTCTCCCATACCCTCAGTCATTGAATCTCAACTCATTTTCCCTACTCAGCTGTTTCTGAAGGGATGGTCCCTCTATTCTCTTGCTTATTCTCTCTGTTTGGGATGCACTTTCCCCCCATACTTCTCTGTTCATTAAAATCCTACTCACCCACGAAGCCTCAGATCAACTGTCACCTTCTTGGGAAGCCTTTCTTGATCTCCTTATTCAAAGTAAAACCCTGTTGCTTCCAAATTCCCACAGAATGTTATTCATTCAACAGAAAAGAATCATTTTCTTTCTTCTTCATATTCTAATAAAAGCAAAGACAGTGTCTGATTTAGGTCAGATGCTTAGCACATAGGCAGCCCTCAGAAACATGTATTGAGGGGCTCAGTCAGTTAAGCATCCAACTTCAGCTGAGGTCATGATCTCATAGCTCATGGGTTTGAGCCCCACATGGGGCTCTATGCTGACAGCTCAGAGTCTGGAGCCTGCTTCAGATTCTGTGTCTTCCTCTCTCTCTGCCCTTCCCCTGCTTGTGTTCTCTCTCTCTCTCTCTCTCTCTCTCTCTCTCTCTCTTAAAGATAAACATTAAAAAAACACATTTATTGAAATGGGGAATCATTTTTCTCTTGGTCTCTGGCTTTAGACTCTCTCCTCTACCAGGCTACTTGAGAGATCCCTCCAATTCATATATCAGAGATCTTTCTGAAGGGTGGCTGGGTTCATCTGCTGCCAAACCCAACTACTGGCACAAGGAGCTCTGGTGGAATCCCCAGCCAGTGTCCACAAAAGCAAGTGGTCAGTGATACCCACAGCTAGGATTCATACTGGTGGAACTAGGGAATCTGAGCTTCTGGATCCTTCCAAGTCTGGGTTGTCAGGGATGGAGCTGATGCTCAAGATCAATGTGTCCCAACCCCTTCATTCTACAGATACAGATGCTGAAGCCCCAAGAGGGCCCTGGGCCCTTCCCTCTCTACCAGGCTGTGGAGTTTTATAAGAATTTTTGTAATTCTTGGATATCTTAGTTCGTAAACAGGGATTTTTGTAGGGCTGGATTAACAAGACCTTGAAATTGGCATCTACCTTTTAAATCTAAGAGAAAATTCACTGATAGGATAGAGCAAAAGTGAGAAAGAGAGAGAGATGAGAAAAGATGGAGATGGAGAAAAAAAGAATGAGATAGGAACAGAGAAGGAGACAGAGGGACAGAAAAAGAGAAGCAAAATGACCAAAGTCCAATAGACAAACCAAGAAAGAGTCAGAGAGAGATAAACAGTGTGAGAGAGACAGGAGGCAGAAGTAAAGAAAGACTACAATAACAGATCCCTGTCTCTATACTGCCCATCTCCTTCGTCTGCCCTACCCTGGGAAATACTTCAAAGGTAAGGATGGACAGCTGTTGCTCCCTTTGAGTTCTCTGGGGCTTTTAGGATGACGTGGCCCTAGAGGCCTTTGTCCCAAGACTTCTTTCTGGGAGCTGGGGCTTCAGCTTTTCAGGTGGTGCTTGGGCTACAGCAGCTTTGTGTGTATGAGGAGGGATTTTGAGAGAGTGCTGAGGTTGATCTTGTAGCTTCTTCCAGGTTTTCTGTGGCTGCAGAAAGAGCTCAGGAGGGAAGGCTCATTGGGAACTCTGGCCCTGGTTTGGGGGTTTGGTCTGGCACTGCCTGGCTGGGGGGCTTGAGAAGGTTTTCACACTAGGGTTTGGACCAACTGATCCCTGAGGCCCTTCTAGCTTTGAACTTCATGACTGATGGAGCCATTGGACCTAAAGACAAAGGGTTTCGTCGCTTCTTCTTGGATTCTCACCCCCAGTTGTTACTTTGGGATCATGTCTGCTGTTAAGGATGTGAACTGAAAGGGATTATCCATCCAAGGAGACTAACTTCACCTATTGATTTGTCCAGCAAAGAAATCTTCTTGGAGGAAATGTTAAATCACAGACTATCAGAGCAGGAGGGACACCAGACACATTTTCTTAAGTTTCTCATTGCTCAGATGGGAAGACAGAGACCCAGAAAGTCATTATTAGAACAGGAGCTAGAGGCTAGAACTTGAATCTGCTGGCTCCTGGCAATGTCCCAGGCCTCAGACTACATGCCAAGTGGCATGAAGGGAAGTTGGGAAGACAGGACTAGGGCTTTCTGGGGTGCCTGGGTGGCTCAGTTGGTTAAGCATCCAACTTTGGCTCAGGTCATGATCTCATGGTTTGTGGGTTCGAGCCCTGTGTTGGGCTCTGTGCTGACAGTTCAGAGCCTGGAGCCTGCTTTGGTTTCTGTGTCTCCCTCTCCCTCTGCCCCTTCCCCACTCACACTCTGTCTCTCAAAAATAACATTAAAAATTATTTTAAAATGCAAAAAAAAATTAAAAAAAAAGACAGGGGTTTCTTAGCCAGTGAGAATAACTAATGCCCCAGAAACATCCCCCCAAATTGAGGTTGAGTGGTTGAGTGGTACTGCTTCTCCTTCTCACCCACTTTGAATTAGGCTGTTATCCAGAGTTCTGTGGACAGCCCCACCTCATTGCACACTTCATCTTCATTCACCAGGAACTCAGACATTAAGCTCCTTTGTCTCAAAGCCTTGACAGACACCTGAGAATGATCTTAGAAGAGGTTGCTCCATGACTAGGCTTTAGAAGGTACAGGACAGTGGCTGAAGAAGGCAGCAGATAGGGGCAAATCAGGGAGATGAAAGGGCCGTTAACTAGATAAAGCTTAGACATATAAATCTACCTACATTACATACCACAAATCACCAGTGGTGGAGCTGATTTCCTTTCATGAACATTCTGAGGTTGTCTTTTTCTTTATCCCTTTACTTAATCATTTATACACACACTTGTTGATTCACTCATGTAACCAACCAACCAATCATTCATGGTGCACATGTTCAAGAGTGGTCATATTAGTGGAGGTGGGTGGCATTGGTGGTGGTGGTGGTAGTGGTTGGGGATACTTTTGTTCATGGTGGGAGGTAATGATGAGTGCTGGTGATTATGGTAGTGTTGATGCTATAATGGTGGTCGTGGGTGGTGGTGATAGGTTGGAAATTTGGTGATGATGGGTGGTGGTGGTGGTAGATGGGGTTTTGTTTTTGTTGGGTGGTATTGTTAGGCAGTGGTGATTGTGATGTTGATAGAGTAATGGTGGTGATGGTGATGGTGTAGTTGTGGTGGTGGTAGTATTGATGGTGGTGGTGATGGCAATGTTGATGGTTGTGGTGGTGATGATTGGTGATTGGTGGTGGTGGCTTTGTTAGTGATTGTGAGTGTAGTGATGGTGGTGGAGGTAGTGGTGATAATGTTGGTGGGTGGTGACAGTTGTATTGTTCAGAGGGGGAATGGTGTGGTGTTGATGGAGATGTTGGAGGTGGAGAGCTGGGCATTGGAGACAAGTTACCTAGTGATTGTCTGGTTGGGAAGGAGGTATGACCTGGAATCAACATTAAAACTATAGATGGGCATGCTCAGGGATGTGGAAGAAGGAAAGTAAAGAGATCTGAGGAAGAGATAGAACTTCTCCTTGGTTGGGGATTAGCAAGTCCTTTCTGGACCCTGAAGAGTAGATAGTGGTAAGAAATGAAATCTACATAAAATTAATAGTTTTAGTGCTTTTATATTTGTAATAACTGCTAATTAAACAGAACCAAGAAGTATAGAAAAGTACAAAAAAGAAAAAAATTTAAAGTACACCAAATCTTACTTTCTAGACATAAACATTGGAGAGGAAGTTTATCTTTACATCAGAAATAGAGATTGGGTGGCTCAGTCGGTTAAGCATCCAACTTCGGTTCAGGTCATGCTCTCACGGTTCATGAGTTGGAGCCCCGCAATGGGCTCTGTGCTGACCCCTTGGAGCCTGGAGCCTGCTTCAAATTCTGTGTCTCCTTCTCTGTTTGCCTCTCACCTGCTCACACCCTGTGTGTGTGTGTGTGTGTGTGTGTGTGTGTGTGTGTGTCTCTCTCTCTCAAAAAATAAACATTAAAAAAAAAAAAGAAAGAAAGAAATGGAAGTTGAGAGGATCCCAACTCAGGACATTCCCTTCCAGATGGAGGAAGCTGTGTGAGGATGGAGTGAAGGTGCCTTTAGGTTGGAGATGTTCCATCAGCAGAGATGAGGGCCCTGCCCTCCCTGGGAGGAAGGGAAGTGTCACCTGGGGCAGTGAAAACAGACACACTGCTTGCAGAGTGGGACAGGGGTGGGGTGGAGTGGGGTGGAGCAGAATGGGCTCTGCCTCTGCCTGCCCTTTGTCCTGTGACCCGCCTGGGTGAGCAGATAAGCTTTGCTGGATCTTTGTGTTCTGTGTGTCACTCCTGAGCACAGAGCGTATTGAAGCGTATCAGGCAGCCTGCTGTGGAATCTTAATGAGCAAGAGAGATCTGGAGAGGAAGATCAGGTTCCTTTTCTCTTCCCCCTCTGGTCTCACCCCTCCCCTTCTCCCAGAAACCCAACATTTCTGCCTATTTGTAGATTTATGTGAGGCAGAAGGAGCATAGTTAGCAGTGACATTGGGGGAAAAGACCTCTTTGGGTCCAACTGAAACTAAGGGTTACTTAGAATATTTCAGCAGAATTTGGGGGACAACAATGTTTGAATGTTAAGAGTCCCTTTAAGATAATCAAGCCCAAGTGTTTTCAGTGCATCCTTCTTTGTTTACTTTTTAAGCTGGGCATCTGTTTGTTGAGCAGCATTTTCACTGAAAGCCCAATATGGACACCAACAAAAAAGAGGCTGCCCTAATTGAAGCGAAGAAAGAAGATTCTGCCAGTTGAGCCCTTGGTCAACTTACCCTTATGCCTGGGATTGAAGTTAAATGGGGATTATCATACTTGCCTTTCAGGACTGTTAGGACCAAATGTGGTGATGTATGTAAAGCTCTCAGGATTTCATAATGCTGGGAGGCGCTGAGGACTTCCGACAGGCTTGGGGTTCGCTCTGGGCTCTGCTGGGGATGAGGGGAGCTGGAGATGGGGCTTGGAAGATGACCCTGGAGGGTATCCAGGCAGGCAGGTTGTCATTCTGATACTTTGTCCTGTAACCGAACGTGAGTTCACTCCTTGGTGAGTCACAGAGAGAAACTACACCAGGTAGAGTTGTTGCACAAAGTAAACTTTATTTGCAGCAAATAAGGAGGTCATGGGGAATAACTTCCAAGGCTATGACCCCTGAGCAAGGGTGATTGGTTCCTTTTATTTAGGATTAGGATGAATATTTAGATATGGAAGCCTTGTCATTGTATGTAGAGGTGGGCATAAGGTCGCTCACTCACCTTAAGGAAGCATGGCTATATATACATTGTATGTTATGTAAATGAGGTTTGTGTTCCTCCTTGGGCAGAAATTGTAGTATTATAGTGAGATAAATGTAATTGCTGGTCATTCCAGAGGTCACTCCATGGTCCATCTATGCAGGTGTGAGTTGGGGGTTTAGCTCAAACTGGACTGGGTGGTCTGGGCCATCAGAGCTCTTCCTTCAGGCAGTTATTGCTTGAGGGATGGTTTCTGTTTTCATCACAGCATGTTATGCCCTTCTTTTAAAAGGAAAGAGCTTTAAGAAAAACTCTGGGACCAATGTCAATGGGTACAAGCAGGTGAGCAGCAAAGGTCAGGTCTTGGAGTTTGGCTGGTGACAGTCCTAGCCAACTCCTGCCTCTGGCAGGCAGCACTCAATTCAACATACTCTTCCTCTCTACCCAAGTCCCACCACCATCTTAGGTGACCTCAGTGTCCCTGGATTTACACTCCTCAGCCCGACAATCCCAAGATCTTTTATTTCTTTCTTTAATTAATTTATTTATTTAAGTAATCTCTATACCCATCATGGGGCTCTAACTCACAACCCTGAGATCAAGGGTCGCATGTTCTTCCGATTGAACCAGCCAGACTCCCCTGGGATCATCTTTTATAACAGTAGGAGTGACTAGTGTTTATGGCACCTTGCTTCATGCCAGGCACTGTTCTAAGGTCTCCACACATGTTATCTCATTTTATGCCCCAACAGCCCTTCAAAGGGAACACTATTATTCTACCATTTACATTTGGGGAAACTAGCATAGAGAGGGTAGATTATTTGCCCAAGGTGAGGCAGGTCCTAATTGCAGAGCTAGGATTTGATGCAGGCACCTATGTGTCAGGACCTGCGCTCACCAGTGCTTTCCTCACCCATGACATCTCAGCTGTGACATCTCACTCCCCAGCCACAGCTTCCCTCTACCCCTGCTCTTCCATCTTACAGAGACCTCTAGGCCTTTTTTGTAACTTCCCATTTGCACTCAGTCCCTTAGACCCTCCTGTCTTTACTTCCTTATCATCCCAAATCCTTGAGCTAGTACTAACAAACTCACCAGCTCTCTGAAGCCCTAGACCTGCAACCATGTCTGGTGAAAACCCAGCTTCACCTATCTGGAATGAAAAAGAAAAATGGCTCTTTTGAAAGCTGGCTGCTTTGGAACCTTCTGGAAGTCTGTCAAAGTCTTCTAGAGAAAGTTGCTCCTTTGTTTAGAGAAGCTCCTTCTAGAGCCTTTAGGTGAGACACAGAGGTGGGCGGGGCTAAAGCAGAAGAGCAGGAGTGGTCAAGGGAGTTACTCCCCACATTGGTTCTAGTGAGCCTTCTGTGGTTTACTTACCATGTTGTGAAGGGTTTCCATTCCCTCCCACTCAGGAAGGGCCACAGTAGAGCGAATCATGAAGGATTTTGTTCAATACTCCCCATGGAGTATGAGAGGGAGTAGTTATACTCCTATCTTAAAATCCTCACCCACCTGTAAAATGCAATCCAGAGTCCTTAACTTGGACTCTCCTATAGCTCTTCACCCATGAGGATCACACTTCTACACACATACTAGCTTCCCAGTTCACCTCAAACACCAGGTACAGTCCAGCCTCAATACCTGCCTTTGCACCTATATTCTCCCTGCTGTAACACACACCTCTAGATCTCCAAGCAGTCTGCTCCTTCATTTCATTCAGTCTTTGGTCAAATGTCATCTCTCCAGAAGGCTTCCCCTGACCTGCCTGGGTATAATTGCACCCTGTCACTCTCTATCTCCTCACTCTGAATTTTCTTCAAACCCCGATCATTACCTGGTACGAAACAAAGCATAATTTACAAAGAGTCAAAAAAATCTGGCTCTCACACAAGCAAGCATCCAGTGGGACGTGTCAGTGATTTATTTAACTCATTAGTGAGGGCATCAGCAGGATGCCAAAGCTAGTTTAAAGGGGGTATGAGAAACTGATACATATAATCGATTGAAAAAGAGTGCTGGAATAAGATTGCAGAGTTAGATGCCAAATTGGTTAATGTCCCATAGCAAAATAAAACTACAGTCTTTGGGGTTATCTTTTCTTCCAGACAGAAATCATTTGCATCTCTGCTGGACAAAAATCATTTGCAGCTTATCCATCTTCTTTAAATCAACATTTCACTTCTTAGAGTCTGGACCCTAATCAATAGCAAATAGCCAAACAAAAGTTACTCTTCTAGAACAGCACTGTCCGAAAGAACTTTCTACAATGAAAGAAATGTTCTATAGCTGGGCTATCCAGGATGATACCCCTAGCCTCATGTGACTAGTCATCTCTTGTGGTTGGTGTACGGGGAAACAAAATGTTAATATTTGTTTAAAGTTCAATAAGTGTAATTGAAATATTACATACATATTATATTTATGTATATGTTAATATAATATGGAATGTAATATAGGCATAGAATATAAAGTAACTTAATATAATATAAATATAAATTATTTGTAAACATAATTTCTTATATTAAATATATTTTATTAATTCATATATAAAGTTAATATGAATTTTAATATAAATTTTAGCAGCTACCCTTTTGGACAACAAAGCCCTAGGAAGTCAGATGATATTAGGTAGCTCATTAGAAAATGCTATAGCTGGGGTACCTGAGTGGTTCATTTGGCTGAGCATCCACTCTTGATTTCAGCTCAGGTCATGATCTCACGGTTTGTGAGTTCGAGACCCACATCAGGCTTTGTGCTGACAATGCAGAGCCTGCTTGGGATTCTGTCTCCCCCTCTCGCTGCCTCTTTCCTGCTTCCTCTCCAACTCTCTCTCTCTCAAAAAAAAAAAAAAAATACTGTAGCTCAGGACTTACTTTCATGTTTGGAATAATTTTCCTTAATTCTAAAGTCATATTATATGTTTACTTGTGTTGCTTGTTGTCTTTTGTCCCTACTAGAAAGGCAGCTTTGTAATGGCAGGGACTTAGTGTTGTTTTCTGCATCTCCCCAGCACTTAGAAGGGGTGCCTGGGGCATGGCAGGTGCACAATCAGTAACTGTTGAATGAATAAATAAACATAGGGAGGCTGGAGTCTTACCAAACACCAAAGCAATAAGGTTCTCCCCATGATTAATTTTGGCTGATGAACTTTAACTGGAGTGAAACCTGATATTTCATTTTAAATGGTTTTCTTAGGGCACCTGGATCACTCAGTCGTTTGAGTGTCCGACTCTTGATTTCAGCTCAGGTCATGATCCCAGTGTTATGAGATCATCAGGATCTTCCGCATTGGGCATAGAGCCTACTTAAGAGTCTCTCTCTCTTCCCCTTCACCCTTTTCTCTCTGTCCCTCCCCCGTTTGCACTTGCTGTCATAAATAAATAAATAAATAAATAAATAAATAAGTAAGTAAGTAAGTAAGTAAGTAAGTAGTTTTCTTATTCTGTAAGGTAATTCCTTGCTGTGACCCTCAGATTTTCAGTGAACATATGTGGCTCTGGTTAATGGTTCTGCAGTGGGGGCAAGGTGAAGAGTCAAGGGGGCAAGGTGGGGGCAAGGGAGAATGCTGGGCCTGGAGGATGGTGATGAAATGCTGGCAGTGAGGGAGGATTGTGCTGGGTGCAGACATGAATGGCCAGAGTAGACAGAGGACTCCCTAGAGGAATAGGACCTCAAAATACCTAGAGGAATACTTTCCCTAGAGGAAAAGGACCAGGGAGGACCTCAGGCACCCCAAAGTTAAAGAAAGGTGGATCTACTTGTGCTAGTGTACTAGGGTAGACAACTTGTAGTAAAAATAGTCCTGTGATCTTGGTGGTTGAATATGGTAGGTTCCCAGGCAGGGCCCCAGCCTTAGAGGACAGGGCCTAGTGGAGGTAAAACCACCTCTTCATCTATTTATATAGAGTGAAGGTGCAATGGAGGCAACCTACAAACCATTTTCTTCTGTATTTGGTCTGCTTTGGGGCCTATGTTTAAATGTGGGGGTGTTTACTCATAACTTACATGGGGTCTACCAGAAGCTCTGATGCTCTGGGTACAAAGAAACTATGAGACCCCAAGGCCAGACTCCCCTTCCTACTGCCTCCCCATTCCTGACCCCATGCATTTCTTTATCCTTGGGGGCCACCTGGCTGACTGTAGTTCCCAGCATCTTTCCACAGCACAGGTGCCTATTCTTTTGGCCCACAACTTCCCTGGGGCAGGGAGGTAGGTATTTCTGCCCAAAGGCCTCTGACCCCACTTTTCTAGGCCACATAAAAGATGTGGCCTGTCTCCTAAGGATGGAAATGGTGGCAGGGCTGGCATTGGGAAGAGGCCAGGGTTTCATCTGTAAGGCTTCTTGGCTGCCCATGGATGGCTGAAGATTATAAGTTGAGCAAAAAGGACTGTTTCTGTCTCTCCTCAGGCTGATCATCGAATGCTCTCAGTAAATGAGATTATTAGGTTTTTGAGGCACACCATCCTTGGGAGGATGAGGACCCAGGGTCATTACTAGGGTAGTATCTCCCAGAAAGACAAAATGTCAGTTACTAAGGATTTTCAGCAGTCACATGGTCTCACCACTCATTGTGCAGAGGACAGACCTGGGCTTGGAGATGAAGGGACTGCCTGGGGCACAGAAAACAGTAGCAGAACTTGGCCTTGAACCCCCTTGAGCCCCTGGAACCCCCCATTCCCAAACCTCCCTCGAAAGTGCTGGTTCTTTGGACTGGTTCCCGGTCCTCCTGCCCTTTTCTCTACCATCAAAAGTGCCAAGGTGAAGTGGAAGGAGGTCAGATGGTGGGATGTGAAGAGATGCCTTTTTAGGCTGCAGGGACCTGCATTTTGGGGCTGGAGCTAGACGACTTGTCCATAAGGTCCTCATCTCTGGTGTGATCTCATCCCATGTCACTCTGCGGTCTGAGCTAAGGGGCTTGGGCAGGGTGGCAGGTGTTGGTCTCAGGCTGTGCCTAGGATGGGGGTCTCTGGGTGCCATTAGTCTACACATGCCTGATGTACGTACTGCACTCTCTTCTCCCATCCCTGGGGATTCTCTGTACACTCTCCCTTTCCATCTAACAGGGGGGTCCACCAACATCAGAGTTGGAAGTGTCCTTAGAAATTGCCCAAGCCCCTCATTTTACAGCCTGGAGAGAGAGGCCCAGGGAAGGGAAGGAGCCTGGTCACACAGCCAGTCAGCCAGTCAGTGCAGAACTGGGACTAGAGGCTGAGGCTTCTGAAACAGCCAGGGGTTTTCCAGGGCTTCAGGTTATCTCCTGGCCATCATCTTATCTTGTCTTATCTTGTCTCATCTCATTAAGAATAAGGGACTGAAGAGGCAGTCCTGAGATGGGATCTTCAAATCAACTTTAGAGAAGTTCTTGACTTGTACAGTATATCTTCTGAAATAGACCCTTCCCTATTCCCATGACCCTCACCCAAGCCCAGGTGTGGAAACCACCCCAGGCCTGCCTCCCTCCCAGGTGCCCCTCTGCTGGTCAGGCTGCCTGTGTGGGGTCCTCAGACAAAGTCTGGGCAGGGAAGGAGTGAGTAATAGTGGGTACAGCTGAGCTGTACTCCTCTGAGCTTGTGTTCCTGGAACCAAAGAAGATGGACAGGATGGGTCCTTTGGGATTTCATGGAATTCTCTAGAAGGGAAGGTGGAGGGAGATTGGAACAAGGGCAATGGCTGAGGCCTCTTATTGCCCCAGGGGGATGAGGGAGTATAATGGGGCCTCATCCTACAGGGAGTCTTCCAAGCTTGGATTCCTTACAGCCAAGGCAATTCTCAGATTGCATTTGATTCATTCAATAAGAATGCTTTTGTTTGTCATAGAAACTCAACTCAAACAAGCTTAGGCAGTTAGTAATACGCCCATTGACCCCATCAAAGGAGGGACGCAGACACTAGGAGCACAGTGAGGCAAGGCTTTAATCAATGTTCTTGGAAGAGTGGATATCTGATGGACAAGCACACTTGAGGCAGTTACAGCAGACAATTTATCTCCTAGCGTGCAAGTCCCTCCCCTGGTTCCTCATTGGCTGAATCCAGAGGTTATAGCCTTACCTGGAAGTTGCTTATGCCCATGTAAGGCAAAAGTAGTCAGATTGGAACAAATATACATTCCCTGAGGTGATGCAGAGACTTTCAGTCCATCCTCAGTTTGTTCTTTGGCTCATGCTCATTGCAAAGCCCAAGAAAATAAGCCCTCGAAATGGAGAGGAGAAGAACCAGGAAGTGAAGTGTCTAAGGGTTTGAGATGCCATTGTGTGTGTTTGTGTGTGTGTGTGGGGGGGTGTTGTATATATTTCTAACAGGTTGTAAACCTAATGTTAGACAACACAGCTTTTATTTGGTATTTCTGAAAATGAATATCTCCCTTACTTCAAACAAGGCCAAGAGAGATAGGAGGTTATTGGAAAGACACTGGGCCTTCCCTGTCACTGAATTGTGGAGAAGCTTTTCTCACGTTAACAAATCATGTACCTACTGACTTCAGGGACATGGGAATTTGCATGCAGCCAAGACCCTTCTCCCATCTTTCATTCTCTGCTCATCTGTGTGTCAGCCCCACTTTCTAATGGCTTCTTTCATCTTAGGGGACACAGTGCTGACCACTGCCCAGTGTCCCACAGTTCAGAGCTTTGCCCCAAGAGATGGATGGTTCCCTTTTCTCCAGGTTCAGTTGGAGAAATCCCTAAAAGGATTCCACCCAACCTGAGTTGGGTCAGGTGCCCACCCATAGCCCAGATTACAGGGTCAGGAACTATCTCCAGAAAACAGTGAGCCAGGGACTTTTTTAGAATGCTCATTGATGTCTCCTGCATGCCCTGTCCTGTCGGGGCTGAGCTGTGAGCAGCCTGGGACTTGGGGCAATCACGGTTGAACAGGAGAACAAAGCACAAGGCAGAAGAGTTCTAGGCCTAAAAGAGAGAGATGGTGCTCTGGGATGTGACTTGTTTAATGATCAGCTAGAGAGAACAGAATGCACAAAAGCTTAGAGGGAACTGTGTGTGAACATCTAGTACATGAGGCAAGTAGCAGGTGGTAAGCCATAAGAACAAGGTTCTGGAGTCTCAGAGGGCACATTGTATCCTGTTTTTTTGTTTTGGTCACATCATATTATATACATTTCTCATTTGCTATAATATTTATATTTGTCTTTTAAAAGTAGTTTTTAGGGGTACCTGGGTGGCTCAGTTGGTTAAGCATCAGACTTCGATTCATATCATGATCTCGCGGTTCATGAGTTTGAGCCCCGTGTTGAGCTCTGTGCTGACAGCTCAGAGGCTGGAGCTTGCTTCAGATTCTGTGTCTCCTTCTTTCTCTGCTTCTCCCCCACTCACAATCCATCTTTCTCTGTCTCTCAAAACATAAATTAAAAAAATTAGATTTTAAATTATAAAAGTGACACATATATATGTTAAAACAAAATGCAAACAATTCAAAAAGGAATAAAAGATGAAAAGTGAGTCTCCATCTTCCCCCAGGCTGCCTTCTTCAAGGTAACTGCTTTTTACAGTTTTCTTGAGAATTCTAACAAAAACTTTTAATGCATATATAATTGTGTATATGCATATATTTTTAAATAGACAAGTGGGATGGTACAATGCATATTGTTCTGTACCTTGCTTTTTTCACTTGATGCTGTATCGTGGAGATACTTTTTTATTAATATATAGAGATTGCTCATTCTGTTTCAAGAGTGGGATGGTGTTCTGTAGGGGAGCTGGAGTGGGGCTTGTTCAACCAGTTTCCTGTGGCATGGACTTACTACTTACTTCCAATTTATTGTCAATAGAAACAATACTTCATTGTGCCTTTTAGCACATTCATCTTTGTGCATAGGTGGAACTATTTTTGTACATTCAATTCCTAGCAGTGGAATTCTTGGAGTATATCATAGCATATACATTTAAAGAGGATACATAGTATTAAATCAAATTGTTGCAGAATATAAGAGTGTATGCATTATAAAATGTGATAAAGACAAGTTGCTCTTCAAAGAAGTCCCATAAATGTTAATATTTCAAAACTTGGATAGGACCATTTTTTGCCCATATTTTTCTGTATGCTTGGATATTTAACACACATGCACAAGAAGTTACAATGTTTATACTCCCATGAACAGTAAATAGCATGCCCCATGCCAACAGGACATTAACCCAATTTTAAATCTTTGTCAATCCAGATGGTAAAAACTGTGTATCTCTATTGCTTTAATTGCATTTATTTAATCATGAGGGTAGCTGGGTTTTTTTTTTTTTTTTTTTTTTGGTAAATTGCTTTTTCATTTTGATTGAGTCACATTTTAAAAAAAAATTTTTTTTAACGTTTATTTATTTTTGAGACAGAGAGAGACAGAGCATGAACAGGGGAGGGGCAGAGAGAGGGAGACACAGAATCTGAAACAGGCTCCAGGCTCTGAGCTGTCAGCACAGAGCCTGACGCGGGGCTCGAACTCACGGACCGCGAGATCGTGACCTGAGCCGAAGTCGGACGCTTAACCGACCAAGCCACCCAGGCGCCCCTGAGTCACATTTCTTTAAAGCCTACAGGATATTTCATTTTATGTATGTGCCTTAATTTACTTAACTTTTGTGGATTATTCATGCTGTTTCTAAATGACTGTGAACATCTTTGTACGTAAGGCTTTTTCTCTTCTTCTTTTAGACTTTTTTTTTTTAATGTACCATTTCAGAAGATGAATTGCTAGGTCAAT
Organism: Felis catus; assembly: GCF_018350175.1. NCBI lineage: Eukaryota > Metazoa > Chordata > Mammalia > Carnivora > Felidae > Felis > Felis catus. Next base: position 59,549,952 of record NC_058380.1, read on the forward strand.
AGTGTGGACATTTTTATGACTCAATACATACTGTCAAATTGCTTTCTCAAAGGACAGTACAATATATAGTATCCTCAATTTCATTATACTCTGATCTACACTGGGTATTGTTAATAAAAATTAATTTTTGCTAATTTTATAGGTTAAAAAAATAGGGCCTTAATTTATTTGTATTTGTTATTAGCAGTGAGGTTGAGTGTTTTAATATATGTTTGTTAATTAACTGCATTTCTGCCTTTCTGAACTGCCTGTTCCTCTTCTCTGCTCATTTGACAGCACATTCTTATACAAAGAAAATAAGATGTGCTTTATCAGAAAAAACCCTATTTTCTAAGGCACTGGGAACATCAGGGAGGTTACTGACTGGTACCAGATTATCAAGTGAGTCTCTTACATGAGAACGTGGGGGTGGCAGTGAGAGAGTAGTGGAGATGGGAGAACTGAATGAATAGGACTCTAGGTAATGACGGTTGGTGGCAGAGATGAGAGAGGTGAAAAGGAAATTGTGTCAGGATAAAAATTCATGGTAGTACAGAAGACATGCTGGGCTCAGAGTTCTCCGTCTCTGAGCTTCCAAAGGAACTCTGGGTGACCTGTGCAATCATGGCTGCATTTCAGAATTCCAACCCGGGTGTAGACACTGCTCCTTGCGGAGGCCCTCTTCCAAGGCCAGTGCTGCAGAGTAGAAAAAAGGTTGGGATGAGGGAGGATTATTTTCACTGTTATCAGTTATTGAGCACTCTCCCCCTTCTTTATCCAGATAGTCACTTAGTTTCAGCATTGTAATGAACAATTTTTATTAATCAAGTTGTTATCTAGAATTATTGTTTTAATTAGTACTGCCTTTATTACTATTTTTCATATAGAGAGAGTTCTACTATTATATTTTATATATAGGTATGTATTTATATACATATGTATACGTGTATGGTATATACCTATACCATTTTATTACTACTTATATCTGTGTGTGTGTGTGTTTCCTCTTTTGGAAGGAATTGACTGTTGTGATCACTTTTTTTCCTTTGGGATGTTCATTTTCATTTATTAACAAATAATCTTTATATGTTAAAGTTATAAGACTTTGTCATACATATTTTTCACAAGTATTATTTTTTTGCTTTTAAGATTTTATTTTTTAAGTAGTCTCTACAACCAATGTGGGACTTAAACTCACAACCCCGAGTTCAAGAGTTGCAAGACCGACTGACTGAGCCAGCCAGGTGCCCCCCCCCAAAATATTATTTCTAATTTGTTGCTTATCTTTTCACTTTTTGTTACTGAGATGCACCAAGTGTGTTAAGTTTGATGAATTTTGACAAATGCATATTCCTATGTGACCCACATTTCTATCAAAATATAGAATATTTCTATTACCTGATAAGGTTTTCTTGTGTCCTTAGTCAATCCTCAGCCCCCACCTGCTCTGTCACAGGCAACCACCGCTCTGATTTCTCTCATCACAGATCAGTCTTGCTTGTTCTAGTGTGTTATGCAAATGGAATTATGATCTACACACTTTTCTGTGTCTGGCTTCTTTCACTCAACCTATTGTGTTTGAGATTTAGCCATGTTGTTACTTTTGATACACTTTGTTCCTTTTTATTATCTAGTAGTATTCTTTTGTATGAATATAGCACAATTTGTTGATTTATTCTCCTGTCCATTGACATTGGGGTTGTATCTATCTAGTATTTAGCTGTTGTGAATAATGCTCTGATGAATATTCTTGTATGAGTCTTTTTGTAGATATGTTTTTATTTTTCTTGGATAAATATCTAAGAATGGAATTGCTAGATTATATAGTAAGTATATGTTTAATTATTTTAGAAACTGTCAAACAATTTTTCAAAGGGATTATATAATTTTACATTCCCACCAGCAGTATATGAGGTTCCAGTTTCCCCATATCCTTGCCAACATGTGCTGTTGTAAATTTTACAAATGTTAGTCATTCTAGGGGCTTGCAGTGGTGTATCATTATAATAATGATTTTCATTTCCTTGATGACTTAGGATATCCAACACTTTTTCATGTGTCTATTGGCTATTCATAGAATAGTATATTTGACTTAGAGACTTTATATTTTATGTAGTCAGGGGCGCCTGGGTGGCTCAGTCGGTTAAGCATTTGACTTCAGCTCAGGTCATGATCCCAAGGTTCATGGGTTCAAGCCCTGCATCAGGCTCTGCTCTGACAGTGTAGAGCCTGCTTGAGATTCTCTCTCTCCCGTGCTCTCTCTCTCTGCCCCTTCCTCACTGATGCTTTCTCTCTGTCTCAAAATAAATAAATAAAATAAATAAATTTTATGTAGTCAAATTCATAAATTTTTTCTTTTAGGAATTTTATTGCTTTTTTATTTTTTATTTTTGAGAGAGAGAGCGAGCGCTCTTGCAGGAAGAGCAAAGGGAGAGGGAGAAACTCTTAAGCAAGCTCCACACACAGCACAAGGCTCAATCTTACAATGAGATCATGACCTGAGCCGACATCAAGAGTCAGATGCTTAACCGACTGAGCCACACAGGTGCCCCGAGAAATCCTTCTTAATGCCAAAAGCTAGTAAATATCTTTTATTTATATAAATACTACTTTATTGGTTGAACTCTTAAACATTATATCTTTAATCTACCCACAGTTTATTTTGTTTAAAGTTGTAAGGAAACTATTTGTCCTCATGAAATTAACCAGTTGAACTATATAGTTAATAATCACTTCTTTCTTTTTCCATTTATTTGATTTACCACATTTATCTTAAACCAATCTTTAACATATTTGGATCTATTTCTATATGACTGTGTTACTATTGATTTTTCTACTAATAGTATATTGTTTTGATTATTAGAGTTTTAGAGTTTATCAAGTAAGCAAGTAACCTTCATTACTTGTTATTTCTTCAAAAGTTTCTTAGCAATTCTGATTCATCTGTTTGTCTAATATAACAGTAGTAGGCTGAATAATGCCCCCCTGCCCCACCTCCCACGAAGTCCATGTCCTAGTCCCTGGAACCCATGAATGTTACCTTGCCTGGCAAAACAATTTTGCAGATGTGATTAGGTGAAGGATTTTGAGATGGGCAGATTATCCTGGATTATCCAGATGGGCCCAATGTAATTACAAAGATCCCTATTAGAGGGATGCAGAAGTAACAGAGAAGATGGTGGGGGGCAGAGGTTGGTCTCATGGGGCCACAAGTCAAGGAATATAGGCAATGTCTAGAAGCTGGAAGAGGCAAAGAGCAAATTATCTCCTAGAGCTTTCAGAAGGGACAGGCCCTGTCAGTACCTTGATTTTAGCTCAATCAAGATTGAGCTCCGGTTTCTGACCTTCTGGAACTGGAGGAGAATTCATTTGTGCTGTTTTAAGCCACTAAGTTTGTGGTAATTTGTTACAGCATCAATAGGAAACTGATATACTGACTTAAAAATTCCTTTTTAAAACTGAGTTCTAAATGTTGTTCCACTGTGTTTTTTATTGGATTGTATTAAGCAGAGCATTTAATTTGGGAAGAACTGGCATTTTTATACTATTCAGTCTTGCGATCTAGACTTCTCCAGAAAAACGCCCCCCTCACCTCTCTGACCATTTCTGCCCATTGCCTGCTTAGTTTGGGGTCTCCAGAGATAGACCTGAGGCAAGGGTTTGATTGCAAGTAGTTTATTTGGAAGGTGACCCCGGGAAACATATATAGCAGAGTGAGAAATTGAGACAGGGAAGGGAAGGTATCAACAAGCATGCACTCCTGGGTTCCCCCAAATCTTCTTGAGGGAGCAAATGTATCACGTCAGCATTGGGAATGAAGGGGCATCCGGGTGGAGAAAGGCCATCAGACCTGGTGTCATCAGCGGGCATATCCTGTGTCTACAGCCTTCCCTCCCTGGGGCCCAATGTCCACACTCTCCCTGCCTCTTCACAGGAAGGCAAGATTACAAAAGGGGACACAGCTGGCCTAACTCTGCATAGGATGTGGTGTTCAGAACAGCTTCCTAGAGGAGGTGAGCTGCCTGCCAAGTGTCCGAGTAGCTATAGCAGATGGTCTCTTCACCCTTCCCATTGTGATGAACACCTGGTTTCCAAGTGTCAGCACCTGCATCTCTTTGCCCAAAGGTTTATCCTGTTGGCCAGTGCCCATGCAGGTCAGAGCTGCCACAGAGCTAAAAGTGTCTTCCCCAGCAGCCTCCAACCCATGACCAGTAGTGTGTGCATACCCCAGCAACCTTGCCCTGGGAGGAGGATGGACAACTGTTATTGCTAGAATTCCCCAGTGGGTTGAAGCTTAACCACACACCCTTTTTAAAAAAAACTTTTTAAATATTTATTTATTAAATGTTTATTTTTGAGAGAGAGAGAGAGAGAAACAGAGAGACAGAGTTCTAGCAGGGGAGAGGCAGAGAGAGAGAGCGGGAGACAGAGAATTCGAAGCAGGCTCCAGGCATGGGACTCGAACTCACAAACCACGAGATCATGACCGGAGCCGAAGTCAGACTCTTAACTGACTGAGCTACCCAGGCACCCCTGACCACATATGCTTATTGGCTGCCTTCCTTCCCTGCCTCACCTCCTGCTCATCAACAGGTGTTTTCTGGGGTTACCTCCCAAATATATATTTATGCTTGAATCCTTGCCTCATCGTCAACATCTGGAAAAACCCAAATAAGACAGTAGGCAATGGACCTAAATGTCCAGAAGTGTGAGGTGGAGGCATTCCAGGCATGGAGATCAACAGCAGGCCCTGCTGAGCTGAAAGACAAAGATTTCTGAGCCTGATTGGGCCATGGGCTGAGAAGATTTTGGCCTTCTTTCTACTTTATATGTTTATGGCTCCACTAGTATGGTGCTTGGCTGGTTGGGGTCTGGCTCTGAAACTGGGGTCCTAATAGTGATTCTGCCCACTGGGCAAGCCCCTTTGAGATCCTGAGAGGATCAAAAGTGCAGTTCTTCATGTGTCTGGAAAGTGGCTTGTTCAGTTTCATTGAGGCAACAGAATCCGCAAGCCACCTAGACTTTGTTTTGGCAGCAGAACTGACAACAAAGGCTCTGGTAGAAAGAACTCTCCATTCAGGAGAATTTAATGTATTCCTGGGAGGGAAGAAACATCAGTGGAGATTGAGCTAGTGCTCGAAGGAAGACATTCCATTGGGCCCTCCCTCGTAACCATGGGGATGGAGAGCCCAAGCCTGGCAGGATCCATATCCCATAAAAACAGTGGCTAGATTGCAAGATGAAGGGCCTGCAGATACCCTCCGACACCATGTAATTTATGGGGTAATCAGAACTCCTCCTGAAGGGCTTTGAGGAAGGAGGAGCTGTGGTTCAGAGCCTCCAGGGCTTGGACGTTTAATGAGGCACTGGGAGCCCATAAAGATTTAGATCAGAATGATTTGCCCATTTAGGATGCCTAATCTATCTTAGCACCGCCCCTGAAGGATGCCGCTTCTCTGAAATGCTTGGAAGTCTGGATACAGAAATCAATGACTCTTCATTTGAGAGATACCATGTAAGGACCTGGCCAAGGAGTCCGTCTGGAGGCTGAAGAACTCTTTATCTTGAGACAGTCCCCTAACTACTGCCAAGGAACTGAAAGAAGCTAAGAATCTCAAGCTGGAAAAGCTCTCACAGAGGGAGAAGCTGAAGCCCAGAGAGGTCAAGTGACTTGTTCAAAGTCACACAGTGTACCAGGGACCATTAGCACCAATGATAAGGTCAGCTGGGAGAAAAAAAGAACCATTAAGTCTATGCAAGCGTCAGAACTGGCATGATTTCTTCTTAGAAGGCAATGGGCAATTTACAGGGTGCAACAGACATAAATAGTATCTTTTGGGCTTTAAAAAAATGTTTTGTTTTGTTTTTATTCACTTTTGAGAGAGAAAGAGAGAGCAGGGGAGGAACAGAGAGAGGAGACAGAGCATCCCAAACAGGCCCCATGTTGTCAGCACAGAGCCCAACGTGGGGCTCAAACTCATGAACCATGAGATCATGACCTTCATCAAGATCAAGAGTCAGATGCTTAATTGGCTAAGCTACCCAGGTGCCACAGTATCTTTTGGGGTTTTAAAACTTGAATGTTAAATTGCTTTTCTAAATACACGATATGTATTACAACATTTTCAGAATCTCTAATGATTCGTTCATCAATTAAGAGGGATCCTATTAATACATGGTGACTGCCTCATGAAATGGATTAAAAATAGTATCTGTGTGCTTTTAAGCTGAGACATTTCCAGTGTCTGGAAACACAAGGGTCTGAAACAAAATGTTGAATGAATGTTTGCTGAACAAAGGATGAATGAGTCTGGCCCTATCAGAGGGACGTGTCCCTAGTCAGGGAATCTTAATTTTTGTTTTCCTTTCAGATTTTAAGGGTAATATGTGTTTATTGTAGAAAATTTGGAAAGTACAGGAAATATGTAGAAGGAAAAAAAATCACCCTTTAACTGCCCCTTCAACCTCCCTAGAAATAACCATTCTTAATATCAGGATATATACTGACAAGCCCTTTATTCCCCCCTAAATTTAAATATTTTTAAAAATTGGTGTCGGTTCTATTTAGAGGATTGTACTTGCCCGGATTCTAACTTGCCATTCAACAGACTTCAAAGAGATGAATTTAGCTGCATTATATTTCATTAAAAGGCTGTGGCATAATTTATTAACCCGTTTCTAGGTCATTTCCAATTTTTCAATATTATAAATAACACAATGATAAACATCTTGGTGCATAAATCTTGGGCGACCCCTCTGACTGTGTCTGATGTCTGTTCCCAGCAGTGGGAGCAATAGGAGAAGCCTCACCCTCCCTGCATTTCTGGCACCAGGCGCCTGAAAGCTGCAGCTCCAGTAGTGCCCAGCCCAGCCCCCCTCTTGGCTCTACCGTCTCAGCGTCCTGGAAGATGATCTAACAGGGTGGAGTAAAAAGCCCAAGTCTGTGGAAACTCACTGACTGTACTGCTGAGCTCTCTGCCTTTGGGCAAGGCCCTCTCCCTTTCTGTGCCTCAATTTCCCCTTCTGTAAAGGAAGGAGCATGAACTAGGTCACTGGATTTCAATTCTGTCTTTAAAAAAACTTTTGTTCAAAGGAAAAACTACATAGAAGTCAGTTATGTAGAACAGAAAAAGAGAGGAGCTCCCTTGGGGGTTTGAGCCCTGCCTGATTGAACTTTTTCCATCCAACAAAATTATTGATGGCCTATTATATGTCTGGCTCTGTGCTAGGTACTGGGTATAGAGTATGCGCAAACATATTTGGCACTTCCCTACATGCAGACCCTTTGGGCCCCTTGCATGGGATACCATGGGGGACTGCTGACTGAATTGATATTGACACAGTCAAGGGCCCACCTTTTTATGACACCTCTGAGTATACACTTGATAGGGTGGTCCCTGCATTAGTTGAATTGCTTTAGGCTTTGCTTCCTCCCTGCCTGATTTATCATGTTTAGTAGTTCCTGAGCCCTGAGGTAGCTCCTCAGAGCCCCAGGGCTTTCAGATTCAGTCTGAAACCTGAAGCCTCTGTCCATTCCATTGTTTACATGCTCATGCTGCTATTACTACTACCAGCAGCTGTCATTTACTTGGAGAAGGAAGCCTGGCTGTGATTTATGGAACAAAGCTACAGGAAATGGTATTCACAAATGGACTGTGAGTCCTTCAGGCCCTACTGGTGACACCAAATGCCCTTCTGGCTTCCAGAGCTTGGTGATTGTCCAGCAGTGACTCTTGCAGCCCTTTTTGACCTAAATTTCCTTGTCAGAAGGATAAGTCATCCTACTCTCCCAGACAGGGGTTGTAAGGATGAATGGGAAGGTGTTAGTGCTACCTCTGGTACCCTGTAGGTACTCAGCAAGTAGGAGTCCCCTTCTCTTCTTCCTCCCCCCCCCGCCTCCATCCTCCTCCCCTCTCCCCTCCTGCTCTGGACAAAAGTGCCTCACAATTCCAGCCTCTCTGGGTCCACCTCAGAGATTTGAACTGCAGCTCAGAGGTTTGGGCGAGCAGTGCGTGTTGAGGCCAGCCAGCACCCAAGCAGATGGCAAGGCCTTGGGGCTTTGGAAGCAGGTGTGAAGATCAGGGATCTGATCTCTAGGCAGACCCTGGTCTAAGCTGGGTATGAGAGCAGCAATACACGAGAAGTGTGTCCACTGTCCCTGTAGGCCGAGGGGTTGGGCATGGGGAACGGGAGCATTGAATTCTTTTGTCTATTGTTCCCCAAATGTCAGCAACTGCTGTGGAAAGCTGGTATTAAGTCATAGAGAATTCTACCTTCCAAACTTGGGGAAAGGGTGGGGTGTGAAGAGAGAGAGAATGCATGGGCTCCTGTCCTGCTTCTGTTACTGACCACTGTGTGACTGTGGGCAAGCCCCTAGCCCAGTTTTGGCCTTCAGTTTCTATCTGTAAAATCAAAGTTTGGTTCAGTGCATGCTTAGCAGTTGTGATCTGTGAATCCGTGTCCCCCCACCTGGCACCTGGAGATGCTTTGCTCATGTCTGAGTCCTGTGTGTTAGTGGGATGGTTTTGTGTCTGCAACTCACCATGCCCACTGGCCCATGAAATCCTCAAGGTCAGGGACCATGTCTGATCTATCTCATCTGCACCCTCCAGGGCCAGCCCTGGCACTGCTCAGCTGAATGAGGGAATGAAGGGCCTCCTGGGTGGGGGTTGGCTAGCCAGTGTCTCCATCTGCCTGCCCTCCTCCCCCACAACTAGCCAGGCTCCAAGTCTGGGGAGAAGGCTGGCTGTCAGGGGCACAGGCAGGTTTCCTGTGATCTCGTTATTATTTTCGCCAGTGTAATGCAGGGTTTGTCTGGATGATGTAGACAATAGTATACAGGGCTTCTGTTATCAGCTTCTGGATCTGTCTGCTTGGCCAGGCTAGGCTTCCGGAAGTCAGGGGCCTAGTTAGATTCCTCTCTGTGTTCACAGTGCCAGTGTAGGGTCTGGCACAGTGTCTGTGCCCAGCGAATGGAGAGAAGAGTCACCTCATTGCTGGGCTCCCTCCTCCCCCATTTAAACCTTCGTTTGGACAGCCCCTCAGTAATGGTCACCTAGAGCCACGTCTATGGGGCCAGGGTGTGCTATCCGGGGACAGAGATAAACCTGACTCAGTCCTCAACCTCAGCTTGCTCCCAGTGCAACCTGGAAGAGTCTGACAGGTCAGCCTAGAGCTAGAGTGGACAGTGTACTACAGAGGCAATGGAGGAGAAACTGGGGGGCTGTGGGAGCACAGAAGAGGGAGAGAACACCTAGGGACATGAAGCAAGCTTCTGAAACCACAGGCCCTGGAGCCACATTGTGTCATGTTCAAATCCCAGCTCTGTCCTCTATGAGCTCTGCAACCTCAAACAAGCCATTTTATCTCTTTGTGACTCAGTTCCCTCGTCTGTAAAATAAGTAATGCAGGTAGGAACTTAGAACAGTGTCTGGCAGATAGTGAGGAGTCCGTAAATGTCAGCTGAAGGAAGAAAATGAACAATTTTCATGTTTTACCAGCCCCTCCAGGAGGCAGGAGAGGAACCCTCTACTCACTCTCAGGTCTTTGTGGCCCCTGGGCACCTCTTCAGAATTCCAGAGCTCTGCTACCCAGTTTGAACACTGCTGATCTAGGGGGAGACACACTCAGAGAGAGGGAGGGGCAAGAACTTATCTGAGGCCACACAACTAGTGGAAAAGCCAGGACTGAACCCAAGAGCTCCTGCCTCCCACCCTGAAGCATCTTTGTCCTTACCAGGCCACCTGCCTTGTAAAAGCCCCACTTCTGCATCCCTCTTGCATTGAGCACTCAAAGGCCCCATGTGAAATGCTTTACAAAATTTGGCTCAAAGGGAGTGTGCAAGCCGGCTTTCACTGATCATGGCACCAATGAGAGTTGCACTGGTCTTTTTAGAATTTAAAAGGCTATTTCTTTTTAAGTGAATAATTTGTCTGTTTTTTATCCATTTAGAAATATATGCAGGGAGGTTTGAACAAATGCCTTCCTTTTCTTGTATATGTATCCAAACAAGACAGAACCTGGATTGTCCTTTTTGAAAATTATCTCATCTCCTCCACTTCCCTTCTTAAAAAGCCACTCTTCCCTTCTCTGCCAGGATCCAAGGCCTTCATGAGTGTCCCTTCACCTGACCTGTCCTCATCTCTTTCCTGTATGATAGAAACAACCTCTTCTCTGTGTCTCGGCTTATAATTTTGCTTCTTCCCATTTCTTTCTTTACAGAGCTAAGGTGTATTAAAAAAAAATCTGCTCACACCTTTTCCCTACTCCAGACCGTCTCTGAATTCCCAGAATTTAGGGGTAAGAGTCAAGGTCCTTAGCTTGTCATTTAAGATCTTTCAGGGGCACCTGGATGGCTCAGTCAGTAGAGCATGTGACTCTTGATCTCAGGGTTGTGAGTTTGAACTCTAAGTTGGGTATAGAGATTACTTAAAAATAAAAATCTTTAAAAAAAAAAAAGGTCTTTCATGATCTGACCTCAGTTTACCTATGCAGTTTCACTTCCTTCCTTCTTCCAAGGTGCAAATTATTTATACCCTACAGAGAAATCAGGGGGAACCCAATTATTCAAGTCTCTTAGGAAAAGAAGGTCGGTGCCATTGAAGTCACAGGGTCCTGGTGGTCAGGGCTTGTATTAGTTTCCTATGGCTGCTCTAACAAATCGCCTCAAACTTAGCGGCTTAAGACAACAAATTTACTCTCTTACAGCTCTGGAGGTCAGAAATTCAAGCTGAGTCTTAAAGGGCTAAGTCACATTCCCCAGAATGGTTTGGGGGAGGCCCCAGCTCCCTGCCTCTTTTAACTTGCGGTGGCTGTGGGCATCTCTTGGCTTGCGGCTCCATCTCTGCAACCTCTTCCTCCCCAGTCACATTGCCTTCCCCTCTTCTGCATAATGTCTCCCTCTGCCTCCCTCTTATAAGGACACTTGTGATCACTTTGAGGGCCCATGCAGATAATCCAGGATAGCCTCCTCATCTCCATGCCCTTGACTTCATCATATCTGTAAAGCCCCTTTTGCCCTATCAGGTATGTCACAGGTATGTCACAGGTATGTCACAGGTATCAGTTATGTCTCAGGTTCCAGGGCTTAGGACCTGGATATCATTGGGGCCATTCCTGAGCCAACCATAGGGCTCAAAACTAAACAAAACCCCACGATGCATTTCAACAGCTCTCCTCTTCCTGATGAGACAGACTTCTTCCTACCACCCTGAAGATCATTAGTTACCCACTGCGTACAGATTTCTATCCTTTTAGTTTGCATTTAAGCAATGGGGAGATAAGACTTATTCTTTTAAAGCAGGCTAGATTGGATTTTGGCCAACACTGATTAGCTAACAGACTATATTATCGAAACTAACTGGTATCTTGTTTTGTTGGCTCCTGTGGGCTTTCCAGAAGGAACAAAAATACTTTCTCCCCAGGCTTCACCATAGCTCCCTACCCAGGGAGGAACCTGCCTGTGTTTCTAAAGGTTTGGGTCTTTTGTTTAATTTTTCATTAAGGAAAGTAAGCAGATTTTCTGGCATCCTCTGGCTGGTAAACTGAGGCCCACTTTAAGCGGAGATGGTTATCCTGGGTGGCCAGAGGGGAGGGCATGAGGCTTTGTGCTCTGGGGGTTGAAGAAGGGAGTGTTCAACCCCAGGTCACATTGTCTGTCCTGTTCCCCCTTCCCTGTCCTCTACTATGGGAAGGACATTTTGCTATCATGAATAATGCTGCTACCAACATTCTCAGGCATGTCTCCCAGTGCACAGGGTTTCTCAGACATACCTCGGAGTGGGAGTGGTGGATCACATGGTGTGTGAACAGTCAACCTTGTAAGTTAAAGCCAAATCAGTGACTGCTCCACCTGTGGTGCTTCCCTTACTCCTTGATCTTGTGGTCTCTCTCTAGCGCCCCCTATCGGCACAGGCTAAGAAGGCATCAAGTGGCCAAACAGAATTAGAGTCCCAGGTCCTGAATCACAAAGCAGAATTTAGAGGAGTAGGGTTAGAGATGAGAGGCCTATCAACTAATTTAGAAATATGTGATCACTGTGTTGACCAAATAAAAAGCAACTGGGCTAGTGTGGGCTGAAGGTCATCTGTTTATTTTTTATTTTTAAATGTTTATTCATTTTTGAGAGAGAGAGTGGGGGAGGGGCAGAAAGAGGGGGCAGAGGATCAGAAGTGGGCTCTGTGCTGACAACAGTGAGAACAATGGGGTCTTGAACTCACGAACTGTTAGACCTTGACCTGAATCCAAGTTGGAGGCTCAACCGACTGAGCCACCCATCGACCGTTTAAAACGTCTACAGTGTAGCTTGATTTCCTACTGATCTTCCTTTGATTTGCTCTTACCACGGTGAGTGGCCCAAACTAGATTCTCTTCCACCCCCAAGTTTTCATTTCTCCTTTCTCTCCATCTCAATATCCTTCCTTATCTAAAAGCCCATTTCAGATTCTGCTTCCCTCGTGGTGTTTACTCTGATGTCTCAGGTGGAGGTAATAAAAATATCCTTCCCTTGGGTTCCATGGCCCCATATCTGCCCTCTGTTCGGGCAACAGTCACTGTTCACTCCACATCACAGTTGTGTTGGTCTATGATTCATCTCCTCACTCAGAATTTTTTTTAAGTTCAGGAAAAGCAACACAGCAGTACGAGAATAGAGAAAATAATTACTTCTATCCCACTGCTGGCAAACTTTTAACATGTTAGTGTATTCTTTTCTACCTTTTCTGTCCACAAATTTTGAATTTGTAGTACATTTGTAATGTTGTAAATGGTTTATTTTTCAACCCTTATTGGGTCAAAAGGCCTTTTCCCCATGTTGCGTCTACAGTCTTCTTCGCAATTTTTAATAGTTACACACAGAAACTTAAATTAGCTGAAGCAGAAAAAGGATCTTTGTACAGAGGATATCAGGGCATCTCATTTTAGCCAAGTATAGGCATGTGGCAGGGCTTTGGGGACCCCTGGAACAGGGATGCAAATGCCATGAGGTGTATCTTATGTCTGTGTAAACTTCACTCTTTCCTTCCTCCCTCAGGTGAGCAACTTTCTCTGCTTTTCCTGTCCATGTGGCAGAAAACACCCACTGACCATGCCCAAACTTTACATGTGGCAATTCAGCCACCCAACCAGAGACTCTTTCTCAGGAGAAAACTCCTCTTGTGTTTCTAGGGACAGGGTTCTATTCTACTAATGTGAGTCATCCTTAAATAGTCAGGTAGCTGGTGTAGAAAAGGGATCCAGAGAAGAAAATTCCACAGTGAGATTTTATATTGCTTCCAAATAACTGCTAAGGTAGTAGTCTTGTATATTAGCATATAAACTTTTCCCTATTTTGAATTATTTTCTTTGGTCCAATTGTTAGAAGTGGGATGTCTGGATCATAAAGTTTATACATTTTTATATTTTATATTATTACCAAATTGATTTCAAAGAGTTATTCAATTTTACCCTCTCACCTAATATCAGTGTATGAGAGTCATTTCATTGTACCATTGAGAGCACTGGGTATTATGACTTGAAATAGATATTTTACTATTTTAATAATCATAAAAAGATATCTGATTGTACTTTTTATTAGTATTTTTCTGGTTACTAGTAAAGCTAAGATTTTCCCATATATTTGTTTTATTAGAATTTATTCCCTTTTGTGAATTGTCTTTTCCTGGTTTTGCCAATTTATCTAGTGGAGTGCTAATTCCTGTTCAGCTATAATTGCCTTTCCCTTTTGTGTGTGCATTTCACTTTCTTTGAGTTTCTTTTGGGGCATGAATCATGGTCTAGCTTGTATTAAAGTTATTTGAGTCCACCTCTGATTTTTCTTATTATATTGTAAGCTCCAGGTGGAAGGAGCCAGGCCTGGCTACCAGCCTAGCATGGAACCTTGTCCTAATAAAGCCCTCAGTGATGGTTAATTGGATAAAATAAGCATATGGTTACAGTCTACATTATGCAGAAGTAATTGTGCAGCCCAAATAGTGCTGGGTACAGGCATCAGGGATGTGAGAAGCACAAACTTCATTCCGACTGAAGATCTGTTACATGCTAGGGTCTAGGAGTACCCCAGAACAAGCCTTCCTGAAGCAACAGGACAGTGGAGGAAAGAGAAACAAACAATGATTGCATAGCCAGTGAGAAATCCCGCTTATCCCAAAGAGTTCCAGACAGCTCTATGAACTCTAATGGGGCAGAAGCATAGATCCAAAATTATCTAGATCAGGAATTGGCATACTTTCTAGAATAGGCTAGATAATAAGTATTTTAGGCCTTGTGGGCCATATGCAGTTTGTCACAGAGTTTCCTTGCAATTTTCTATTCTTCCTACAGCCTTTTAATAATGTAAAACCAATTCTCAGCTCACTGGCTATGCAGAAACAGCTGTGGGCCTGATTCGGTGTATAGACTGTAGTTTGTCAACCCTGGAGTCACAGAACATGTTAGCTGGAAGGACCAACTCCCTCATTATTATACAGATGGAGGAACTGAGTCCCAAAGGGCAGAGCTGTGTGTTGGATCCCCTTCCTGACACCTGTGCTGAGCTGGGCAGCTGAGGGCTTCGCCTGGACCTTGACACATGGTCCCTTCTGCCTGTGTTCTAGGATAATCTGCTGTCTTCCTCCTGCTTGTGCTACTGCTGGGTCTGAAACCAGATCACAAGACTTCCTCTCTAAGGGGTATTTCCTGTTTCTCCTACCTTGGGAATTCTTTAAACCTATGTCCTGTTGAATAGGGATTAGTGGTGATAGAAAAGATGGAGCAGCGACATTATTAATTAATGCTTGTGCATCCCCAGGATTTTGTTGAGTGTAGAAGTGTTTTCCTTATTAGAATTGATTTTTACAGCAAAGGTGACATTCTTTATTCAACTGAGTCATGTATGGGGCAGAAAATACTAAATATAATTGCTTCTTCTCTCTCTTGAAATAACTCTCCTGACAAGTACTCACTCAGCAGGACCTGAAGCTGCTTGTTCTGTCTCCAGAGGCTTCCTGTAGCTCAGGGTTTCACCCAGCCTCAGAGCTGGAGGGGCTGTGGGGATATCCCCTGTCCTCCTCTTACTGTGCAAAGGGAGGCAGGC